>NC_057804.1:282471135-282801365 GCF_018294505.1 Triticum aestivum | reverse complement strand
GCTACCAAGGATCGCTTCTGGTGGGCAGATGTACTTCCGTCCCACTCTACTTCCCTATCTCTCCCCTTCTTGCGTGGATGCAGATTTCATATATTTTTTTGTTCATTGATGTGGCAGACTGCAATGAGGTTTAGGGATTGGATGTGGGGGTGTTATTCTGGTGGTGATTTGGCACTGCATCCTCTTTCCAATGGCATTGGATTTTGTGGTGGGTTCTTCAGTCCTTGTTGCGCCCTTGCTTAGATAGGATATGTGCTCGCGTCGTTGGATTGGGTGTTGTGCTTTCTTGGTCACGACATCTGTTTTAGAGAAATAGGTAATTTATCATAAGAACTTATTTTTGTCAGTTCTCTGTATGGAGTAGGCAATTTTCCTTTTGTCAGGATGATTTTTGCATGTTCCATGTTTAAATTGTCCAATGATTCAGTTCTTTGGTCTAGTTTGATTATTTTTAGCAAATAAGCTAAACCCGCGAATGGGGACACCTTCCTCTCTGTGGAACCTATTAAGCACAAATAGGCGAGTAGCAACACCCTTTTGTGCTTATTGGGGCCTCAAGGAGGAAGAACCAGGTATTTTTTCCTGTCATAACCTATTTGTTTCTAGCAACTTGCAGGCTGAAACATGGGCTCATGGATAGAAAAAGATTGGAAAGATCACAAGTTACACGAATAATAATATCATTAAACTGCTATTGAATTTTGACATTACATGGAGGAGAAGTGGCATCGTTACAGGGATAGTATAAAACTTAGTTTTCTATGATAGTTTCTGTACCCATGTTACCTATTTTAGTCATTGTGAAATGTTCATTATAGATAGCAGTTATATTATGATCATCTCAGTTTGAGTGGGAGAAACATTATGTTGTTACTAATAAGATATGTTACTATTCCCAAACTTTGAACTAGTTCTTACCTATTGAAACTGCAGTAAGTTTACCATTTTTCAAAATACACACGTTTGCACACACTTTCTGTTTGGATTGTCGGTTAATCTCCCAATATAGATGTAGGTTCTATTTTATAGCCCCAATGTGGTTTCTGAATATCCATTCCATTTGGTAGCAACCTACCTTGGGACTATGATACCTGCACGTAATATTCCCGCAGCTGCAGCAACAGTACCAGCATTTGCGCTTGTGAATTTGAGGGTTGCTCTCTTAATTAATGGAATGAAGCAAATCATTTGCTTCATTTTGAAAATCGATGAGGACCGCGGTGCGAACTACTGGCATGAATTCTTCGATTCAATAAAGTATGCTTGGTAGCAACCAAATGTGGTCAATGATGTAACAGAATTGCTCTAGGCTTAGTTTTGGGTATTAACATCTAGGTGAGGAGTGTGGTTAAAAGAACTACTAAATTTGAGCATACTTGACATTGCTTAAATACGTATAACCAGCAGACATAAGAAAAGCTCCAGTGGGATATATGCACGTAAATTATCAACTATATATTTACCTGCGTAGCAAGACTAATCTATAGCTAAATGTGTGATATATGATTTTTTTATGTTTATACAATATAATGTAACAGTTGATTGTTTGCCATTGCAATTTATAGCTGTGACTTTACCATTAGTTGCACTTCATTCCCTTGCTATATGTTGACTCGCCATTTCTGAACGGAACATAATGTTGGCACTTCTGTAACCTTGACCCGGTGATGGTTTGAGTTTCCTGAATATAATCTAATAAAAATAGATACTCAGATTGCCTTGATGTTCTTTGATGAACACTTGACTGCATGTACCTTTGCTTAAATACATCTAGCATTCATGTATGTGCATATGTAGGGTGGTGATGATTCTCTAAATTGAAATGTCAATGCACGGTGATTTTCCAGTGCAACCTTCTTCCATATTAGTCATATCAACTATATGTTGGTTTTATTTTTGTGAGATTCCTATTTTCTGATATGTGGATTCCCCTTCCCAAGCCTGAAACTGAACATGTGACTTCCAATTTGGTTGGAGAAGTGTACTCTTATATGTTTACTGCTTTATTAGAAGTTATGTAGCAATTTTCTTCCTAGTGCTGCAAGGTGATTGTGTTTGTGGTTATCTAGGAACCATGATCCATATCTAGACACCATCCAGCATATGAATTGTGCGATCTGTCTGATATGTGGATTCCCCTTCCCAAGCCTGAAACTGAACCTGTGGATTCAAATTACAAGCATCTTTTGTATCATCCTGTCTGTTTAATCATATAAGACGTATTTTGCCTATCGAGTCCAACTTTTTAGTCCATGACTCATTCAAAAGAAGTGTCTAATTTTTCTAGAAATTAGACAAAAACCACAACTGTATGATTTCCCAATGCACCCCTATTTACATTAAATGTTTTGAGATGTAATGGATATATTATTGAATTAATATTTTTCAAACCTGGAATCTTGGCTGGTTAGAATATATTTTGTATTAAAAATGCCTTAAAAGTAGGTGTGACCTACCCTTCAGTTATACAACAAGATGTATGTCAATTCTCTAAATTAGAAAATCACTCACTGATAGATGAGCACATATAAGTCCCACAAAGTGTGGCTGAAGTAGTCATGTCTTTGAAGAGTAAGCCTGCAGTTCCTCTTTACATAGCACGTACAGTGAGAAAATACAACTATTCTTACATCGCAACTAATTAAAACAATTACTGAAAGTGGGTTTCATCAAACAAGCTTTCATTATCTTTCAATGTAAAAGAGGTGGCAAAGTAGAGGCATGACAGTCTCCAATGGGCAAGTATCCCCTGCTCGGCCATTGCGTCTGATACAACGCAGTATAAGCACCAACCTGCTTGATAAAAACAACACAGGAGAAGCACTAACCTTCTTGATAATAACCTCTGTAAAAGCATCAAGCGGCGACAACTACGAACCAAGGTGAAGTGAACGAAAAGAAAAAAGACCCACATAATTAAAAGCCAACCAAACACAGGAATACATAACGAAGCAACCGAGTGTTATAGCCTTCGTAAAAAAAAGAGGATCAACGCACAACTGAAGAACGGCGCGGCAAGACGCGCGTCACCCTCTAGTAGACCGTTAAACTACAAACAAACGGTCAGTACAATGCCGTGAAACAGAATAGCTCTCTCTCTCTCTCTCTCTCTCTCTCTCTCTATATATATATATATATATATATATATATATATATATATATATATATATATATATATATGTTTATTCAAGCTTTTCATGTCCTCAACAACATCCACATATTGCTAATTCTTCAATTTGATTTCTTCGTCTATGTGGATGTGATCGGACCCACTCCCCTGCATGCTAAGCTCAACCCACTCTATTCACAAATTCTTCACATGTGTTCTACTTGACACTGTTTAAAGTCTTCATTGTGTCCTTGACAGCTGAAGAAATTATGAACAACATTTTAAAACTATAAAGTTTTTTTGGCGGTTGCCATTGTAACTTCATCACGCGCTTTTAGCTCGACAGATAAGTGTGAAAATGCTGCGTGACGCGTGTCACTGAGATGCAAATGGTTAGGGGCTTATCATCCAAAAATTTCGGACCCCTTAGTTTTCACTGCGGCTATAAATAGCCTTGACCCTGTCAAGGTTAGTTCACTCTATCTCTTCACTCCCTTTGCTCTCAGTCCTCAAATCCTAGCGCCGCCGCTGGATCTCATCATCGTCAGAGAAGAAGAGCTTCACTGCCTTGACTTCTTCATCGACGTACTCAAGCTGAACGCAGATTTCGCTGTAGACGTCTTTCGTCGCCATGTTAGGGCACGGAAGATCTGAGCTGACGATATCCTTTGCCTCATCGTCCAGTTCATCAAGTTCATCATAGGGGTAATTAAATGCTTATTTACCGCCCCTCTTTGATCTTCACTCTACTCAAAATTCTTCAAGTGTCGTTTTTAGACTCCTCCATTTCTTCAGCATTTCAATTTGTCCAGTCTTGTGTATTTCATCATTGATATGCTTAACAGGTAGATTCCTCAATTGTGCAAATTACTCAAATCTATACAACTCTGGAACCTAAGTCAAGGGCAATTGATGAAATTCTTCAAGACGACAAGGGTCAATTTCCTCAATTGGTTTATTTTGAAAATCTCTGAGAACGCATGTGACTCTAACCTATTTCCTTGCAACTATACTCTGTTCACAGATACAATGTCTGTAGACGAATCTCTAGGTTCTCATCAATTTAATTCATTTGCAGCACAGCTTGAGGAAAAACTTCAAACTTCATTAGAGTCCTCACAGGTTCAAAATCCTCAGTTGAAGAAAATGGCTGATGAAAAGAAACCACACAAAGGTGGCAAGAGGAAGGAGGAACACACTATGTTTGAAACCCCTGATGACTTATATGTTAGGTACTGCACGCGTGATGAAAACATTCATGGCAAGGAAACTGATAAGGAGCACAAGACTCGCATGCAGAGCATCAAACGATATTGGTCATATGAATGGAGGGCTTACAAATACGTCACAACCAAGTATATGAAGCAATTCGCCATTAAGCCTCCGTGTAAAAGGAAACCGCTTGCTGAAGGTCAACGTGTTGGTCCCTCTAGTATCAGAAGAGGTGAAGAATGGGCTAAGCACCATGCCAAATTGGACAAACAAGCAAAATAAGGTCATTGAAGAATTCAATCGTGCCTCAAAGGATTCAGCTGAAGCTAGTGGCAATGGCAGTGCCAATCCCCCAAAGAAAACGAAGCAAAAGAAGCCTCCACACAAGCCAAGGCCATCTGATCCAATGCCCTCAGTGGCCAAGCCCAAAGCTCCAAAGGCTTCTGCTCCTAAGATTGCAAAATCTTCAGTGCCTCCTCCCGCATCAAGTTCCTCAATGGCAGCACTAAAAGCATCAACACTTGTCTCGCTCGCATCTTGCCAACGCACTGAGGGCTTTCATACAGCCGCCATCGCAGCATCAAGCGCCTCAGCTTCCGGACCACCAACTTCTTCAACTCCCAAGCTGAAGCAAAAGCCAACTGATGGCCGTGGAACTAGGCTAAGTACCAAGAGCAAGGCCGGTGTGCCTCAAGTTGATGAACAAGGGCTCGCTGAGTTCCTCAGAAGAAAGAGCAAGCTGCTATTTCCAAGAACTCTTCTGTTCCTATGCTACTGGACCCGAAGAAATTGTTCGATTTCATTAACATCTGGTGCACAAATCCAAAGACTCATCTTGATGATCTCAACCAGCCTCCTAGCCCAAGCCATATGATGTCTTCATTCATATTGAATGAGAAATACAAGATTGCACAAGCTAAACTGGTGCACAAGCAGAAAGTGCAACAGGAGAAGGAGCTGAGGAAGGACATGCTTTCAATATCTCCTCAATAGCTTGTAACACTTTAGTCTGAAATTCTCCAGCTGTCTGAGGAATATGAAAGACATGCCACTCATTGTTGTGGCGTCAAAGAATGTTTCATCACTGCCTCATCAAAGGTAGTTGAAGACCACAACAAAAGAGAAGCCGCCAAGTTTGGCTCTGCTCCACCATCAAGTTCATCAGCTCCATCACAAACCACACAGGCCAGTGAGACTACGCCTTTATCTACTGAAGAGACTACAAGGGCAACTGAAGAGGTTGCGCCTAAAGAAACTGCAAAGGCAACGGATAATGTTGTCTCTGAAGAAATTCCCAGGGCGACTAACAGTGTCGCGCCTGAAAAAATTGCTAGGGTGACTGCATCAGTCACGCCTGATGAAATAGCTCCACCAAGTTCCTCAACAGCAGCTCCAGCAATGACTTCATCTTTATAGCTTATCACCCTTCCTTCTACGTTAGAAGCAAAGAAGACGAAAGCTGCTGAGCGAGAAGCTAAGAAGAGAAAGGCATTAGCCCCACCGATGCATGAATCATTGAAGAAATTGAAGACGGCAACATTGTCTTCAATTGTCATTCCTATCGATGCAGTTCCAATCTCGTCAACGCCCCCTACTCGTAATCCTGATAATCTTCAAATGGTTCCATATGGGGTAGATTATGAAACCCCTCAGGCTGAAGAAGAAGAAGAAGAAGAAGAAGAAGAAGAAGAAGAAGAAGAAGAAGAAGAAGAAGAAGAAGAAGAAGAAGAAGAAGAAGAAGAAGAAGAAGAAGAAGAAGAAGAAGAAGAAGAAGAAGAAGATACCCATTCTGCTGCAACCATAGAGCAAATGGATGAAGAAATTGAGGTTGACACTGATGTTTCTGCACCTCAAGAGATAGTTCAAACTCCTCAGTGCACTCCGCTGATCGAAGAAAATGAGGAGGAAGTGGATATTGATGGTGAAATGACTCCTCCACTCCATAACGAATATTGGGAAGCAGCTCACCCAAATTCGCCCCTTACCACTCCCCTCACGACAGAGCCTTAGTCATCTCAGCACACTGCAGAAATTCCATTTGGCTTCGAAGAACAACGGTTCCAGCTGTAGCAGCTGATGAAATTGCTCATGATGACCCTGATGTCAATGTCATCAATGCATCTCCTCCCCGTGCAGACTCAATCCCCTTAGCCGACACTGATACGGTACCAACTGCTACCGCTGAGGCAGTTGCTCGTGTTATGGCCATCACTAATGCAAAGGACTCAACTGGGTCTCCACGACCAGTCCTGGATGTCAGACAGAAATGGCAAAATCTTCAACCTGTCCCAGTGATGCCCAAGTTTGGCAAAAGCCTCAAGCGACCAAAATTTGACAACACCAAATTCTTCGATGAAAAGAATTTCTTCATTGTTGAGTCACCGTATGACTCTGCCAAGCTAAGGCATTTGAGGTTCTAGACAAGGACGCATATGAAATTCTATGCTTCACTGTTGTTGGATAAGAAGAAAGTATTTCCACATCGTCATATTCCTCACGTGGATATGGAATCAATTCCTTGCTTCCGACCAGTTTTGGCTGTGATACATGATGCTGGACTATTGAACTTCTGCACAAATATCTGCGACTAGAATGATGAACTTATTCTTCAATTTTATGCTACTTTGCACTTCTCAGGAAATGTTGAAGATACTGCTACATGGGCTCTGGACTGGATGAGTGAAGACACTCACTACAAAGCACCTTGATGAATCACTTTGTGCTCTTCTAGTGGATCCACCCCAAGAAGGAGCAAGAAGACTATATGAAGAACTGACCTATCAAACCATCTGATGCAAGTTCTCATGAAGCCAATGGTTGATGACAATGCTCCATGGACAAATTTCCTAGTGAAGGATTTGTTGTATGTGCTGAATGTTGGAAATATGCCCTAGAGGCAATAATAAATTAGTTGTTATTATTATATTTCCTTGTTCATGATAATCGTTTATTATCCATGCTATAATTGTATTGATAGGAAACTCAGATACATGTGTGGGTACATAGACAACACAATGTCCCTAGTAAGCCTCTAGTTGACTAGCTCGTTGATCAACAGATGGTTACGGTTTCCTGACCATGGGCATTGGATGTTGTTGATAACTCGATCACATCATTAGGAGAATCATGTGATGGACAAGACCCAATCCTAAGCCTAGCACAAAGATCGTAGTTCGTATGCTAAAGCTTTTCTAATGTCAAGTATCATTTCCTTAGACCATGAGATTGTGCAACACCCGGATACCGTAGGAATGCTTTGGGTGTACCAAACGTCACAACGTAACTGGGTGGCTATAAAGGTGCACTACAGGTGTCTCCGAAATTGTCTGTTGGGTTGGCACGAATCGAGACTGGGATTTGTCACTCCGTGTAATGGAGAGGTATCTCTGGGCCCAGTTGGTAGGACATCATCATAATGTGCACAATGTGACCAAGGGGTTGATCACGGGATGATGTGTTACGGAATGAGTAAAGAGACTTGCCGGTAACAAGATTGAACAAGGTATCGGCATACCGACGATCGAATCTCGGGCAAGTACAATACCGCTAGACAAAGGGAATTGTATACGGGATCGATTGAGTCCTTGACATCGTGGTTCATCCGACGAGATCATCGTGGAACATGTGGGAGCCAACATGGGTATCCAGATCCTGCTGTTGGTTATTGACCGGAGAACGTCTCGGTCATGTCTGCATGGTTCCCGAACCCGTAGGGTCTACACACTTAAGGTTCGATGACGCTAGGGTTATAAAGGAAGTTTGTATGTGGTTACCGAATGTTGTTAGGAGTCCCAGATGAGATCCCGGACATCACGAGGAGTTCCGGAATGGTCCGGAGGTAAAGATTTATATATGGGAAGTCTTGTTTTGGTCACCGGAAAAGTTTCGGGTTTTATCGGTAACGTACCGGGACCACCGGGAGGGTCCCTGGGGTCCACCAAGTGGGGCCACCGGCCCCGGAGGGCTGCATGGGCCAAGTGTGGGAGGGGACCAGCCCCAGGTGGGCTGGTGCGCCCCCCCCCCACAAGGGCCCAAGGCGCCTAGGGTTGGGGGAGGGGGCGCACCCACCTAACTTGGGGGGCAAGTTTCCCCTCTCCCCCCCTTTGGCCGCCACCCTAGATGGGATTGGGGCTGCCGCACCCCTTGGGGTGGAAACCCTAGAGGGGGCGCACCCCCTCCCTCTCCCCTATATATAGTTGAGGTCTTGAGGGCTGCCAACATATGAGTTTGACCTCTCCTTGGCGCAGCCCTACCTCTCTCCCTTCTCCTCTCCCGCGGTGCTTGGCGAAGCCCTGCAGGACTGCCACGCTCCTCCATCACCACCACGCCGTTGTGCTGCTGCTGGACGGAGTCTTCCTCAACCTCTCCCTCTCTCCTTGCTGGATCAAGGCATGGGAGACGTCACCGGGCTGTACGTGTGTTGAACGCGGAGGTGCCGTTCGTTCGACACTAGGATCTCTGGTGATTTGGATCCCGATGAGTACGACTCCTTCAACCCCGTTCTCTTGAACGCTTCCGCTTAGCGATCTAAAAGGGTATGTAGATGCACTCTCCTTCCCCTCGTTGCTGGTTTCTCCATAGATGGATCTTGGTGACTCATAGGAAATTTTTTGAATTTCTGCTACGTTCCCCAACACTGAAGACTGTCTATCATATTCTGGCAAAGACACTAAGTCCAATCAAAGGCCACAGTTAATAAAAAGAAGAATTTGTGGGAGTAATGAAGAACTTGTTGTTCCATATCATACATGGCAGTCCCATCAACATTCATGATTTCTTTCTGAGGACTTTGGTCACTGTTACTCAGTCTCCTTTTGACTTGAAGCCATATGCACCATGGATAATGAGATTCATCATATCACAGTCCTCAATCAACTACAAGGTTGATCGTCAGAACCACCTCAGCTTTATGCCTGATGTTGTAATTCTTCATAGCACATTGTCCTCTGTTCCCGGACAAGGCAAAGAAGTTATTGATGAAGGAATTCATCCCCTTGATGGACAATTTCGTCAACCAATTTCCAGCTCCATTGCAGATGAATCTGCCAGCCAAAACACTGCAGCAAAAGCTTCAAGACCATCTTCTTCACCAGAAGCGCCATGTGTCATGACTGACCATGAGCTGCTCATTAGTCTTCACCAGGAGCTTGACAAGCATCATCGATGGGTTAAGCATAAATTTGTTGTTGTTCAAGCCAATATGACTGCGACACATAACACTATTTGCAAGAGCCGCTACTATCTCCATGAGATCTTTGATTGCAGTTGGTCCACACTTCCACATCTCAAGATAGATGCAGATCTTGCTGCTGAAGACTTCTAGATGAATTTCGAGTGGGCTGAACCGCTAAGGAAGAAATTCAAGAAAACACAAGTTCCTCCTCTGATGCCGAGCTCTGAGTCTTCTTCACACACCACTGATGAAAATGAAGTTGTTGAAGACACTGCTACTGGTCCCTCTGCACCGTGCGACCCCAACAATGCTGGCACTCCCTCATCTTCTCCATGATGATTTTCTTTAGGAGCGCTAGATCTCAAATTCATTTGATGAAAAAGGTGAGAAGTTTGAGTTAGTCTTCAAGCGGGTCATTATTTGGACTGTTTTTGCTTAAGTTACAACTCTTGAACTTATTTGGATTTGCTCTTCATTGAGTTGTAACTTAATAATTGTTGGTTGTCTCACTCTTATGCTTCACCTGATAAGCATGCTGTAATCTTAAATATATCTGCTCATGCACGCATAATTTCGTCAGACACCAATTTTCATCATGCATTCATATTCTTCAAGTATCTTATGACCATGCATGATTGGTTTCCAAGATATAGGGGGAGATCTCCACAAATTCAACCTGCCATGTGCATTTGCAATCCAAATCAAATTCCTCAATATGCACATCTTCAGGGGGGGTTCATCAATATCTTGTAACCAATTTCTTCAAACTCTGTACTTACACTTCAATTATTTATACTCCCACTGAAACCTAACCAATATGTCATCAATCACCAAAAAGGGCGAGATGGTAAGTGCATCAAGTGCCCCCTTAGTGGTTTTGTTGTATTGAAGACAAATAGGTTGAGGAACTAATGAGTTTGTGAGTATACATAGGAGACAGTGCCCCAGAAGATTTGGTCTAACACATGGAAGACGGCCCCTGAAAATGTATTTCTTCAAGTGAAGAAATTGGTGATGGAATTGATACAGCCTTTGAAGAAATTGATGTGAAGACTTTGAAGCCTGAAGACTTTGTTTTCATAGTTTCTTTTCTTCTTATTTGAGTCATAGGAAAATTTTTACTATCATATGCGGTCTAAATGAATCATATTTCACATTTCCAAAGTGATGCTCAAACCTATTCAAACCTATACACAAAAGCTGCTTCGAGTGAAGCCTTTGGAAATCTCCAGTACATCTGAAGCAACTGCTAGTGACAGTGATGAAGTTCATCTGGTCGCTAACGAATTTGGTCACGCTAAGGAGTTAGGAGTTCACCAATGCGTTCGGCCTAAAAGTGAGGAAATTGAGTGCCCCGGCGAATTTGAGAGTTCAAATTCCGACCGTTGCTGCACCACGTGCCAGCTGTCGAGTGGATCCTTATCCTGACAATGGTCGAATTAGAGAAGGGCATTTATGAAAATTCATGTCGGGTTGCCCCTGGCTAGAAATAGATGCCCCCACAACCACTTGTTGGTTGGCTACTCTGAGATGACACTTGTCATAAGTGAGCAACCCATCCTCCGACGACTTTGAGAGAATCCTAAGTGAGGAAAAACCCAGAGCCAAAGTGATTGAGCATCACTGAAGAGATTGATCTGTGTGATCCGATGTCGGTTACCTTTGAAGACTGTCATTCTTCCAAACGGTTAGTCATCAAGATTTGAGTACACCAAGAGTCATTGTTGTGTGCCAGTGAACAACTTTGTGAAGGTTCTAGAAGTCTACCTTGAAGACTTTAATGAGGACATCAATACCATTGTTATACCCAGAACCCCTGCTGCTATACATACAAGACCAATTACTAGAGCTCGCGCATGCAAATTAAATTACCAGGTACTTTTGTTTCTTGGTAATGATTCTAATGTTCATGAGTATATGATGCAGCCTAAATTGGATACATTTGTTTTGCTTACAAATGTAGGGCCTAGCTTCGACAAGAAGGATGAACATTAGAGGAAGAACAAGCATGGAGATGATGGCATGCGCAAGGGGAACAAGAACGGAGTTTCAAGTGATGATGTGAGGACTTTGAAGCCACTATAATGAGTGCATGAAGGCTTGGACGAAATATAGAAGATGCCACTTCACATATTTCATCCAGAGGCTATTATAGATGTTGCGTCACCTTATTATTGGGCCAGGCCCATGTAATTTCGAAATACCTAAGTATAGACTATTTTTAGAGTCCGTATGTCTGGGAAACAAAGTTAGGGTTGGTTTAGGACCCCTCCTACAAGGGGTCACGAAATTCCATCCTACTCGTCCATATATATAGCCCTTAGGGCGTCGTTTAGACTTTGAGTTTTGTTTAGATTAAAGTTTGCCATAGCTGCAACTTTGCGTACTTCGTTTGTGTCCAACGACTAGACCAAGACGTCACAGAACCCCACCTTGATCAATAAAGATTTTCTCTTATATTGGCAATATCCAGATTGCAGTCTCAGTTTCTTGCTTGTTCTTTGTTTGCTTGTAGGAAATAGACCCTCGTGGTCAGGTTGATCATGCTCTGGCGTGGTCAATAACCTCTCGGAGTTGGTTTAGCGATTGCTAAGGCATGACGTCCTCGCACGTTCATAGTCGGATCGTCAATGTCTACTCCACCAAAAACGATAGCCATCATCTCATCGAAAGACGGGACACCTTTGCCTCTATCAAGTGGTATCAGATTTCCAGGTTGCTCAGTGAGATTTTCCAGTTTTCGTAGTTCAGATCGAGTCTGTTCTTCATACCTATAGTTCACGAAAAAGAAAAAAAAATAGGGTTAGTTCATCATATACGAACCAATCTGAGATTTTGCATAATCTTTTTAGAGTTTGCTTTGTTGAATTTGCGGTTGCATCGTCGTGTCATGTTGCTGGTCTTAGTGTCTAGTCCTTTAGAGTTTCGAGTTTTTTTCACAAGTTATCACACCGCCGCCGCACCATCACCGCCACCGCTGCCATATACCACCATCGTCACCACCCCTACCATATACCACCATCGTCACCACCGCTGCCATATACCACCATCATCATCGCTGCTGCCATATACCACATATCCGGCGCCATCACGCTAATCTGAGTCCACCTCCATCACATATTCGCCACTAGTTTGTGTTCCACCGGCCTACATATCTCCACGACCAGTCTGAGTTCCACTAAATTCATCTCCACCACCAGTCTGAGTCTAGTATTTGTTGCTCTGTTTTCGATTTCTAGTTCACGCCCTGCTACGAGTCGTGACCTAGTCGGACTCTCCAACTTTCGTGCCACCTGTAGAAGAAAAATATTTCCAGTCTAAAAAAACTAAGTCTGGAAAATTCTGGCTAGGCAGTTTTTAGACAATTTGTAGAATTTTTCAAAAAAAATTGCCGCGGAGCAAAACAGAAGAGGAAAAAAGTGAAAAAAGGAGATTCAGAGTGTGCTCCTCCCTTGTTTACGTGCAGTGTCATGATTTTGTTAGTGTTCTAGGCTCGCGTCTCTAGTACGGTCTAGCCTAGGACCAGCACAGTACCATCGTTGAGCATTTATTCAACTTTGCATCTCTGAATTGATTATTGCTGACCTTTTTGTTGGGGAACGTAGCAGAAATTCAAAATTTTCCTACGCGTCACCAAGATCTATCTATGGAGAGACCAGCTACGAGTAGAAGGAGAGTGCATCTACATACCCTTGTAGATCGCTAAGCGGAAGCGTTCAAGTGAACGGGGTTGATGGAGTCGTACTCGTCGTGATTCAAATCACCGATGATCAAGTGCCGAACGGACGGCACCTCCGCGTTCAACACACGTACAGCCCGGTGACGTCTCCCACGCCTTGATCCAGCAAGGAGAGAGGGAGAGGTTGAGGAAGACTCCATCCAGCAGCAGCACAACGGCGTGGTGGTGGTGGAGGAGCGTGGCAATCCCGCAGGGCTTCGCCAAGCACCATGGGAGAGGAGGAGTAGGGAGAGAGGTAGGGCTGCACCAAGAGGGAGAGAACTCATGTGTATGGTAGCCCCAAACCTCAACTATATATAGGGGAAGGGGGGGCTGCGCCCCCTTTAGGGTTTCCCACCCCCAAGGGGTGCGGCCAGCCCTAGATGGCAAAGGGGGTGGCGGCCAAGAGGGGAGAGGAGAGGGAGGCGCACCAATATGGGCCTTAAGGCCCATCTGGACTAGGGTTTGCCCCCTCCCACTCTCCCTTGCGCCTTGCACCCTTGTGGGGGGCGCACCAGCCCTCCTAAGGGCTGGTCCCCTCCCACACTTGGCCCACGCAGCCTTCTGGGGCAGGTGGCCCCACTTGGTGGACCCCCGGGACCCTCCCGGTGGTCCCGATACAATACCGATATCGCCCGAAACTTTTCCGGTGACCAAAACAGGACTTCCCATATATAAATCTTTACCTCCGGACCATTCCGGAACTCCTCGTGACGTTCGGGATCTCATCCGGGACTCCGAACAACATTCGGTAACCACATACAAGCTTCCTTTATAACCCTAGCGTCATCGAACCTTAAGTGTGTAGACCCTACGGGTTCGGGAGACATGCAGACATGACCGAGACGTTCTCCGGTCAATAACCAACAGCGGGATATGGATACCCATGATGGCTCCCACATGTTCCACGATGATCTCATCGGATGAACCACGATGTCAAGGACTTTATCAATCCCGTATTCAATTCCCTTTGTCTATCGGTATGTTACTTGCCCGAGACTCGATCGTCGGTATCCAATACCTTGTTCAATCTCGTTACCGGCAAGTCACTTTACTCGTTCCGTAACACATCATCCCGTGATCAACTCCTTGGTCACATTGCGCATATGATGATGTCCTACCGAGTGGGCCCAGAGATACCTCTCCGTTTACACGGAGTGACAAATCCCAGTCTCGATCCGCATAAAACAATAGATACTTTCGGAGATACCTGTAGTGCACCTTTATAGTCACCCAGTTACGTTGTGACGTTTGATACACCCAAAGCACTCCTATGGTATCCAGGAGTTACACGCTCTCATGGTCGAAGGAAGAGATACTTGACATTGGCAAAGCTCTAGCAAATGAACTACACGATCTTTTGTGCTAGTCTTAGGATTGGGTCTTGTCCATCACATCATTCTCCTAATGATGTGATCCCGTTATCAACGACATCCAATGTCCATAGCCAGGAAACCATGACTATCTGTTGATCACAACGAGCTAGTCAACTAGAGGCTCACTAGGGACATATTGTGGTCTATGTATTCACACGTGTATTACGATTTCCGGATAATACAGTTATAGCATGAATAAAAGACTATTATCATGAACAGAGAAATATAATGATAACACTTTTATTATTGCCTCTAGAGCATATTTCCAACAGTCTCCCACTTGCACTAGAGTCAATAATCTAGTTCACATCGCCATGTGATTAACACTCACAGGTCACATCGCCATGTGACTAATACCCAAGAGTTTACTAGAGTCAGTAGTCTAGTTCACATCACTATGTGATTAACACTCAATGAGTTTTATGTTTGATCATGTTGCTTGTGAGAGAGGTTTTAGTCAACGGGTCTGAACCTTTCAGATCCGTGTGTGCTTTACAAATCTCTATGTCATCTCCTAGATGCAGCTACCATGCTCTATTTGGAGCTGTTCCAAATAACTGTTCTACTTGGAGCTATTCTAAATTGTTGCTCCATTATATGTATCCGGTATCTCTACTTAGAGCTATCTGGATAGGTGTTAAGCTTGCATCGACGTAACCTTTACGACGAACTCTTTTACCACCTCCATAATCGAGAAAATTCCTTAGTCCACTAGTTACTAAGGATAACTTTGACCGCTGTCCTATGATCCATTCATGGATCACTCTTGTACCCCTTGACTGACTCATGGCAAGGCACACTTTCGGTGCGGTACACAGCATAGCATACTGTAGAGCCTACGTCTAAAGCATAGGGGACGACCTTCGTCCTTTCTCTCTTTTCTGCCGTGGTCGAGCTTTAAGTCTTAACTTCGTACCTTACAACTCAGGCAAGAACTCCTTCTTTGACTGGTCCATCTTGAACACCTTCAAGATCATGTCAAGGTATGTGCTCATTTGAAAGTATTATTAAGCATTTTGATCTATCCTTATAGATCTTGATGCTCAATGTTCAAGTAGCTTAATCCAGGCTTTCTATTGAAAAACACCTTTCAAATAACCCTATATGCTTTCTAGAAATTCTACATCATTTCTGATCAACATATACTCATCAGAAATTCTATAGTGCTCCCACTCACTTCTTTGGAAATACAAGTTTCTCATAAACTTTGTACAAACCCAAAATCTTTGATCATCATCAAAGCATACATTCCAACTCCGAGATGCTCACTCCAGTCCTTAGAAGGATCGCTGGAGCTAGCATACCTTTTAGCATCCTTAGGATCGACAAAACTTTTCTGATTGTATTGCATACAACCTTTCCTTACGAAAACTAGTAAGGAAACTTGTCTTGACATCCATCTGCCAGATTTCATAAATGCAGCTAATGCTAACATGATTCCGACGGACTTTAAGCATCGCTACGAGTGAGAAAATCTCATCGTAGTCAACTCCTTGAACTTGTCGAAAAACACTTCGCCACAAGTCGAGCTTCATAGATGGTGACATTACCATCCACGTCCGTCTTCTTCTTAAAAGATCCATTTATCTCAATGGATTGCCGATCATCGGGCAAGTCCATCAAAGTCCATGCTTTGTTCTGATATATGGATACTATCTCGGATTTCATGGCTTCTAACCATTTGTCGGAATTCGGGCCCACCATCGCTTCTCCATAGCTCGTAGGTTCATTGTTGTCTAGCAACATGACCTTCAAGACAGGATCACCTTACCACTCCGAAGTAGTACGTGTCCTTGTCGTCCTACGAGGTTCGGTAGTGACTTGATCCGAAGCTTCATGATCACTATCATAAGCTTCCACTTCAATTGGTGTAGGTGCCACAGGAACAACTTCCTGTGCCCTGCCACACACTAGTTGAAGAGACGGTTCAATAACCTCATCAAGTTTCCACCATCCTCCCACTCAATTCTTTCGAGAGAAACTTTTCCTCGAGAAAGGACCTGATTCTTGAAACAATCCCTTATTGCTTTCGGATCTGAGACAGGAGGTATACCCAACTGTTTTGGGTGTCCTATGAAGATGCATTTTATCCGCTTTGGGTTCGAGCTTATCAATCCTGAAACTTTTCCACATAAGCGTCGCAGCCCCAAACTTTCAAGAAACGACAACTTAGGTTTCTCTAAACCATAATTCATACGGTGTCATCTCAACGGAATTATGTGGTGCCCTATTTAAAGTGAATGTGGTTGTCTCTAATGCCTAACCCATGAACGATAGTGGTAATTCGATAAGAGACATCATGGTACGCACCATATCCAATAGGGTGCAACTATGATGTTCGGACACACCATCACATTATGGTGTTCCAGGCGGTATTAATTGCGAAACAATTTCCACAATGTCTTGATTGTGTGCCAAAACTCGTAACTCAGATATTCATCTCTATGATCATATCATAGACATTTTATCCTCTTGTCACAATGATCTGCTACTTCACTCTGAAATTACTTGAATCATTCAATAATTCAGACTTGTGTTTCATCAACTAAATATACTCAACATTTACTCGAATCATCTGTGAAGTAAGAACATAATGATATTCACTGCATGCCTCAGCACTCATTCGACTGCACATATCAAAATGTGTTACTTCCAACAAGTTGCTATCTTGTTCCATCTTATTGAAACCGAGGCTTTTCAGTCATCTTGCCTATGTGGTATGATTTGCATATCTCAAGTGATTCAAAATCAAGTGAGTCCGAACGGTCCATTTGCATGGAGTTTCTTCATGCATATACACCAATAGACATGGTTCGCATGTCTCAAACTTTTCAAAAACGAGTGAGTCCAAAGATCCATCAACATGGAGCTTCTTCATGCGTTTTATACCATTATGACTTACATGGCAGTGCCACAAGTAAGTGGTACTATCATTACTATCTTATATCTTTTGGCATGAAAATGTGTATCACTACGACCGAGATTCAATAAACCATTCCTTTAGGTGCAAGACCATTGAAGGTATTATTCAAAAAATAGAGTAACCATTATTCTCCTTAAATGAACAACCGTATTGCGATAGACATAATCCAATCATGTCTATGCTCAACTCAAACACCAATCTCGGTGGTAGAGGGAGCATGCGATGCTTGATCATATCAACCTTGGAAACACTTCCAACATATATCGTCAGCTCACCTTTAGCTAGTCTCCGTTTATTCCGTAGCTTTTATTTCGAGTTACTAACACTTAGCAACCGAACCGGTATCCAATACCCTGGTGCTACTAGGAGTACTAGTAAAGTACACATTAACATAATGTATATCCAATATACTTCTATCGACCTTGCCAGCCTTCTCATCTACCAAGTATCTAGGGTAATGCTGCTCCAGTGGTTGTTCCCCTTATTATAGAAGCACTTAGTCTCGGGTTTGGGTTCAACCTTGGGTTTCTTCACTTGAGCAGTAGCTGAATTGCCGTTTCATGAAGTATCCCTTTGTTCCCTTGCCCTTCTTGAAACTAGTGGTTTCACCAACCATCAACAATTGATGCTCCTTCTTGATTTCTACTTTTGCGGTGTCAAACATCATGAATATTTCAAGGATCATCATATCTATCCCTAATATGTTATAGTTCATCACGAAGCTCTAGCAGCTTGGTGGCAATGACTTTGGAGAAACATCACTATCTCATTTGGAAGATCAACTCCCACTCGATTCAAGTGATTGTTGCACTCAGACAATCTGAGCACAAGCTCAACGATTGAGCTTTTCTCCCTTAGTTTGTAGGCTAAGAAAATTGTCGGAGGTCTCATACCTCTTGACGTGGGCACGAGCCTGAAATCCCAATTTCAGCCCTCGAAACATCTCATATGTTCCGCGACGTTTCGAAAACGTCTTTGGTGCCTCTACTTAAACCATTTAACTTAACTATCACATAGTTATCAAAACGTGTATGTTCGATGTTCGAAACATCCACAAACGATGTTTGGGGTTCAGCACACTAAGCAGTGCATTAAGGACATAAGCGTTCTAGTGTCCGCATAATCGCTACTGTCAACTTTCAACTATATTTTCTCTAGGAACATAACTAAAACAGTAGAACTATAGCGTGAACTACGACATAATTTGCAAAGAGTCTTTTGACTATGTTCAAGATAATTAAGTTCATCTTATGAACTCCCACTTAGATAGACATCCCTCTGGTCATCTAAGTGATTACATGATCTGAGTCAACTAGGCCGTGTCCGATCATCACTTGAGACGGACTAGTCATCATCGGTGAACATCTTCATGTTGATCGTATCTACTATACGACTCATGCTCGACCTTTCGGTCTCCGTGTTCCGAGGCCATGTCTGCACATGCTAGGCTCGTCAAGTTAACCCTAAGTGTTTTCGCTGTGTAAAACTGTCTTACACCCGTTGTATGTGAACGTAAGAATCCATCACACCGATCATCACGTGGTGCTTAGAAGCGACGAACTGTAGCAACGGTGCACAGTTAGGGGAGAACACTTCTTGAAATTTGTGTAAGGGATCATCTTATTTACTACCGTCGTCCTAAGTAAACAAGATGCATAAACATGATAAACATCACATGCAATCAAATAGAGTAGTGACATGATATGGCCAATATCATATAGCTCCTTTGATCTTCATCTTCGGGGCTCCATGATCATCTTGTCACCGGCATGACACCATGATCTCCATCATCATGATCTCCATCATCGTGTCTTCATGAAGTTGTCACGCCAACGACTACTTCTACTTCTATGACTAACGCGTTTAGCAATAAAGTAAAGTAGTTTACATGGCGTTCTTCAATGACACGCAGGTCATACAATAAATAAAGACAACTCCTATGGCTCCTGCCGGTTGTCATACTCATCGACATGCAAGTCGTGAATCCTATTACAAGAACATGATCAATCTCATACATCACATATATCATTCATCACATCCTTTTGGCCATATCACATCACATAGCATACCCTGCAAAAACAAGTTAGACGTCCTCTAATTGTTGTTTGCATGTTTTACGTGGCTGCTATGGGTTTCTAGCAAGAACGTTTCTTACCTACGCAAAACCACAACGTGATATGCCAATTGCTATTTACCCTTCATAAGGACCCTTTTCATCGAATCCGTTCCGACTAAAGTGGGAGTGACTGGCACCCGCTAGCCACCTTATGCACCAAGTGCATGTCAATCGGTGGAACCTGTCTCACGTAAGAGTACGTGTAAGGTCGGTCCGGGCCGCTTCATCCCACAATACCGTCGAAACAAGATTGGACTAGTAACGGTAAGCATATTGAACAACATCAACGCCCACAACTACTTTGTCTTCTACTCGTGCAAAGAATCTACGCAATAGACCTAGCTCTGATACCACTGTTGGGGAACGTAGCAGAAATTCAAAATTTTCCTACGCGTCACCAAGATCTATCTATGGAGAGACCAGCTATGAGTAGAAGGAGAGTGCATCTACATACCCTTGTAGATCGCTAAGCGGAAGCGTTCAAGTGAACGGGGTTGATGGAGTCGTACTCGTCGTGATTCAAATCACCGATGATCAAGTGCCGAACGGACGGCACCTCCGCGTTCAACACACGTACAGCCCGGTGACGTCTCCCACGCCTTGATCCAGCAAGGAGAGAGGGAGAGGTTGAGGAAGACTCCATTCAGCAGCAGCACAACGGCGTGGTGGTGGTGGAGGAGCGTGGCAATCCCGCAGGGCTTCGCCAAGCACCATGGGAGAGGAGGAGTAGGGAGAGAGGTAGGGCTGCACCAAGAGGGAGAGAACTCATGTGTATGGCAGCCCCAAACCTCAACTATATATAGGGGGAAGGGGGGGCTGCGCCCCCTTTAGGGTTTCCCACCCCCAAGGGGTGCGGCCAGCCCTAGATGGCAAAGGGGGTGGCGGCCAAGAGGGGAGAGGAGAGGGAGGCGCACCAATATGGGCCTTAAGGCCCATCTGGACTAGGGTTTGCCCCCTCCCACTCTCCCTTGCGCCTTGCACCCTTGTGGGGGGCGCACCAGCCCTCCTAAGGGCTGGTCCCCTCCCACACTTGGCCCACGCAGCCTTCTGGGGCAGGTGGCCCCACTTGGTGGACCCCCGGGACCCTCCCGGTGGTCCCGGTACAATACCGATATCGCCCGAAACTTTTCCGGTGACCAAAACAGGACTTCCCATATATAAATCTTTACCTCCGGACCATTCCGGAACTCCTCGTGACGTTCGGGATCTCATCTGGGACTCCGAACAACATTCGTTAACCACATACAAGCTTCCTTTATAACCCTAGCGTCATCGAACCTTAAGTGTGTAGACCCTACGGGTTCGGGAGACATGCAGACATGACCGAGACGTTCTCCGGTCAATAACCAACAGCGGGATCTGGATACCCATGATGGCTCCCACATGTTCCACGATGATCTCATCGGATGAACCACGATGTCAAGGACTTTATCAATCCCGTATTCAATTCCCTTTGTCTATCGGTATGTTACTTGCCCGAGACTCGATCGTCGGTATCCAATACCTTGTTCAATCTCGTTACCGGCAAGTCACTTTACTCGTTCCGTAACACATCATCCCGTGATCAACTCCTTGGTCACATTGCGCATATGATGATGTCCTACCGAGTGGGCCCAGAGATACCTCTCCGTTTACACGGAGTGACAAATCCCAGTCTCGATCCGCATAAAACAATAGATACTTTCGGACATACCTGTAGTGCACCTTTATAGTCACCCAGTTACGTTGTGACGTTTGATACACCCAAAGCACTCCTACGGTATCCAGGAGTTACACGCTCTCATGGTCGAAGGAAGAGATACTTGACATTGGCAAAGCTCTAGCAAATGAACTACACGATCTTTTGTGCTAGTCTTAGGATTGGGTCTTGTCCATCACATCATTCTCCTAATGATGTGATCCCGTTATCAACGACATCCAATGTCCATAGCCAGGAAACCATGACTATCTGTTGATCACAATGAGCTAGTCAACTAGAGGCTCACTAGGGACATATTGTGGTCTATGTATTCACACGTGTATTACGATTTCCGGATAATACAGTTATAGCATGAATAAAAGACAATTATCATGAACAAGGAAATATAATAATAATACTTTTATTATTGCCTCTAGGGCATATTTCCAACAAACACTTCTTGAAATTTTGTAAGGGATCATCTTATTTACTACCGTCGTCCTAAGTAAACAAGATGCATAATCATAATAAACATCACATGCAATCAAATAGTGACATGATATGGCCAATATCATTTTGCTCCTTTTGATCTTCATCTTCGGGGCTCCATGATCATCATCGTCACCGGCATGACACCATGATCTCCATCATCATGATCTCCATCATCGTGTCTTCATGAAGTTGTCACGCCAACGACTACTTCTACTTCTATGGCTAACGCGTTTAGCAATAAAGTAAAGTAAGTTACATGGCGTTCTTCAATGACACGCAGGTCATACAATAAATTAAGACAACTCCTATGGCTCCTGCCGGTTGTCATACTCATCGACATGCAAGTCGTGAATCCTATTACAAGAACATGATCAATCTCATACATCACATATATCATTCATCACATCCTTTTGGCCATATCACATCACATAGCATACCCTGCAAAAACAAGTTAGACGTCCTCTAATTGTTGTTTGCATGTTTTATGTGGCTGCTATGGGTTTCTAGCAAGAACGTTTCTTACCTACGCAAAACCACAACGTGATATGCCAATTGCTATTTACCCTTCATAAGGACCCTTTTCATCGAATCCGTTCCGACTAAAGTGGGAGAGACTGGCACCCGCTAGCCACCTTATGCACCAAGTGCATGTCAATCGGTGGAACCTGTCTCACGTAAGAGTACGTGTAAGGTCGGTCCAGGCCGCTTCATCCCACAATACCGTCGAAACAAGATTGGACTAGTAACGGTAAGCATATTGAACAACATCAACGCCCACAACTACTTTGTGTTCTACTCGTGCAAAGAATCTACGCAATAGACCTAGCTCATGATGCCACTGTTGGGGAACGTAGCAGAAATTCAAAATTTTCCTACGTGTCACCAAGATCTATCTATGGAGAAACCAGCAACGAGTAGAAGGAGAGTGCATCTACATACCCTTGTAGATCGCTAAGCGGAAGCGTTCAAGTGAACGGGGTTGATGGAGTCGTACTCGTCGTGATTCAAATCACCGATGATCAAGTGCCGAACGCACGGCACCTCCGCGTTCAACACACGTACAGCCCGGTGACGTCTCCCACGCCTTGATCCAGCAAGGAGAGAGGGAGAGGTTGAGGAAGACTCCATCCAACAGCAGCACAACGGCGTGGTGGTGGTGGAGGAGCGTGGCAATCCAGCAGGGCTTCGCCAAGCACCATGGGAGAGGAGGAGTAGGAAGAGAGGTAGGGTTGTGCCAGAACTTCGTCTATAGCTCCCATGCGCCTCCCCACTATATATAGGGGTGGAGGGGCTGGTTTCTTGCCCTCCAAGTCCATTGGGGCGTTGGCCAAGGTGGGAGGAAAGAAATCTCATTATTTCCTTCCCCACCGATTGTTATCCCCCCTTTTTAGGGATCTTGATCTTATCCCTTCGGGATATGATCTTATTCCTTCTAAGGGGGGATCTTGGTGCGCCTTGACCAGGGGTGTGGGGCCTTGCCCCCACTACCCACGTCCATGTGGGTCCCCCCATGCATGTGGGCCCCACTCCGGAACCTTCTAGAACCTTCCCGGTACAATACCGAAAAATCCCGAACATTTTCCGGTGGCCAAAATAGGACTTCCCATATATAAATCTTTACCTCCGGACCATTCCGGAACTCCTCGTGACGTCCGGGATCTCATCCGGGACTCCGAACAACATTCGGTAACCACATACAAACTTCCTTTATAACCCTAGCGTCATCGAACCTTAAGTGTGTAGACCCTACGGGTTCGGGAGACATGTAGACATGACCGAGACGTTCTCCGGTCAATAACCAACAGCGGGATCTGGATACCCATGATGGCTCCCACATGTTCCACGATGATCTCATCGGATGAACCACGATGTCAAGGACTTAATCAATCCCGTATTCAATTCCCTTTGTCTATCGGTATGTTACTTGCCCGAGATTCGATCGTCGGTATCCAATACCTTGTTCAATCTCGTTACCGGCAAGTCACTTTACTCGTTCCGTAACACATCATCCCGTGATCAGCTCCTTGGTCACATTGCGCATATGATGATGTCCTACCGAGTGGGCCCAGAGATACCTCTCCGTTTACACGGAGTGACAAATCCCAGTCTCGATCCGCATAAAACAATAGATACTTTCGGAGATACCTGTAGTGCACCTTTATAGTCACCCAGTTACGTTGTGACGTTTGATACACCCAAAGCACTCCTACGGTATCCAGGAGTTACACGCTCTCATGGTCGAAGGAAGAGATACTTGACATTGGCAAAGCTCTAGCAAATGAACTACACGATCTTTTGTGCTAGTCTTAGGATTGGGTCTTGTCCATCACATCATTCTCCTAATGATGTGATCCCGTTATCAACGACATCCAATGTCCATAGCCAGGAAACCATGACTATCTGTTGATCACAACGAGCTAGTCAACTAGAGGCTCACTAGGGACATATTGTGGTCTATGTATTCACACGTGTATTACGATTTCCGAATAATACAGTTATAGCATGAATAAAAGACTATTATCATGAACAGAGAAATATAATAATAACACTTTTATTATTGCCTCTAGGGCATATTTCCAACACTTTTTACTACCATATTATAAGCCATCCCAGCTCCACATACATCTACATCGTGCGTTTAACTCTCCCTGGTAATCGCTCTATCCAAGCTTTGAGAGTTTTGACTATAATGGTTGCTGATCACCACCTCCTGCTGGGTAAGAACTGGTAAGAATTTGAGATTTGCTTGACGGATTTGTGACACCCCACCACCACCATTTTCTAGTAGTCTGTAGGATCATATTCTTGTGTGTTTCTGTTGCTGCTAACCATGACAGAATCACAAGCCGACGAGATTGACTAGGAGAACATGACCAAGAAGGTGCTTTATGATAAATTTAAGCAAATGGTGGGTCAACAGGTGGAAGACATGATGACCAGTTTTGGCAAGGCACTAGAGAGTATAGATGACATTGAGAAGACAATTGACACCAAGTTGGATGCCAAATTCGCTAAAGTGCTCGCGCATCTACCTCCACCTGCTGCCTCTGTTGCACCATTGCAACAACAACAACATCCATGTCGCAAGCTAGCCCTTCACCGAACGAGGCATGTTCCTCTTGAGGAAGGACAAAATTTTGGTGCCGCTGCTACTACTGAGGAGGAGGATGTTTACGAGGGAGATTATGAGGATGTGGTTGATCAAAATCAGAACTACGTGCAACCACCAACACCACCACCAGGTCGTCCACATGCATATAATCGCAATGGTAGGGCTGCACCACCACCTCAGGTAAGAGATCCAGACCATCTCCCTAAACAAAAATTGAATATTCCACCATTTGAGGGTAGATATGTTCCTGATATATATCTTACTTGGGAGTTAGAAACTGAACAATGTTTTACATGTTTACAATATCCTAAGGAGAGACGTGTTGCTACTGCTCTTTTTGCATTCACTAGTTTTGCTTGTGTGTGGTGGTCTGAACATTGTAGATTATATCCCAATAATATCCCAACTACTTGGGCTGCTTTGAAAATTGCTATGCGTACTCGTTGGGTTCCA
Source organism: Triticum aestivum (assembly GCF_018294505.1). Classification (NCBI taxonomy): domain Eukaryota; kingdom Viridiplantae; phylum Streptophyta; class Magnoliopsida; order Poales; family Poaceae; genus Triticum; species Triticum aestivum. The sequence goes on along the minus strand of NC_057804.1, from coordinate 282,776,003 downwards.
CCATCTTATCAACATGAATTACTACAAAAATGTAGCGTTTAAGACAAGGAATTTTTTTTGTAGAGAAATATTATAAGGAATTACAAACTGGTATGATTAGATGTGGCATCGTAGAGGATAATGAAGCTATGCTTGCACGTTTTATCGGTGGATTAAATAGAGAGTTTCAGACCATTTTAGAGTATAAGGAGTATAATAATATCACTCTTTTATTCCATCTTGCTTGCAAAGCTGAACATGAAGTGCAGCATCGACATGCATTGGCACGAACTAACTTTTCTACAGGTCAACCTTCATCATGGACACCGCGGGCATCCTCCACTTCCACATGTTTTGCTGCATCGGCACCTCCATTAGCTGCCACCTCCAACCATGATACAAGAAAGCATGCACAACCACCACGATCTGCCAAGAGCACACCTTCTGGGCCTGCACAGAGCTCTTCTTCATCCATGGCATCAACAGGGCAAAGATATGATATGATTTGTCATCGTTGCAAGGGTGGAGGTCATTATGCGAGAGAATGCCCATCTAAGCATGTGAGGATTGCTACTGAGGATGGTGGGTATGAGTCTAGTAGTGACTATGGCGAGGAGACTTTGGCTCTTATTACAAGTGAAGAGCATGGTGGCGATGATTCTGAACAAGAGATGCAATATATGGCTGCTAAAGACACTGACAGGTATGAAAGTTTAGTTGCACAACATGTTTTCAATGTGCAGGTCACGCAAGCTGAGCAAAATCAGAGGCACAATTTTTTCCATACAAAGGGAGTTGTGAAGGAATGTTCTGTTCATGTCATCATAGATGGAGGGAGCTGCAACAACTTGGCTAGCATGGAGATGGTGGAGAAGTTGTCTCTCACCACAATACCACATACGCATCCTTACTACATCCAATGGTTCAACAACAAAGGCAAAGTTAAGGTAACACATACTGTTCGTGTGCATTTTAGTATCGCTACATATGCTGATTATGTTGATTGTGATGCGGTACCCATGCAAGCATGTTCCTTATTACTTGTTAGACCATGAAAATTTGATAAAAATTCTGTACACCATGGTAGAAACAATCAGTATACTCTTGTTCATAAGGATAAACATATTACTTTGCTTCCTATGACTCCCGATTCTATTTGAAAGATGATATTAATCGAGTTAGTAAAGCAAAACAAGAGCAAAATAAGAGTGAAAATCAGATAGTGGCAAAAGAATTTGAGTAAAAAATGAAACCTAATAATAAACCATCTAGTGTTGCTTCTAAAATTAAATTGAAAAGTGGATGTTTACTTGCCACCAAATCTGATATTGATGATCTAGATTGCAGCAAATATGTTTGCTATGCTTTTGTGTGCAAAGAGGCATTATTTTCATTCGAGGATGTGCCTTCATCTTGGCCTCCTGCTGTCACTAACATTTTGCAGGAGTTTGCTGACATCTTTCCACAAGATGTGCCACCGGGATTACCACCTATTTGAGGGATTGAGCATCTGCTTGACTTAATTCCCTGTCCATCACTACCCAACCGTGCACCATACTCTATCAATCCAGAGGAGACGAATGAGATTATGCGTCAAGTGCAGGAGCTGCTCGACAAAGGTTATATACTTGAATCCCTTAGTCCTTGTGTTGTTCCTATTATTCTAGTGCCAAAAAAGGATGGTACATCGCGTATGTGTGTTGATTGTAGAGGCATTAATAATATTACTATTCATTATCGTCATCCTATTCCTAGGCTAGATGATATGCTTGATGAATTAAGTGGCTCTACTATTTTCTTCAAAGTTGATTTGTGTAGTGGATACCATCAAATTCGTATGAAACTGGGTGATGAATGGAAAACAACATTTAAAACTAAGTTTGGATTATATGAGTGGTTAGTCATGCCTTTTGGGTTAACTAATGCACCTAGTACTTTCATGAGATTAATGAATGAAGTTTTACATGTTTTCCTTGGACAATTTGTGGTACTCTATTTTGATGATATACTGATTTATAGCAGATCTTTGGAGGAACATTTGGAACATTTACGTGCTATTTTTATTGCTCTACATGATGCACGTTTGTTTGGTAACCTTGGGAAGTGCACCTTTTGCACCGATCGAGTATCTTTTCTTGGCTATGTTGTTTCTCCACAGGGAATTGAAGTTGATACAGCCAAGATTGAAGCTATTTAGAGTTGACCGCATCCCAAAACAAAAACACAAGTGAGGAGTTTTCTTGGCCTCGCTGGTTTCTGTAGGCGTTTTGTGAGGGATTTCAGCACCATCGCTGCACCTCTCAATGAGATTACAAAGAAGGATGTGCCTTTTGTTTGTGGTACCACACAGGAAGAAGCTTTCATGGTATTGAAAGATAAGTTGACACATGCTCCATTACTCCAACTTCCTGATTTTAACAGGACTTTTGAGCTTGAATGTGATGCTAGTGGAATTGGATTAGGAGGTGTGTTATAACAAGATGGTAAACTTGTTGCATACTTTTCTGAAAAATTTAGTGGGCCTACTCTGAACTATTTCTACTTAAGATAAAGAATTATATGCTCTTGTTCGGATGTTAGAAACATGGCAACATTATTTATGGCCCAAAGAATTTGTTATACATTATGATCATGAATCTTTGAAACACATTAAAAGTCAAGCAAAATTAAACCGTACACATGCTAAATGGGTTGAATTCATTAAGACTTTCCCTTATGTCATTAAACACAAGAAGGGTAAAGAAAATTTTATTGCCGATGCATTATCTCATCGCTATACTATGCTTTCACAACTTGACATTAAAATATTTAGTTTGGAGACCATCAAAGATCATATGTGCATGATGTTGATTTTAGAGATGTACCGCAGAATTGTAAAGAAGGAAGAACATGTAACAAGTTTGTCGTTAATGATGGATTTGTGTTCCGTGCTAACAAGCTATGCATTCCAGCTAGCTCCATTCATCTTTTGTTGTTGTAGGAGGCGCATGGAGGAGGATTAATGGGACACTTTGGCGTGAAGAAGATGGAGGATGTAATCGCTACACATTTCTTTTGGCCAAAGATGAGGCGTGATGTTGAGTGTTTTGTTGATCACTGCACTACATGTAAAAATGCTAAGTCACGACTCAATGCTCATGGTTTATATATGTCTTTGCCTGTACCTAGTGTTCCTTGGGAGGATATATCTATCGACTTTTTTAGGTTTACTTTGAACAAAGAAGGGGAGTGTCGGGGATATACCCCACGGTATGACCCGGCCGGAGTCATAATCCGGCTGGGGCTTGGTAAACCGGCGAGTGTTAAACCGGCAGACAGTTAACACAGATGGCTAAGACAGACGGTAAACCGGCGAGTGTTAAACCGGCAGAGTTAAGACAGAAGGTAGCACCGGCAGGTGTTAAGTCAATCATAACCCGGCAGACAATGTTAAACCGGCAGACAATGTTAAACCGGCAGGCCAAGGTTGTCAGAATCGCGATTCTGTTATACGATTCTACGACTTTACGATCCAACTTAACCCCTATGATTCTACAATTTTAGTTCATGGAATCTACGTTTCTACGATCCTGATAGTGAAGATTCTACAATTTATGATCCTGCCATCAAAGCACCGATCCGATTCAAAATCACGATTCTGACAACCTTGCGGCAGGCAATGTTAAACCGGCAGACAATGTTAAATCGGCAGACCATGTTAAACCGGCAGACGTTAAGAAGCCTAGGAAGAGAAGTCAAAATAGTTTAAGTCTTAGTCCGAGATGGACTCTACATGTAACCCGCCCCTTCAACTTATATAAGGAGGGGCAGGGCTCCCCGAAGAGGAAAAAGCAAACAACAATCTCTAGGGCTAGACACAACTAGAGGAGAGCCGGTTTACGATGACTCCCTCATGATGATAATGAGATCTAGCCTCAAACAGCATGTAGGGTTGTTACCGGATGATGTTTCCCGGGGCCCGAAGCTGTCTAAACCCTTGTCTTGTGTTGCGTCTCTCGATTCCGCTCAACCCCTCTCAAGCTACCACATAGATGCGTTGGCCTCGCGACTAAGTCCTCACACTAAGAACATCTGACGTGTTAATTCCACGACAGTTGGCGCCCATCGTGGGGCCTGCGCACGATGGTGTTGAGTTTTTTGGAGGGATCTTTTCCAGGGTTTCGAGAAGTTCGTAATTTTTAAAGTGGAAAAAGATTCAGCACGGAAGGATTGGCATCAACTCTAAAATCAGGGAAATATTGTCAAGTCACTATGGACAATCTACAGTTGTTTCCCGGTCTGTCATGGCTATCAAGTCGCCATATCTATGGAAAAAGAAATAGAAGTTGCCGGTTCGATCCGATCTGCAGTAAAACCAAATTGAAGTATAAGGAACCGAAGGTTTGACCCTGGCCTAGTCATCGTGTGCTGATTGCAAGTCGGAGTCAAGGGAATTAATGGAAAGGAAAGCAATTTTAAAGAAAAAAGACAGAGGGGACACAACCCAGAGGAAGTCACAGATGTCACTTGGTAAAAAACGACCACGGCCACAACCCGGATTTGCATCGCCGAGCTGTAGCAGGTTTGACCCCGAGCCATGGCCATGACCCGCCTACGAGCCGCTGGAATTACTGATCGGATCCGAATCATCGTCTGCTGAGCCACTCCGGATTTGAGTCGCTTTGCCTCTGGATCACTGTACCTCGGGCCGCAAATCGCCGCGATCAGCAAGCCGTTGTTACTGCTCCGAGTTATCTCTGCATGAGAGCCGCAGTTGTTTCTGCTCACATCATAAAGAGCAACAAATCGCCAGCTTCACTATTGTTGAACCGCTTGTTGCCTCCACCCAGCAAACATATGGATGCGACCCAGAAAATAGGAACAACCCGGAAACTGATATGGTTAATAACTCGGATTGGTCAAAACGCCAAGTTAACTCGCCGCCAATACTGAGACTCGCCGTGGCCCGCGCCTTTAAATCGCCGCCGCGTTAAGACGGCCATGACGTGACTTGTTCTGGCTCCTGCCGTTGCAGCTGTGCCTCGAGTGGCCGTAAGGTTCTCTTTCACCTTGCTTCTTCTGCAAAGCCCGCCTGGGCCGAGTGACCCGCCGCGGAGAGCCGCCACTCTATACAAGTCGCGGTGGCAAAGATGACTGAGTCAGATAAGAAGCAGATAGTGCATGGAAGTTAACCAATGTCAGATAAAAAATACTATTTTTGAGCCTAGCAAGAGCACCTAAAAGAAGAAAGACGATTGGAGGCCTAATACGTTCTTTGCATAAACAAAAAGTACTACTCCAGCCATCATCTCAAGAAAATTTAACGCCAGGAAACCCATGCAATCAACGGCCAACCAGCTCGTCCCTACGGCCTCCGAGCCGGCGTTGCTTGCTTCTACGAGCCTCCGAGCCGCCGTTGCTATGATTCACCGCCCTACCGGCCCGCGACACTAACCTGCTGCTGATGTGACTCGCCGCGTCATTGGTCTCGAGCCGCCAAGTTCGCCTTGAGTCGCCGGGTCCTGCTGGTTCGGACGCTCACCGTCGAGCGCCGCCTCGCTACTACTGCTCTTGCCTTACCACCCATGATCCAGCCTCAGTCATTTTTGCCGCTGAGGTCTCAATTCACCTTGACCCGGCCTTCTCTGTGATCAAACTGCCCGTTGTTTGAGTCGCCTCTAAAGCTGACTTGCTGGATCAACTCTACTCCGAGCCGACGCCACTATTGCAATTTAGGCCTCCACCTCACCTCCTCCTGCTCTGCGCACTTGCGCTGAACCGGCCACGACCTCCTTATGCTTCCAACCCGCCGTCACGGGCGTGTGTTGAACCACCGCCGCTCGATTTCTGTCACCGGGTCGACCCTGCCCTATTTCCATTGCGGTTGAGCCGCCTCCATCGTCGCCTCGTCAAGCCAGACCCGCCTCGAACTGCCGCGAAGGACAGACCCGCCTCAAGCTGCGGCCTCGCTTACCTCGATGGCCTGTGGTAACCCGCCACGGCTTCGACCCGGCGCCCGTGCCAGTTAACTCGCCACGACCGCTGCATCGGGTCGCGCTGTTTCCAACGCCGAGCTCCGCTGGCCACCACACCTTGCGCCGCCGGTTCATTGCTGCCGGTCCTATTTGCTGCTCTCGTGCCTGTTCATCTCTGCAATCCCCGGCTGCCTGTCCCTCTAGTTTGTCGCTTCGCCGCTGCAAGCGCGTCTTGCATCGAGCCGCCATGGCGGACACATGCCAAGCTGCCTGGGAGTCATCACAGTTGCGAGCTGCCTGCGTGTGGCGTTATGATCACTGAAGTCGCCTCCAAGCCGGCGCTGCGTGGTCGCCGCTGAGACCCAGCAGGCAAGCAACTCCATCGTTATCACCCCCGTGGTTCCGCCGACGCAATCGCCATGCTAAGCTGCAGCTTCACCGCCAAACTACTCCATTGCCACCATGATTCATCCATGGACCTGCCTCCGAGCTGACGTGAGTCGCCACGGACGGTTTCATGGTTGCCTTCGCCGCGACCCGTTGTGCTGAGCCGTTCGGCGGCCATCGTGCCCTCACCGTTCGACCCGCCGGGTCAAGGGCCTCCTCAGCAGCTCGCCTACGCCCAACTGCTGGCTTCACGTCTCCTCTGCTCCGCCGTGTCGGCGGGTCACACCCCTACACCGGTCCGTCCGGCTCCGCCCCGCGACGGTTCTAGGCCCTGCCTTCACAGCAGGCTGTTGTGCTGCTCCGCTGCATCGGCGGGTCGCGCTCCTACACCGGTCTGTCCGGCTCCGCCCACGACGGTTCTAGGCCCTGCCTTCACATCAGGTTGCTGTGCCGCTCCTGCGACCACACGACCCCACGCCATGCCGTCTTCCCCGGGCAGTACTCTCCTCCCAGCGTGCCCACTGGCCAGGGCCGCTCCTGCGCTCGCATGTTCTGCCGCTGGGTGGAGAAAACAGAAGCAGAGTTGCAGAAGCATGTATAAGAGATGACCACGAGCTCCCTCATCATCAACCAAAGCGAGGACAAAATTAATTAGGCTTCAGGGAAGGCAAAAACCAGTCACTCTGGGTGCTGGCGTTTGGAAATAATGCAAAAAAAACATGGTTGCCTTTTTCAAAGCCAGATCGTGACGTCCGCAGCTGGGCTCAACTTTTGAGGTTGTAGCAGACAAGAGACTGGACAGCAGTCGTGTCCCTGTTGCCTGCAAAGCAAGCATTACCAAGAGCATGCGCCGGCATTATCCAGCATCAGCTTTATATTCCCCAACAAAAGTATCAGGTGCTATTTGCCCTATCTATTTTTAGTGTATATTAATTCATCCGAGCAAAACTACTTTGCCCTGCTGTATTTATATGCAGGAGCATTACTCATTACAAGGTGGCGTTATACCGCGAAGATAGAGGCACAGGTGGTCGTCCTTACTCAACAGACTCCCGCACCGGCTTACAACGCTGCAGACGACACGCCTGTCTGCTCTCGCCGCCGTCTCACGCGTCCGCGCCGGCCTACAGCATGGAGGACAATTTGCTCGTCCACACCAGTTTACAACGCCGCGGCCGTCTCATCTGTCCGCCTCCATTGTCGACCTGCCCGTGATTGATGTCAGCTTCACCGTTGTGATCATCAACTCCGCGGTGAATAATTTCTGGCCTAACATATCAGGTGAAATCCATACAGTATATTTTTATATTATATATTGCTTTCTCTTAAAGAGCAATTACTCCGGCTTGCAACATTATCTAATGCAGGATCCTAAACCGCCACATTGGTGAAAATTTAAAGGCCGTCAGAAAATTTCCGGCTTAAAAAGAGGGATTCCCGTTTAATATCCGGCTTAAGGGAAATTTATCTCCCACAAAGCTTTGAAGCTCTCGAAAGCCGGTTCAAAATACTGGTTCAAGAAGAATTTATCTCTTGTAAAAAGTTAAAGGTTGCCCAAGAGGACCTGCTGCCCTGACGTGCAGTTCAAACATGGGTATTCTGCCTTATGGGCTCATCTTCATATGATTACTTGGGGGCTTCCTGTTCAAACATAGGTGTATTCACCAAACAGAACATGGCATTACTACCCTCTTGATGCGGCTATCAAGACAATATTATCATCAGGGGCCAAAGAGAGTTTGTTACGTAGCACAACTCAAACATAGGCACCCGGCGAGCACAGCTCAGAAATATATCACATGGGGGCTTCTGCTTGCAAAGCGGAGTCCTGTCCATTAATCCGGCTATCACGCCACAACAAAGCTTGGGAGCTTCACACCCAAGGGGACAAAGAGAGTCTTGTTGCTACGCAGAACTCAAACATAGGCACCCATTGAGCACAGCTCACAAAGTTACTTGGGGGCTCTTTGTGTAAAGTAACAAATAGTTTGAAAGGACCCTTGTAATTGGGTATCGACCCACGGCTTGGAAGCCTGGTGTATTCACCTAAAACCCCGGGTTAACCTGCCTTCATCAAGTAAGCCACTCCTATCCAGGTAATCCTGGCATGACCCGCCGAACGTTTGACAAGTTACTCTCATAGAGACCCTGAACTTGTCAAAGTTAAAACGATGATTGGTTAGTTGGAGGCCCATCTTAAAAAACTTTGTCAAATGGTTTAACTCAGCGGCCTGGCAGCCCACGAAAAGCCTCGAATTCGGGTCTGGCAGCCCTCGAAAAGCCTCGACTACACGGTTTTATTTGCCTTTGTCAAGATTTTTATCTTTCGATAAATTTTATGTTGAACCAGCGTCTATTGACCCGGCATGACTATCAGTCATCAAATTAACTCGGTGTTCTTTAACCCGGCTCGACTTTCAACTACAAGTTGTCAGTGCATAATCACTTATAATCCGGTGTTTATTAACCCAACCTGGCTTTGGACTATAAGTCGCCAGTATATATTTGGATTGCGCCATTGGAATCATGCGCTTATAAATCATTGGGTATATTATTCAAATCTTTAATAGCCAACATGGCTGGATTTGTATTATGGTTATCAATAACCAGTATTATGATTCAGGTTTTCAAAGTCGCTTTAGCGCAATGGCTATCATATTATCAATGGATATGATTGAAGGAATAGTCCCGAGTTGCTGCAGGCTTACAACCTGGCACTTGGGGGCTACATTATTTAAGTTGAGATTACATCAAATATGCAAGTCTCATGTCGCTGCAAGCATGCACCATGACACTTGGGGGCTAATGCAAAGTCATTTTTTGCTCATCTTATTGAAGACCCGACTCATCACATTATAATGAGCCGGCCCTTGGGGACTACCAATTGCTCATGTCAACAATTCAAGGTACAAAGCTTTTTATTCATTATATTGAAGGGTCCACTGCTCAGTTGGTAAAGCACAAGGCTCTTAGCCTTGTGGACGTGGATTCAAGCCCCATGATGGGGGTTACATCATATGATGTTATTTTCATTGAAGTATATATCAAAGTCCCAGCTCAATATTATCTTACTGAGCCAGCCCTTGGGGGCTACACGTTGTTGTTCAAAATTTACAAGATTATATTTACAAAGTCCCTGCTCATTATTGCATAATGACCCGACCCTTGGGGGCTACACTAGTTGAAGTTTTTATGAGCATCAGGCAATTACAAGCCCCAGGTTGCTGCAAGCATGACAACCCAGCACTTGGGGGCTACATATGTGGAATACTCAATTCTGACTAGTGATTGAGATGAACAACCTGGATTTCTTCAAGGTTGTGATATTTATATTGAAGCAAGTCTTAAGCTGTTGCTATGCTACCTTCTTAAGACTTGGGGGCTACAAGTGATAGGCATATAAGACGTATATTTTCAAGTTGGATGTTAACTACAAGTATGACCCGGTGCTATCAATATTTATAAATCGGTGATCTTGGCAATGATAAACCGGCAAGTTCTACGTCCTTAAACCGGCTGAAGATCAAATGAGTATTTCAAGGACCAGTATTGTTTTTAAGCATTGGGAGCTGAATCAAAGGAGTTATTCTTCACAATATATTTTCTATGAGAAACCAATCTCAGCAAATTGATTATGATGCTGGCCTATTAAACCGGATTTTCTAGAAGAAGGAAGTGACAAGGACTTAAGGATGATCAGGATCACTTTAACATGGATAAATCCAAATTAAACCGGGGGCTAATGTTGGGGATATACCCCGCGGTATGACCCGGCCGGAGTCATAATCCGGCTGGGACTTGGTAAACCGGCGAGTGTTAAACCGGCAGACAATTAAGTCAGATGGCTAAGACAGACGTTAAACCGGCAGAGTTAAGACAGATGGTAGCACCGGCAGGTGTTAAGTCAATCATAACCCGGCAGACAATGTTAAACGTGCAGACAATGTTAAACCGGCAGACAATGTTAAACCGGCAGACGTTAAGAAGCCCAGGAAGGGAAGTCAAAATAGTTTAATTCTTAGTCCGAGATGGACTCTACATGTAACCCGCCCCTTCAACTTATATAAGGAGGGGCAGGGCTCCCCAAAGAGGAAAAAGCAAACAACAATCTCTAGGGCTAGACACAACTAGAGGAGAGTCGGTTTACGGCGACTCCCTCGTGATGATAATGAGATCTAGCCTCAAACAACATGTAGGGTTGTTACCGGATGATGTTTCCCGGGGCCCGAAGCTATCTAAACCCTTGTCTTGTGTTGCGTCTCTCGATTCCACTCAACCCCTCTCAAGCTACCACATAGATGCGTTGGCCTCACGACTAAGTCCTCACACTAAGGACATCTGACGTGTTAATTCCATGACAGGGAGGGATAGCATATTTGTTGTTGTGGATAGGTTCTCGAAAATGGCACACTTTATACCATGTCATAAAAGCGATGATGCTGCTAATGTTGCTGATTTGTTCTTTCATAAAATTATTTGCTTGCATGGTGTGCCAAATACAATTGTTTCAGATCATGATACTAAATTTCTTAGCCACTTTTGTAGATGTTTATGGATTAAGTTGGGGATTAAACTGCTTTTTAGTACTACATGTCACCCCCAAACTGATGGACAAACTGAAGTAGTCAATAGAACATTGTCTACTATGCTTAGGGATGTTTTGAATAATAACAGGAAAATGTGGGAGGAATGCTTGCCGCATATTGAATTTGCTTACAATCATTCGCTCCATTCTACTACAAAGATGTGCCCTTTTGAAGCCGTGTATGGTTTCCTACCTCGTGCACCTATTGATTTGTTGCCTCTTCCATCTTTGGAGAAGGTTAATTTTGATGCTAACCAACGTGCTGAATTGATGTTAAAAATGCATGAGTTAACTAAGGAAAACATTGAGCATATGAATACTAAATATAAACTTGCTGGAGATAAAGGTATAAACATGTTTTCTTTGCATCTGGAGATCTTGTTTGGTTACATTTGCGTAAGGATAGGTTTCCTGGTTTGCGCAAATCATAGCTAATGCACGTGTTGATGGTCCTTTTAAGGTGTTAGAGAAAATAAATGATAATGCATATAAACTTGAGCTGCCTGCAGATTTTGGGGTTAGTCCCACTTTTAACTTTGCAGATTTGAAGCCTTATTTGGGTGAGGAAGACCAGCTTCGGTCGAGGACGACTTCACTTCAAGAAGGGGAGGATGGTGAGGACATGAATACCATTGTTACACCCACAACCCATGTTGTATACATACTAGACCAATTACTAGAGTTCACGCGCCAATTAAATTACCAGGTATTGATGTCTACTACGCAACCTTCTTCTTGTAGACTCGTGTTGGGCCTCCAAGCGCAGAGTTTTGTAGGACAGTAGAAAATTTCCCTCAAGTGGATGACCTAAGGTTTATCAATCCGTGGGAGGCGTAGGATGAAGATGGTCTCTCTCAAACAACCCTGCAGCCAAATAACAAAGAGTCTCTTGTGTCCCCAACACACCCAATACAATAGTAAATTGTATAGGAGCACTAGTTCGACGAAGAGATGGTGATACAAGTGCAATATGGATGGTAGATATAGGTTTTTGTAATCTAAAAATATAAAAACAGCAAGGTAGCAAGTAACAAAAGTGAGTGAAAACGGTATTGCAATGCTTTAAAACAAGGCCTAGGGTTCATACTTTAACTAGTGCAAGTTCTCTCAACAATGATAACATAATTAGATCATATGACAATCCCTCAACATGCAACAAAGAGTCACTCAAAAGTCACTAATAGCAGAGAACAAATGAAGAGATTATTGTATGGTATGAAACCACCTCAAAGTTATTCTTTTCGATCAATCCATTGGGATATTCCTATGTGTCACAAACCGCCCTAGAGTTCGTAGTAAAATAACACCTTAAGATACACATCAACAAAAACCATTATGTCACCTAGATACTCCAATGTCACAACAAATATCCGCGGGTATGATTATACGATATGCACCACACAATTCAGATTCATCTATTCAAACCAACACAAAGTACTTCATAGAGTGCCCCAAAGTTTCTATCGGGGAGTCAAGACAAAAACGTGTTCCAACCCCTATTCATAAGTTCACAAGGTTAAAGAACCCGCAAGTTGATCACCAAAACATACATCAAGTGGATCACGTGAATATCCCATTGTCACCACAGATAAGCACATGCAAGACATACTTCAAGTGTTCTCAAATCCTTAAAGACTCAATCCGATAAGATAACTTCAAAGGGAAAACTCAATCCATTACAAGAAGGTAGAGGGGGAGAAACATCATATGATCCAACTATAATAGCAAAGCTCGTGGTACATCAAGATTGTGCCAAATCAAGAACATGAGAGAGAGAGAGATCAAATACATAGCTACTGGTACATACCCTCAGTCCCGATGGTGAACTACTCCCTCCTCATCATGGAGAGCACTGGGATGATGAAGATGGCCACCGGTGATGGATCCCCCCTCCGGCAGGGTGCCGGAACAGGGTCCTGATTGGTTTTTGGTGGCTACAGAGGCTTGCGGCGATGGAACTCCCGATCTTTTTCTGTTTTGGAAGTTTGGGGATATATAAGAGGTGTTGGCGTCAGGAACAAGTCAGGGGGTCCACGAGGAAGCCACAAGGTAGGGGGCACCCCCTCCACCCTCATGGTGGCCTCGGGACTCTTCTGGTCCATCTCCGATGCTCCGTGGGCTTCTTCTGGTCCAAAAACAATCCCCGTGAATTTTTAGGTCAATTGGACTCCGCTTGGTATTCCTTTTCTGCGATACTCAAAAACAAGGAAAACAGAAACTGGCACTGGGCTCTAGGTTAATAGGTTAGTCCCAAAAATCATATAAAATAGCATATAGATGCATATAAAACATCCAAGACAGATAATATAATAGCATGGAACAATAAAAAATTATAGATACGTTGGAGACATATCAAGCATCCCAAGCTTAATTCCTGCTCGTCCTCGAGTAGGTAAATGATAAAAACGGAACTTTTGATGTGGAATGCTAGCAAGTGCATAGGTTTGATTAATGATAATTTCAATCACTTTCTCTATCATCATTATGTATCATAAACAGTAGTTCATATCATAAAGCGTCTCATGATCAAGTAACAAGCTATTCACATGTTAAAGCATAGACCATAAACTTTCTTGAAAACTAACAAACTATATTCTCAGTCATCAAACACTTGCAATTCATCTTATTTTCAGGAAGGATCTATGTAAGATCTTTGATTTAGCAAATCCCTCATACTCAACTATCATATAGTCTTCCATGATTGCTACCACTCAAAGCATATTCTTAGAACAAATAGCATCCATCAAACACAAAGAAAGATAGGGGCTTAATGTTTCGCCTCCCAACTTATCATATAGATAATTGTCAACAATAATAATTGATGATCAAATATATTTGAATGGCGATATATGCTTAGATCTTTCCCCACCATATGATGATTTCCAACTAAATAGTAGGTTGGAATGATAAGGAACACTACTGACTCTTGCTTTAAAGTAAAAGATAGGCCCTTCACAGAGGGAAGCAGGGATTTCCAGAGGTGCCAGAGCTCGAAGCTTTTAAAACAAAGATGAAAATAATTTCAAGAGGTATGCTTTCATTGTCAACATAACAACCAAGAGTTCCCAATATCTTCCATACTAGATACATTATAGGTGGTTCCCAAACATATGGTAAAGTTTTTACACCCCCACCACCACCAAGCACATTCCACGGTTGGTCCAAAACAACGGGTACCGTCCAACTATCAACAATCCCGGGAGAGTTTTGTTTAATTATTTGCGATTTCATTTTTGATCTTTTGATCATAGGACCGGGCATCCCAATTACCAGCCACTCTCTCGTGAATGATGAGCGGAGTCCACTCATCGTGAGAATAACCCACCTAGCATGGAAGATACTGACAACCCCTAGTCGCTACATGAGTGATTCTGGCATACAAAACAGATTATTATTTGAAGGTTTAGAGTTTGGCACATGCAAATATACTTGGAACGGCGGGTAAATACCGCATAAAGGTAGATATGGTGGACACTCATGGAAGAAACTTGGTTCAAGGATTTTGGATGCACAAGCAGTATTCCCGCTTAGTACAGAGATTTTGGCTAGCAAAGGATTCTAAATAGCAAGCACCACATGTTGGAGGATCCATAACAATATAGCTTCTATACAAATATACCCAAGCATAACTCATTATGTTGTCTTCCTTGTCCAACTTCAACTAATTTGATCAGGTTTGAAAATAATTAATGGGGCTCACAATCATAGAAGATGTCCAAGATAATATATTTATATGTGAAATTCTCTTTCTTCAATATTCTTTCATGAATTGTTCAAGTGACCAATACTATGTTTGCTAACTTCCAATAAATTTACCACCTATACTTATATGTGAAGTCATTACTCCCCATGGTATAAGCATATATAATTTCAGATTTATGATATTCAATTTATTCAACCATTACTCATAGGATATAAGTGAAGCACGTGAGTAATTGACAAACTACTCCAAAAAATATAAGTGAAGATCAATGAGTAGTAGAATAATTATGTAACTATGTGAAGACTCTCTCTCACAAAGAAAATTTAGATCTTAAGTACTTTATTCAAACAGCAAACAAAACAAAATAAAATGACTTCGCAAGGATAGCACATATCATGTGATGAGGCAAAAACTCAGGTTCAACCAAAACTGACGGATAGTTGTTGAAGAAGAAAGGTGGGATGCCAATCGGGGCATCCCCAAGCTTAGATGCTTGAGACTTCTTGAAATATTAACTAGGGATGCCTTGGGAATCCCCAAACTTGAATTTTTGTGTCTCCTTAATTCCCCTCATATCACCGTTTCCCAGAATCTTAAAAACTTCATCCACACAAAACTCAACAAGAACTCGTGAGATAAGTTAGTATAAATCAATGCAAAACATTATCACTCTCTACTGTAGAAAATCACTAAAATTATTATTTGATATCACCTACTAAATGCCTCTGCATATTTAATACTCATATCCACAAATAGAATCATTAAACAGGCAAATATATGCAAACATAACAACAATCTGTCTAAACAGGACAGTCTGTAAAGAATGCAAGAGGAATCATACTTACCTAGCACCAACAATTCTGAAAAATTACCACACTATAGAAAATTTGTTGTTACTCATCTTGTAAAAATTTCAAGATTTTATCATGTTCTGACTATTCACCAATATTTAAAACATAACAGCAAACTTTCTAATTTCGAAATAGCAATGTCTAGACTTGTAAAATAAGCATGGTAGAGGCTATACTTGACTCTTTTATTGAACTAAAAGATATAAAACATATCTTTGAATAACATAAAGCAAATATAAACAAAATAAAATTATGCTCCAAGCAAAACACATATCATGTGGTGAATAAAAATATAGCTCCAAGTAAAGTTACCGATGAACGAAGATGAAAGAGGGGATGCCATCCGGGGCATCCCCAAGCTTAGGCTTTTGGTCGTACTTGAATATTACCTTGGGGTGCCTTGGGCATCCCCAGTCTTAGGCTCTTGCCACTCCTTATTCTGTAGTTTATCAAAACTTTACCCAAAACTTGAAAATTTCACAACACGAAACTCAACAGAAAACACGTAAGCTCCGTTAGTATAGGAAAATAAAATCACCACTTAGGTACTGTTATGAACTCATTCTAAATCCATATTGGTGTTATATCTACTGTATTCCAACTTTTCCATGGTTCATACCCTCCGATACTACTCATAGATTCATCAAAATAAGCAAACAACACATAGAAAACAGAATCTATCAAAAACAGAACAGTCTGTAATAACTGGAAACTTTCCATACTTCTGTAACTCCAAAAATTCTGAAAAATTAGGATAGTCTAGGAAATTTGTATATCAATCTTGTGTAAAACAATTCAGATCAAAAGCACGTTCTAGTGAATTTTCAAATTTCCTGGACTGAGCGCAAAAGTTTCTGTTTTTGGACAAAATCAAGTTAACTGTCATCCACACTATCCCAAAGGCTTTACTTGGCACTTTATTGAAACAAAAGTTGTAAAACATGATTACTACAGTAGCCTAATCATGTGAACACACAAAAACACTAGGTATAAATATTGGGTTGTCTCCCAACAAGCTCTTTTCTTTAATGCCTTTTTAGCTAGGCATGATGATGTTAATGATGCTCACATAAAAGATAAGAATTAAAACACAAAGAGAGCATCATGAAGAATATGACTAGCACTTTTAAGTCTAACCCACTTCCTATGCATAGGGATTTTTTGAGCAAAAAAATTATGGGAACAAGAATCAACTAGCATAGGAAGGTAAAACAAGCAAATCTTCAAGATTTTCAACACATAGAGAGGAAACTTGATATTATTGCAATTACTACAAGCATATATTCCTCCCTCATAATAATTTTCAGTAGAATCATGAATGAATTCAACAATATAACTATCACATAAAGCATTCTTTCATGATCTACAACCATATAATTTTTATTACTCTCCACATAAGCAAAACTCTTCTCATCCGGAATAGTGAGAGTATCATAAGAAACTCGAATACTATAGATTATTTCCACATTGAAAGAATAATTTTCAGAAAAAGGGTATTCATAATCATGACAAGTTTTATAAATATAATCATCACTACTTTTTAGAACATAAGTGTCATTACAATAATCATCATAAGTAGCAACTTTGTTCTCATCAAAATCAATTGAAACCTCTTCCAAAATAGTGGGATCATTACTTCCTAAAGTTGACACTCTACCAAACCCACTTTCATCAATATAATCATCATAAATAGGAAGCATGCTTTCATCATAATAAATTTGCATATCAAAACTTGGGAGACTAAAAATATCATCTTCATTAAACATAGCATCCCCAAGCTTGTGACAAACGTTAATTGCAGCAAATAAATTCTCAAACATGCCATTCTCATCAAACATAGCATCCCCAATCTTGGGCCTTTGCATATCATAAGCATAATCACTCTCATCATTAATAGTATGGATAGCACCAATAGTATAGCAATTATTATCATCACAATTTTCTAAGTTGATGCCAAAAATATTCTCAAGATTATAACAAGTATCGTTACTTTCCCAATCATAATCATCGCAATGAGTAATAGGCATAACAATAATAGGAGCAACATCATTTGGGAGGGATACCTTTTTACCTTTACCTCTCCGTCATTTCTTTTTCTTCTTCACATTATGTGTGGGTTAAATACTCTTTTTGGAGCTCCTTATTAATGAGATTGGCTGAATAGAAAGCTCCTCCTCGTTACCTGATTCATCATAAGAAATAATAGGCGGATATTAGGAAACCTCTTCCCTTTCATTAGTATTATCTTCATCTTATATTTGTTTTCTTGTCTTTATGTAATTGGCAGTATAAGGATTTCAATGCAATTCACCGCACAATACATAAAAACTTCCTCTAGATCAAAATCAAGATCTCTCTCAAGGGTAAATTCTGGAATATCCTTAGTTATACATTTCATTTCTTCATAACCTAGAAGTAAACTGAGTGTATTATGATGCGCAAGGGAAATCAAGTCATCACAAATTTTGGACACGATTCGATCAGGAAACAATTTGCATTGGAGATTTAAGTGACCATGTTCATTGCAAAGTTCACAAGGATGGCTAAGAAAATTTAAATTTTCAGCACAAACATCTAGCCTCTCTTGCAACCATTTAGTTTCTAAATATTGATGCCTCTTGCAAAATCTATCTTCCCTTTTTGGTGTGTACTTGCAAACTCTATGCACTCCACAAAAATTGACATGCTTATAAGAAACATTTCTATCATGACTGGTGCAATCATCGATAGTACTATGGATATTCAACAAGTTCATACTAAAAACATTGCAATCATGCTCATCATTCAAAGATTTGGTGGCAAACATTTTAATGCATTCTTCTTCTAACACTTTGGCACAATTATCGGAATCCTTATTTTCACGAAAGACATTAAAAAGATGAAGCATATGAGGCAATCTCAGTTCCATTTTTTTGTAATTTTCTTTTATAAACTAAACTAGTGACAAAACAAGAAACTAAAAGATTTCGATTGCAAGATCTAAAGATATACCTTCAACCACTAACCTCCCTGGCAACGGTGCCAGAAAAGAGCTTGATGTCTACTACGCAACCTTCTTCTTGTAGACTCGTGCTGGGCCTCCAAGCGTAGAGTTTTGTAGGACAGTAGCAAATTTGCCTCAAGTGGAAGACCTAAGTGTCACATCCCTAGTTCTGACAATGTCTAGTGCATGCATTAGGGTGTTACATCATGTTTAAATTTCATTAAACCTGAGATGGGGATGGACTAAGCCCTAACACCAAATGAATTCAACTAGGGTCAAAATAAAACCCTTTTCATTGAACTCAAAATGTCCTCTAAAAATGTTCAACATTTCTGGTTTGAGGTGGAAGCATCTACCAAAAATGGTTTATATTTTTGCAGGGCATATTTGGTCACTGAATTAAATCATATTGTATTTGACTTTGGGCATTTAAATATTATAAATAATTTAAATGCTCAAATAAATGTTGGAAATTGATAAGGGTCACTGGAATAATTCAGAAAGCACCCATAATTATTTCCAGGATTTTATAAAATGATTTGATATTAAAACAAATCAAAAACAAATTGCAGAAATAGAAAAAAAAATAAAACAGAACAGTAAATAGAAAAAAAGAGAGAGAGAAGCCCAGCTTACCTGGCGCCATGAGCCGGCCCAGCTCCCCCCCCCTGGCCGGCCCAGCCCACCAGCGCCTCCCCTGTCGCCTTCCTCCTCTGCCAGGAGGACGGGCACGCGCCCGGCGCGCGCGGCCACGCGCCCCGGCCACCTCCTCCCTGCTTCGGCCACCTCCTGCCTCCCTGCTTGCCTCCACCACTCCCTGGAGACGCCACGCGGCCCCACGAACTCCCTCACTCTCTCCCGAGCTCTCCCCCCCTCCTCTGTTTCTCTCTCCCTCTCGTGCCGAGCGCAGCCGTCGCCACCGACGCTGTTCGCCGCGGCCACCGGCCACCCCTCGCCTGGCCGATGCCTCCAGAAGAACCGCCGCGCCTCCTTCTTCGTCTCCACCAACCCATGTGACGCCGGAAGCCTCGGAGCGCCGTCCCCGACGTCTTCTTCCTCCTCGGGCCACCGAGATCGCCGGCGACCTCCCGTCGTCACCAGCCCCTCCCCGAGCTCGCTGACCTCCTCTACGACACCGCTGTGAGCTCCTACGCCTCCCCTCCCTCTTTTCCCCTTCGATTGCGCCCTGTAGCCTCGATTCCACCGGAGCCGCGAGCTCGGCTCCGCCGGTGATGTCGCCGCCGTCGTTGCAGGTCACCGAACTCGCGTCCGAGCACGACCTCGAGCTCGTGGATCTTCCAGGAGCCCGCCCAGCCTCTCAGCTCGCTCGCTCGCCAAGCGTAGCCCCGTGCCCGTGCTGGCCCGAACTCCGGTCGCCGCCGCGGGCCCCGTTCCGGTGAGCTCGAGCCACCCCAGCCCCTGCCGCTTGCACAAATGGATGCGGGCGACTCCCAGCTACGCGTAGAGCCCCTCAGTCGCCGTTTTGGTCGCCGGAGGAGCGATCCCGAAGCCCTCCGCCGTGCCTGTTGCCGCCGGCGTTGAGCCGCCGGCCTGTTTGGGTCATTTGACCGGGGTTTGACCCCCCTGGGTCGATGACAGGTGGGGCCAGCCCCCTGTTAATTAGTTAGTTTAATTTAATTAAATAAACCCCCCCCTGACGCTGACCAGTGGGCCCGACCCCCCCCTAACCTTTTTAATTAAACTAAATAAACCCCCCTGTTAACCTGTGACGCTGACATATGGGTCCCACAGGTCAGGTTTGACCTGGGGGCGCCCTGTTGACCTGCTGACGTCAAGGTGATGTCATGCTGACGCCATAATTCATTTTCTGGAATTATTTTAATTCTAAATAATCAGAAAATTCCAGAAAATGCCTAAAACTTCAATAATTCATAGAAAATTAACCGTAACTCCAAATTAAATAAATTATATATGAAAAATTATCAGAAAAATTCAAGGAATCCATCTGTACCATTCTCATGCATGTTAGAACAACTTATAGGTGCTGTTTAGCACAAATCATATAAAGGGCATTTAAATAATCACATATGGAGTTTGAATTTGAATCTTGTATTCAAACCAACTTCATTTAATCTGTTGCTAGTTGCATTAGCTCAAAACACATTCATTTTGCCATGTCATGATCATGCATCATATTGTGCATTGCATTGATTGTTTTCTCTGTGTTGCCGGTATTTGTCCCCTCTCGATAGACGCGATACCGACGATGTGATCATTGACACTGATGAAGACTCAATGTTATCTTCAGAAGTGCCAGGCAAGCAAACCCCCCTTGTTCATTCCGATAAAATCCCACTCTCTCGCTCCTGCTCTCTTTTACTGCATTAGGACAACATCGATTCATCTGTTACTTGCTGCGGTAGCTGAACCCCTTTATCCTTTGCATGACCTGTCATTCCACAGTAAATAGATGAAACCCACTAGTATGAGTAGGAGTTGTTTGAGCCCTGTTATGCCTACTCATTCATGCTTGTTTGTCATGCCTGCTACTGCTTAGAGTTGAGTCAGGTCTGATTCATCGGGGATGAATCAGAGGCGTGTGAACATGTCCTACTGTGTGTGAGCTAAGTGTGTGAACACGATTTGGTAAAGGTAGCGGTGAGAGGCCATGTAGGAGTACATGGTGGGTTGTCTCATTGCAGCCGTCCTCAGGAACTGAGTTCTGTGTTTGTGATCCATGATTCAGTTACTACCATACATTGGGCCCTGAAATATGACCCCGCTCGACTTCTTATTCACCCTAGCTCTCTGTCCAGGAGTTGCAAGTAGTTTCTGGTGTTTGTAGCTTACTGGAGGCCGTGGACAGCGCTGACCGAAGGGGTGGGCTGTGATGCGGTAGGTACGTGGCACGGTGTACCGGATGCCCGTTTGGTATCTCGGGAACCCTGTTCACGTCGTTTGGGGCTGTGAGCGAAACTCCGGCCGGATCTCCTCATGGATGGAACCCGAATAGGCGATAAACCTGGACTAGAGACTTGAGTGTTTAGGTAGGTCGTGGTCTACACCCACGTCGGCTTTCGCTTGAAGTCTGCCGAGCACATGTCGTGTGCAGACGCTAAGTGGTGGAAACATGTATGAATAAGTACACCCCTGCAGGGTTAACATCATCTATTCAAATAGCCGTGTCCGCGGAAAAGGACTTCTGGGTTGCTTATATCAGTTCATAGACAAGTGAAAGTGGATACTTTAAAATGCGCAAGATAAGCGTGAGTGCTATGGATGGCGTTCTCGTAGGGAGACGGGAGCGGATCCATAGTGGTGTATTGATATGGTGAATATGTGGACTCGTGTGCGCCACCTCAAAGAGTTACATTGCAGTCGTAGTTTAGGATAGCCACCGAGTCAAAGCTGGCTTGCTGCAGTTAAACCCCACCACCCCTTTGTTGATAATGATGCATATGTAGATAGTTCTGATGTAAGTCTTGCTGGGTACATTTGTACTCACGTTTGCCTATTTTATGTTTTTGCAGAGAGACTTCAGTCTCACTAGTATTCCCGCGTGGTCTTCGACGTTTAGCTTGATACCTCAGCTACGATCTTGTGCCCTCGGCAGGATCTGATAGATAGTCAGGCTTCTCAGCCTTTTTCATTTATAGATGTCTGTACTCAGACATGATAGTTTCCGCTTGTGCTTTGACTTGTATGCTCTGATTGTTGGGTCATGAGACCCACGTTTGTAATATCTCGCTCCCCGGAGCCTATTGAATAACTACTTGAGTCGTAGAGTCATTTTGTGATGCCATGTTGTATTGCACATATCGAGCATATTGTGTGTATGATATTGAAATGCTTGGTATGTGTGGGATCTGACTATCTAGTTGTTTATCTTTAGTAGCCTCTCTTACCGGGAAATGTCTCCTAGTGTTTCCACCGAGCCATGGTAGCTTGCTACTGCTCCGGAACACTTAGGCTGGCCGGCATGTGTCCTTCTTCGTTCCTGTGTCTGTCCCTTCGGGGAAATGTCACGCTTTGAGTACTGGAGTCCTGTTAGCCCGCTACAGCCCGGTTTACCGGAGTCCTGCTAGCCCAGTGCTACAGCCTGGACCCACTTGCTGATGACCGACACGTTCGAAGCTGGGTCATGGATGCCTGTCCCTGTAAGTCTGTGCCACTTTGGGTTTACGACTAGTCATGTCAGCCCGGGCTCCTTATCATATGGATGCTAGCGACACTATCATATACGTGAGCCAAAAGGCGCAAACGGTCCCGGGCAAAGGTAAGGCGACACCCGTGGGGATACCGTGCGTGAGGCCGCAAAGTGATATGAGGTGTTACCGGCTAGATCGATGTGACATCGAGTCGGGGTCCTGACAGTGTTGGTATCAGAGCTTGACTGCCTGTAGGATTACCAAGCCAAACTGGTCGAAGTTGAGTCTAGAAATTCTTTAGTTATATAAGGGAATTGATTGTGGGATGGAACGTAAGGCTCTTTTTACTCCTTATACCTCATGCCCTTCTGATCTGAGTCATCTTATCTTTCCTGCGGGGATTAAGAACTAGGCTATCTCTTCTTTCTATCAGGATCACGTGTTACTAATCCGTAGACTTATAAGATTGTTGGACTTAAGTCTCAGTTCAGTTCCTACTACTCCCGTATGTTAATTGTTGATCTCGAAACCTTGATATTGTGCTTCTGAGTGGTTATGCCACCATTTTGGTGAATGTCTCAAATCTTTTCTGAACATTTACAGCCGTTATGCTTTCCGAGTCATCCCAGGTTTCCAAACAGTCTGATGCATTTGCAGATCCCTTCCTCCTGTTTCCGATGTGCCTTTGGTCAGATCAATCACACTAATTGTTGAGTTGAGGTATTCTATTGCCTTGACTTTATGTTGGAGTTACTATTATGGCCCTAGGTGTTTAGGGAGTCACCTAGTAATCTAGCAATGTTTTGTGATCCCAGTGTGATGATTCTGGCTTTTATTCTCGAAAGCATCCCGTGATGTTATTAGTTAGTAGGCATTCTGTTCCTGGGTTTTTGAACCCGAGATCCACCCTACTTTTTCATGTTGATAGTGTTTGCTAGTTCCTTTAGGATATTAGTAACCTTTGCGATAGTCCTCGATGTTCGTGGTATTCCTTTCTTCCAAATACTATGAACCGCTTATGGCAGATGTTCCTCGCTGATCGAAAGATCACAATCAGAGTGCTCTCGATGGGTTCTCGATTCTACATTGTAACTCTGCCAGTTCTACTTTTCTGCATGGGTTATCCGGAAGAAACATGTGGAATTCGTTCGACATGCTAAACCATGCATCCACAACTCAGAAAATCATAAGTTCCTTTGAGTTGTCTCTCTTTAGTTGCATTCTGACCCTCGTCTATCAATTGATAGTCAAGAGCATGCGTGCGTTCGTTTATCGATGCCTATTACTCCTGTGGTCCGTCAAGCCATTCTATCATAGAACGACTAGGAGAAACAAACTCCAGTACCTCTTCCATATCTAGGATTGGGTCAAAGTAGTTGTATTCCGCAGATCAAATGCCAATCCAGCTTTTGGTTCTGCTCTACCTTGGAGTATTACATATTTTATATCGAGATTGTTATAGGAATTGCACACCACCCTATGCACTCTTGGTACAGTGATACTTCTTGCTATCATTGTTCATTCCTCGGTTCCTGTATTATTGTAACCGGAATGCCGACAAGTGAATCGTGATGTGTGAAATCAATACTCCTAGCAACCTTGTTGCTTGGTAGTTAAAGGACCATAATTTCATTCTTAGTATGTTGGTTTTCGAATCATCCTTCTAAGACTGATCGTGCTACCTAGTCCTTATTTCTTGGTGCACTCTTTGATTGATGAGTTAGGATTTTGTCAAGTCCTCACTCATTTGATCATATCGTCTTGCCCTCAAAAGCGAGATTTTTCTCGAGCTTAGTAACATATCGGTGGTTCGTGATTTTCCGAATATCTTCTCGGAAGTATTACCGGGTTGTCACCTGACCGCTATGTTGAGTTCGTGATCAAGTTGGTTTCTTGTGAACCACCTTCTCTCCAAGAATCGGTGTTAAATATCCCTGAGCTAGTTGGTTAAGCTAAACGACAACTTGGAGAGTTGGAAGATAAAAGCTTGCCTGACTTAGTTCGTTCCAAAGGGATATTCTTGTGTAGTGTGTGTTGAAGAAAGATGATATCTTCATCGATTGGTCCTTGTGATCAGTTGCTGGACCTATCGTCTCATCAATCCTTTGATTTGAGTGTGGGCTATCGTCAAATCAAATCAGAACCAACGATGTTCGTAATGTTGTCTTACTCATGGTTGATCCCTCGAGCATACACCATTATATCTTTTGGGTCTGATCAATGCTATCACCATGTTCACACGATGGTGGAAGTCCAGTGATATGGAAATTCCGATGAGTTGTTGTTGAGCCCATTAACAACATTCTTATCTCCTCCATGATGTTGTTGAACATTAAGTTAGTGTTGGAAACTTATGAAAGCATTTTCTTCATGCCCCGTTCATGAAGTATATGTTTGGATGAAAGGAGTGACTTCCTTGATTCACGTGCATTTTGATGTAAGTTGCCGTCGTGAACTCGAGAAGGTTTGTTTTTGCCTCCTCTGGAACCATCCCAAGTCAGTTATGCACGTGCGAAGTATTCTGTGGTTTGATAGACTGATCATCTTCATTCCATATGTGTATCCTAGCACATCAAGCCACCGACTGATTTGTTCAAGGAGAAGGAGTATCTTCATAAGAGCTAATCCGGACTTATGAAAGAACTTCGATATCCTCGATGATGGCTCCCAACCAGAACTCGGTAGTGTTTTATTGTAAGACTACCATGTGGGCATGCTTGTCTGGGACAACGTGTTCACATGTTTGTAGCAGAACCAGCTCATGTTTTGGAGCTTGCTATCGTAGTTCATTTCCCGAGAATCTCGCAACGTCATCTCGTCGAATTGTGTTGCAAACTTTCATTTTTCTTCCTAGACTCGATGAGTCTGGAATATCCTGACACCAATCAGATCTGAGTCTCGGGCAGATATGATGGTTGGAACATTTCCCAAAAACTATAATATTGGTCCCTCGATAACCGGTAAAGTGGATGTCGTGGCCAACACACCCAGCCGGAAGACCTATTATTGTAGTATCTTGGTTGAGGAAGTTGGCCACCTCCCCATAAGGATTTCGTAGGATTTACCTCCGTAACTGTTCCTTATGGATTCTATTGCTCCCGAAGTCCGACCTTTACTTGATGTTCTAGTTAGCAAACCATGTCTATGAATGGGTTATACTAGCACATCAAGGAGAACATTAGAAGCGGAGTGCTAAATGTCTCTCGGTCGATCATCCAGATTTTTGTTTCCTTGGCCTCGCTAAGGTGAAATCTGAGAAGGTGTTATCTTCCTTTGCATCTGCATCCTCCATCACCATTCATCATGGTAGTGGGTTGTGTTATCGGACCCTTGACACGGATGTTGGTAAAACCTTGATGATTATGGAAATGCTCAAGTTCTTGAGAGCACGCATAAGCGCTAGGTATTATCGCCGGCACTAACCGGGATTGCTCCTAGTCTCGTCGGTTATGCTATAACCACTTCCACAGTGAATTCACTCTCTATTGTTGGGTTCTTCCCCCAGTTACCAGAATCATTCCCAGCGTTTGCATTTTGTTCCCAGCTTGCACCGTCAATGTGCCATTCTACCATGGGTCTCTTCCATTTTCGGTGGTAAGCAAATTCATCCATTACGTTGTCTTCAACAAGGTAATCCACATCATCCAAGTCTGAGTATGCCATTCTACCGACCCCCTCCAAACGATCGTTGTGAATTGCCTTAGGCTGGTATGAAGAGTTTCAATGATCTCCGAATCAAAAGTAATTCTTTTTGCCACTTAAGGTAATAATCTACGAATCACCCCCCTCCAGGATGTTTCGTCGTGGTATCATGGCAACTCAACTCCTCGCTACGTTGACAATCGTTTGCCACCCTCTTAAGCGTGAAATTGTTGTCTACCTAGTGAACCCTCGTCATCTGTTCCACTCCATCCCTCTAGAGGTGTGCTTCGTCTCTCAGCTCGAGAGATATTGTTATGTCTCATTCCGTGAGTTGTTCGATCTTCGAGAAGATCGACCCTTCTAGAGTCTCCTTCTTCCCTCCATGTCATGTTGACATGATTTCTCAGAGCAAGACTTCAAGACAATGATGGTGATCGAATCAACGTTCAATTGAAGTGCACCCTGGATCGTGAAGATTATACTAGTCTGCGTTACCCCTTCACCTTACCCTACGCTTGAATCTCGAGACGAGATTCTTGTTTAGTGGGGGTGAGTTGTCACATCCCTAGTTCTGACAATGTCTAGTGCATGCATTAGGGTGTTACATCATGTTTAAATTTCATTAAACCTGAGATGGGGATGGACTAAGCCCTAACACCAAATGAATTCAACTAGGGTCAAAATAAAACCCTTTTCATTGAACTCAAAATGTCCTCTAAAAATGTTCAACATTTCTGGTTTGAGGTGGAAGCATCTACCAAAAATGGTTTATATTTTTGCAGGGCATATTTGGTCACTGAATTAAATCATATTGTATTTGACTTTGGGCATTTAAATATTATAAATAATTTAAATGCTCAAATAAATGTTGGAAATTGATAAGGGTCACTGGAATAATTCAGAAAGCACCCATAATTATTTCCAGGATTTTATAAAATGATTTGATATTAAAACAAATCAAAAACAAATTGCAGAAATAGAAAAAAAATAAAACAGAACAGTAAATAGAAAAAAAGAGAGAGAGAAGCCCAGCTTACCTGGCGCCATGAGCCGGCCCAGCTCCCCCCCCCTGGCCGGCCCAGCCCACCAGCGCCTCCCCTGTCGCCTTCCTCCTCTGCCAGGAGGACGAGCACGCGCCCGGCGCGCGCGGCCACGCGCCCCGGCCACCTCCTCCCTGCTTCGGCCACCTCATGCCTCCCTGCTTGCCTCCACCACTCCCTGGAGACGCCACGCGGCCCCACAAACTCCCACACTCTCTCCCGAGCTCTCCCCCCTCCTCTGTTTCTCTCTCCCTCTCGTGCCGAGCGCAGCCGTCGCCACCGACGCTGTTCGCCGCGGCCACCGGCCACCCCTCGCCTCGCCGATGCCTCCAGAAGAACCGCCGCGCCTCCTTCTTCGTCTCCACCAACCCATGTGACGCCGGAAGCCTCGGAGCGCCGTCCCCGACGTCTTCTTCCTCCTCGGGCCACCGAGATCGCCGGCGACCTCCCGTCGTCACCAGCCCCTCCCCGAGCTCGCTGACCTCCTCTACGACACCGCTGTGAGCTCCTACGCCTCCCCTCCCTCTTTTCCCCTTCGATTGCGCCCTGTAGCCTCGATTCCACCGGAGCCGCGAGCTCGGCTCCGCCGGTGATGTCGCCGCCGTCGTTGCAGGTCACCGAACTCGCGTCCGAGCACGACCTCGAGCTCGTGGATCTTCCAGGAGCCCGCCCAGCCTCTCAGCTCGCTCGCTCGCCAAGCGTAGCCCCGTGCCCGTGCTGGCCCGAACTCCGGTCGCCGCCGCGGGCCCCGTTCCGGTGAGCTCGAGCCACCCCAGCCCCTGCCGCTTGCACAAATGGATGCGGGCGACTCCCAGCTACGCGTAGAGCCCCTCAGTCGCCGTTTTGGTCGCCGGAGGAGCGATCCCGAAGCCCTCCGCCGTGCCTGTTGCCGCCGGCGTTGAGCCGCCGGCCTGTTTGGGTCATTTGACCGGGGTTTGACCCCCCTGGGTCGATGACAGGTGGGGCCAGCCCCCTGTTAATTAGTTAGTTTAATTTAATTAAATAAACCCCCCCCCTGACGCTGACCAGTGGGCCCGACCCCCCCTAACCTTTTTAATTAAACTAAATAAACCCCCCTGTTAACCTGTGATGCTGACATATGGGTCCCACAGGTCAGGTTTGACCTGGGGGCGCCCTGTTGACCTGCTGACGTCAAGGTGATGTCATGCTGACGCCATAATTCATTTTCTGGAATTATTTTAATTCTAAATAATCAGAAAATTCCAGAAAATGCCTAAAACTTCAATAATTCATAGAAAATTAACCGTAACTCCAAATTAAATAAATTATATATGAAAAATTATCAGAAAAATTCAAGGAATCCATCTGTACCATTTTCATGCATGTTAGAACAACTTATAGGTGCTGTTTAGCACAAATCATATAAAGGGCATTTAAATAATCACATATGGAGTTTGAATTTGAATCTTGTATTCAAACCAACTTCATTTAATCTGTTGCTAGTTGCATTAGCTCAAAACACATTCATTTTGCCATGTCATGATCATGCATCATATTGTGCATTGCATTGATTGTTTTCTCTGTGTTGCCGGTATTTGTCCCCTCTCGATAGACGCGATACCGACGATGTGATCATTGACACTGATGAAGACTCAATGTTATCTTCAGAAGTGCCAGGCAAGCAAAACCCCCTTGTTCATTCCGATAAAATCCCACTCTCTCGCTCCTGCTCTCTTTTACTGCATTAGGACAACATCGATTCATCTGTTACTTGCTGCGGTAGCTGAACCCCTTTATCCTTTGCATGACCTGTCATTCCACAGTAAATAGATGAAACCCACTAGTATGAGTAGGAGTTGTTTGAGCCCTGTTATGCCTACTCATTCATGCTTGTTTGTCATGCCTGCTACTGCTTAGAGTTGAGTCAGGTCTGATTCATCGGGGATGAATCAAAGGCGTGTGAACATGTCCTACTGTGTGTGAGCTAAGTGTGTGAACACGATTTGGTAAAGGTAGCGGTGAGAGGCCATGTAGGAGTACATGGTGGGTTGTCTCATTGCAGCCGTCCTCAGGAACTGAGTTCGGTGTTTGTGATCCATGATTCAGTTACTACCATACATTGGGCCCTGAAATATGACCCCGCTCGACTTCTTATTCACCCTAGCTCTCTGTCCAGGAGTTGCAAGTAGTTTCTGGTGTTTGTAGCTTACTGGAGGCCGTGGACAGTGCTGACCGAAGGGGTGGGCTGTGATGCGGTAGGTATGTGGCACGGTGTACCGGATGCCCGTTTGGTATCTCGGGAACCCTGTTCACATCGTTTGGGGCTGTGAGCGAAACTCCGGCCGGATCTCCTCATGGATGGAACCCGAATAGGCGATAAACCTGGACTAGAGACTTGAGTGTTTAGGTAGGTCGTGGTCTACACCCACGTCGGCTTTCGCTTGAAGTCTGCCGAGCACATGTCGTGTGCAGACGCTAAGTGGTGGAAACATGTATGAAGAAGTACACCCCTGCAGGGTTAACATTATCTATTCGAATAGCCGTGTCCGCGGAAAAGGACTTCTGGGTTGCTTATATCAGTTCATAGACAAGTGAAAGTGGATACTTTAAAATGCGCAAGATAAGCGTGAGTGCTATGGATGGCGTTCTCGTAGGGAGACGGGAGAGGATCCATAGTGGTGTATTGATATGGTGAATATGTGGACTCGTGTGCGCCACCTCAAAGAGTTACATTGCAGTCGTAGTTTAGGATAGCCACCGAGTCAAAGCTGGCTTGCTGCAGTTAAACCCCACCACCCCTTTGTTGATAATGATGCATATGTAGATAGTTCTGATGTAAGTCTTGCTGGGTACATTTGTACTCACGTTTGCCTATTTTATGTTTTTGCAGAGAGACTTCAGTCTCACTAGTATTCCCGCGTGGTCTTCGACGTTTAGCTTGATACCTCAGCTACGATCTTGTGCCCTCGGCAGGATCTGATGGATAGTCAGGCTTCTCAGCCTTTTTCATTTATAGATGTCTGTACTCAGACATGATAGTTTCCGCTTGTGCTTTGACTTGTATGCTCTGATTGTTGGGTCATGAGACCCATGTTTGTAATATCTCGCTCCCCGGAGCCTATTGAATAACTACTTGAGTCGTAGAGTCATTTTGTGATGCCATGTTGTATTGCACATATCGAGCATATTGTGTGTATGATATTGAAATGCTTGGTATGTGTGGGATCTGACTATCTAGTTGTTTATCTTTAGTAGCCTCTCTTACCGGGAAATGTCTCCTAGTGTTTCCACCGAGCCATGGTAGCTTGCTACTGCTCCGGAACACTTAGGCTGGCCGGCATGTGTCCTTCTTCGTTCCTGTGTCTGTCCCTTCGGGGAAATGTCACGCTTTGAGTACTGGAGTCCTGTTAGCCCGCTACAGCCCAGTTTACCGGAGTCCTGCTAGCCCAGTGCTACAGCCCGGACCCACTTGCTGATGACCGACACGTTTGAAGCTAGGTCATGGATGCCTGTCCCTGTAAGTCTGTGCCACTTTGGGTTTACGACTAGTCATGTCAGCCCGGGCTCCTTATCATATGGATGCTAGCGACACTATCATATACGTGAGCCAAAAGGCGCAAACGGTCCCGGGCAAAGGTAAGGCGACACCCGTGGGGATACCGTGCGTGAGGCCGCAAAGTGATATGAGGTGTTACCGGCTAGATCGATGTGACATCGAGTCGGGGTCCTGACACTAAGGTTTATCAATCCGTGGGAGGCATAGGATGAAGATGATCTCTCTCAAACAACCCTGCAACCAAATAACAAAGAGTCTCGTGTGTCCCAAACACACCCAATACAATGGTAAATTGTATAGGTGCACTAGTTTGACGAAGAGGTGGTGATACAAGTGCAATATGGATGGTAGATATATGTTTTTGTAATCTGAAAATATAAAAACAGCAAGGTAGCAAGTAACAAAAGTGAGCGAAAACGGTATTGCAATGCTTTAAAACAAGGCCTAGGGTTCATAATTTCACTAGTGCAAGTTCTCTCAACAATGATGACATAATTAGATCATATGATAATCCCTCAACGTGCAACAAAGAGTCACTCCAAAGTCACTAATAGCGGAGAACAAACGAAGAGATTGTTGTAGGGTACAAAACCACCTCAAAGTTATTCTTTCCGATCAATCCATTGGGCTATTCCTATAAGTGTCACAAACAGCCCTAGAGTTTGTAGTAAAATAACACCTTAAGACACACATCAACCAAAATCCTAATGTCACCTAGATACTCCAATGTCACCACAAGTATCCGCGGGTATGATTATACGATATGCATCACACAATCTTAGATTCATCTATTCAACCAACACAAAGTACTTCATAGAGTGCCCCAAACTTTCTACCGGAGAGTCAAGACGAAAACGTGTGCCAACCCCTATGCATAAGTTCACAAGGTCACAGAACCCGCAAGTTGATCACCAAAACATACATCAAGTGGATCACGTGAATGTCCCTTTGTCACCACAGATAAGCACATGCAAGACATACATCAAGTGTTCTCAAATCCTTAAAGCCTCAATCCGGTAAGATAACTTCAAAGGGAAAACTTAATCCATTACAAGAACGTAGAGGGGGAGAAACATCATAAGATCCAACTATAATAGCAAAGCTCGTGGTACATCAAGATCGTGTCGAATTAAGAACACGAGAGAGAGAGAGAGATATCAAACACATAGCTACTGGTACATACCCTCAGCCCCGAGGGTGAACTACTCCCTCCTTGTCATGGAGAGCACCGGGATGATGAAGATGGCCACCGGTGATAATTCCCCCCTCCGGCATGGTGCCGGAACAGGGTCCCGATTGGTTTTTCATGGCTACAGAGGCTTGTGGTGGTGAACTCCCGATCTAGGTTCTGTTCTGGAAGTTTGGGGATATATAAGAGGGTTGGCGTCTGGAACAAGTCAGGGGGGTCCACGAAGTAGGCACGAGGTAGGGGGTGCTCCCAGGGGGCAGGGCGCGCCCTCCACCCTCGTGGAGGCCTCGAGACTCTTCTGGTCCATCTCCGATGTTGTGTGGGCTTTTTCTGGTCCAAAAACAATCTCCGTAAATTTTCAGGTCAATTCGACTCCGTTTGGTATTCATTTTCTGTAAAACTCAAAAACAAGGAAAAAACAGAAACAGAAACTGGCACTGGGCTCTAGGTTAATAGGTTAGTCCCAAAAATCATATAAAATAGCATATAAATGGATATAAAACATCCAAGAAAGATAATATAATAGCATGGAACAATCAAAAATTATAGATACGTTGGAGACGTATCATGTACTTTCGTTTCTTGGTAATGATTCTAATGTTCATGAGAATATGATGCTACCTAAATTGGATACATTTGTTTTGGTTAAAAATGAAGGGCCTAGTTTGGAAAAGAAGGATGAACATTGGAGGAAGAACAAGCATGGAGATGATGGCATGCGCAAGGGGAACAAGAACGGAGTTTCAAGTGATGATTTGAGGACTTTGAAGCCACCATAATGAGGGCAAGAAGGCTTGGACGAAATATACAAGATGCCGCTTCACAAATTTCGTCTAGAGGCTATTATAGGTGCGTCACCTTATGTTTGGGCCAGGCCCATGTAATTTTGAAATACTTAAGAATAGGCTGTTTTTAGAGTCCGTATGTGTGGGGAAACAAAGTTAGGGCATCGTTTCCATACATACAGCCCTTAGGGCATCATTTAGACTTAGGGTTTTGTTTATATTAAAGTTTGCCATAGCTGCAATTTCGTGTACTTCGTTTGTGTTTAACGACCTGACCAAGACGTCACAGAACCCCACCTTGACCAATAAAGCTTTCCTCTTATATTCGCAATATCCAAATTGCAGTCTCTGTTTCTTGCTAGTTCTTTGTTTGCTTGTAGGAAATAGACCCTCGTGGTTAGGTTGATCATGCTCCGGCGTGGTCAATAACCTCTCAGAGTTGGTTTAGCGATTGCTAAGGCGCGACTTCCTCGAACGTTCATAGTCAGATCGTCAAAGTCTACTCCACCAAAAATGATAGCCATCATCTCATCGAAAGATGGGACACCTTATCCTCTATCAGACTTGACACAAGTGATTGGGCGAGGACTAAGGGACCTTAGCTCAAGAGGAATATGGTGAGGACTGTGTGTACTCTAAGTTGTGACTCAGCCGCCTCAACCAGACGTACAGTTGATGCAACAACTAGAACCGGTCTAGCAAATTCCATTGTCTTCACCGAGCCTACATGGTTTCAAATTCCTCAACCCCCTCTTACTTTATTCCGATGTTGAAGAATTTTTGATCTGTGCTCTAATGAATTTGAACTGAAGAATTTCATCATGTTATCTTTCATTTCTTCCGTTCATATTCTTCATGCGTTGAATGTATGATTGCATGTTCTTCACTCTTACGTATCCTGATTGCATGTACTTTGATTCTGTGATGACTTAGTTTCCCTTGTGTTTCTATTTCTTCACTTTGATCTTCATCAAATTCATCGGAGTTCGATGAATTTCTAAAAATCTCCATTCACCCCCTGGGAGTAAACCTGCACTTTCAGTAACCCACAAACGACCAGCTACGCTATAGAAATGTCATCGGGAGTGAGGTAGGAGTTATCACCCTCGTCACTCAATAGTAGCTCTATAGAGTTGCTCAATTAAGGGGGTATGTGGTGTTGTGTCGGTCTCTGCACATCAATCACACGGATCGAGTCAACCGGTAACAAAGTTAGGCAACATGGACAAGAGTGCGGAGCCACGGGTGGATCACTAACCAACCTAAACTAAGCATTTTGGATACCAGGTAAGGTATCAACAACAGGTTACAAAATCAGGCTATGCATCAGAATAGGAGTTGTGAGTAGCAAAATCTAATGCAAGCACGAGATAGAAATAATGGGTGATACAGGAATGATCAAGGGAGTTTTGCTTGCCTGGAAGCTCTACTGAAAGGGGCTAGAAGTCAGGGCGTAGCCGTACTAGGAGCAACGTCAATCTCGGAGTTTACCGACGAGAAGAAGGGAATAGACAATAAATATAAAGCAAACAAATGCAACACAGATGCATGACATGGCAATATGTTGTGCTAGGGGTGACCTAACGCAGTGGTACACATTACATATAGAGCGGGAAAACATCTGGGAATAATTTCCCGGCTTCAGGCAATTATTGGATAGACGATCCAGAGGGGAAGGTTCCGTGTTTGCAGTTTTGGAGGCATGCAGCAGATATGTGGATGGCATATTCAGGTTCGTCTTATTTTTCTGATCATTTTTCATATATAAATTATTTTCATCCGAGTTACGGTTTATTTTATATGAATTCTTGAAGTTTTAAACAATTTCTCAATTTACTAGAATTAATTAAATTCACATTACAAACAGTAAATATGTTTGTCACCTAGTGCAGTGCCAGCTATAGTCAATGACATGTGGGGCCAGGGGCTGGTTTGACCCACTCAACTTATTGAATGGTCAACCGATGAACAATAAAAGTGGACACCGCATGTCATAGGCTTAGATATTTTATTTTGATTCAACTTTTTATTTTACCGGCGGGCCCCATGTGTCATATGCACATTTAGACTAACTAAATAATTGAACTAACCTAAGCTAATCCAAATCTAAGCAGGGCCGGCCTGAGTTAATTGCACAGAAGTACCACAATTCGGGCATCACATGCAGATTGGTACCATGATTGCTAATTTTTACGTGTCAGTGCCAACATTCGTCTAAATTTTTGCAAATTAGGCTAAAACGCGTATTTATACGTATTGAGAGTGTATCTGACCGTTGGGGCCCATCTGTCAGGTGCCGACGTGGCATATTTTTTGCAGAAAACCCCTTGGCTTTATACATAATCACATAAATGTCCATTTTTCGCAGGAAAACCGCCATTGAGAGGGACTTTTTTTTTGTTCGAATTGAACAAATAAATAACCGGAACGAAAAAACGCGCGCGAGCGCGACTCGAACCCGCGACCAGCAGGTCTGCCGCCGGGCGCGCTAGCCACTACGCCACAGCGCCGCTGTTGACGTGATACAGGCGAACTTTCTATTATACTAGCGCATACGCTGGGCCGGCACGCTGGGCCGGCACCTGGGCCAAGCAAAGCCTGCAATATTTTACAAAAAATTTAGTAGATGCAAAATGATCATTTTTTAATAGATGCAAAATGATCATTTTAAAAAAGTTCAATATGAGGAGAGATGTTGATAATGATCTACCATGTGTTCTCTTTTCGTTGTGCACCTGAGGAGAGATGTTGGAGTCAGGTGATATGTATGAGATGCTTTCTAATAGAATTGTTTTCTGTTTTGCATAGTCATGTAATACATTAGGAAGTGCATAGAACATTTATCCTATCCAAGTCTTTGAACTGCAAGAAGGCAAAATTTGATCTCATGAATTTATTATGGCTATGTCCTGATAGCTTTTGTTGGCGCTACTAATATTAGGCAGTCCATAAAAAATAAAACGGTATATCACACTTCTAGATACCTGACAGTTTTTTTGTGAACGCTATTTTTCTTAGTCAGCGCACTGGAAATAAAATGTGTATTACACTAGCATTTGTTTTGGAGAAAGAGATATGCATAAATGTGTATTACACTAAGCATTTGTTTTTGGAGAAAGAGAGATGTGCATGCTGGAACTTCTGATTGATGTTGTGTGCGCTAACTCCTTGATGTTAGATTTAATGTGCCCAGTTTTCTTGCCTTCTAATGCTTTCAGGCTATATTCTCTATGCATATATTTTATTATTTTCTAAAACTGTATGCTGAGGCAGCAACTTCTTTTTTGCTTTGTTTTTTGGGTAGTAGTATTAACCTCATATATGTTTTCAAATTGTTCTAATCATGGTTTTCTGTTGAAACTTTTCAGCCTGGTACACCTGTTAGATCAGCTGCTAATAATGATGCCCAAGAATCACACACCATAGGTGTTGCTGACGAACACATCGGTGCAGTTGTAGGGCGTGCAGGAAGGAACATAACAGAGATCATTCAGGTATCTTCTTACACCGTGTGATTCTGAACCTCATTAGTGTTGTTTTACTGCACATGGTCAAACATGTATGCTCATTGTATAGATAGCAGAGGCTTCTGCATCATATTACTTCCTCCGTTCTATAATGTAATGCATATTGATTTTTTCCTGCAGCAATCTTGTTAATAGTGCTCGTTTGGTCATGTAGTTTCCCTGCAGCAGATAAATAGTTAGGAACATTGGAGCATGTTGTCTGCCCAGCGTGCCGGCCCAGCGTGTGCCCTAGTATAATAAAGTCTTCGCCTGTATGCCCGGCGGCAGACCTGCAGGTCGCGGGTTCGAATCGCGCTCGCGCGCGTTTTTTCATTCCGGTTATTTATTTGTTCAAGTCGCTGGAAACTTTCGAACAAGTCCGCGAAAAACTTGCGAACAAAAAAAAAGTCCCTCTCAATGGCGGTTTTCCTGTGAAAAATGGACATTTATGTGATTACGTATAAAGCCAAGGGGTTTTCTGCAAAAAATATGCCACGTCGGCACCTGACAGACGGGCCCCAACGGTCAGATACACTGTCAATACGTATAAATACGCGTTTTAGCCTAATTTGCAAAAATTTAGACGAATGTTGGTACTGACACGCAAAAATTAGCAATCGTGGTACCAATCTGCATGTGATGCCCGAATTGTGGTACTTCTGTGCAATTAACTCGGCCGGCCTCACTTGGCAGGGGACACAGCCGTGCCCTTCCAGTGGTTGCGCGCGCACGGGAGCAGAGGGCTCCGGCGGCCACGGCCAGGAGCTGCGGCGGGGAGCGCGGCCAGAGGCAGGCGCGGACGGACGGAGCAGGTCGGAGGCGGCCTCGGCCAGGAGCGGCGGGGTGCATGTAGGCGGGGGCGAGCAGCGGCGGCAGCGGGCAGTGCGGCTGCAGCGGCAGCAGGCAACAGCATCAGCAAAGCAGAGTAGCAGTGGAAGCACGTAGAGTAGTAGCAGCACAACACAACAAGCAGCAAACAGAGCAACGACATCACGTACAGTAGTAGAAGCACAATGCAACAAGCAGCAGGCAGAGCAGCGGCATAACGTAAAGTAGCAGCAGCACGGCGCAACAAGCAGCAGGCACAGTAGCAGCATCACGTAGAGTAGCAGTAGCACAGCAGCAAGTAGCAGGCAAAGCAGCAGAAGCAACACAAGGAGCAGCGGGGTGCGCGTATGTGGACGCTGAGCTTTGGCCATGGCGGCCGCCTGCTCGTATAGGCGACTACGATGAAGGATTGAGACCGGGGTGAGGCGGATTCAAAGGAGGAGCTCACCGCGGATCCATAGGCGTGCTCGGGGAGGTTGGGGAGGGACCAGAGCAGTGGCAATCGACGACGGATGACGATAATGTACGCGGTGAAAACGAGGTCGATGGCGAGCGTACGGGCCATCCCAGCTCGATTCAGTGCTCGGGATGGACGAAGTGGACCGTGGCGATTCTCCTGGACGTCTTCTCAAGCGACGAGGCATGCGGTGGCCACGGCTACGACAATGCTCATGGCGACCACGAGCTCGGGCGAGCTCCAGTCGACGAGAGAGAGCGAATGAGGGGGAGAATGAGGGCTAGGGTTCAACACGGGGCTGGGGGTTGCTCTTATCCAACTACACGACCGTGGGATGGTCAACACGGCGACATTCGCGGCATGGACGGTGTGCGTGCGTGCACAGCGCCATGGTCTCTCTGCCTCTATCCAAGGGTGGGCGAAAGGCCGTGGTGGGCTGGGCTTTGGTGCACTGTGGCCACTAGGGCCTAGGTGCACAGTAGTTAGTTAGGCATTTTCTTTTTCTTTTATTCTTTTCTACATTTTCTCTTGATAGCAAATGATTTTTGTAGAATGTGAAACTTCCCACATAAATACATTACGATATTTGGCACTGCCACAAAAAATTTGGGAAGCATTTGAATTTTTTTGAATTTTTCATAATTGGAGAAGCATTTAAATTTGCTGATTTGACACTGTTTTAATTGCTATAGCCCATTTAAGCAAATAAGTGATGTTGTTTTCGTTAACAAAAAATATTTATGGAATATTTGCGAAAAGATGAACTATTTTGCAACAATTTTTGTGCAACTTCAAATTTCACTTGCAATTTGAATTTGACTTCAGTGGTGGAATTTGAAATGAGATATGAATCCAAAGGTGATCAAACATTACAAACCAAAGTGATTAAGCATAATCATGAGGTTCACTGTAACTCATTACATAGGGGTGTTACAATAGTCATGTATCAATCCTATTCATATGAGAATCTTTAGGGATAGTTTTAGGATTTTAGCATCTCCAAAGAAATAGTTGCTTCACAATTGCATATAATGGACAGGAGGGTTTCTAGGGGCTCCCATCAAAATCCGAGAAATCTTGGGTCATTGCTTGATGGATATAGACATGATATTCACAGGATAAGGTCCATGAATATTTTCAGAATTTTAGAAACAACAAAAAAGTAGTTGCTTCACAATGGTCATCACATAGACATTTCAAAAATATGAAAAATACTATTTCCTAAGTCAAATGTACTTGGGAATTCTATGTGATGAATATAAAGGTACAAGATATGCCCACCAAGTTAATAAGTTTTGGGTGCAGGGAAATATACTTTTAGTTTCATGTGCCAATAATGGAGATAAAATGTGTATTCAATAAATGGAAATATTGCTAAATGACATAGCAATATTTTTGGTGAGATTCGTATATATCATCGGTGCTATGATAATAGTCGGACAATCATTGGTGCAAAGGAAAAGAAGTTTCCTTTGTAATGGGCATAAGTCGAATCAGGGTTTAATATGGTGGCATTAGCGTGTAAGAGATAAACCCTAAGAATTTCAGCTTGGGATCAAGGGTCACTTAAGAAGGTTTCCAAGTTCCGTGGAGAGAGCTTGCCGAATTACCAAGGTCATTCACCAAAGATCCAAATGAAATCCAAGAAATTCAATGCAATGGGAAAGACAGAGCTAGAGGACATGCCAAATTTCACTAATTGATGTTTGGTCTGTGCCAAACTATCTTGAGTTTATTCCACGCTTGCGCCAGATAGATGAGCCTACTCATAACAAACATGTCACTAATCGACAACATGAACCTTCCCGCAGTAGGATATGCTGAGCAATGCACATGTGAATAGCGAGCAACATCCGCATCACATGGCGAATTCACTAAAACAAAGGTAGCCTGATTAGTGATTGGATGCGCCCCCGAAGTTGAGATGCCACACTGTCCCACTAACACATCATATATCATAAACGAAATTAACATGTATACATGAGTTGAGACGAGAGCAACTAGAAGTGGCCTAGTGCATGTTTGATATTAACATTGAAAAATGGGATAGGAGCAGGAGATTGGGACGGATCGAACCAAAGTCCTCAAAGGCGAACCATCTTCAGGTGCCCCTTGAGCAGCTCCTGCAAAGTACCGCGCCGTTCCTCCTCCCCAATCTTCCCAAGGGGCTCAACTTTGGATAGAAGGCTATTGTTACATCCTTCACTTCCTTCTCTTCCACCATCGAGCTTATGCCCAGGAAGGGGAGGGTGCTACAATGGCACCGATCAGATTTGTCGGGAATATTACACGAAGGAAGGCGAAATGTGGAGATGGAGTCGAACTACGAGTCTGGGAGCTCCATCCCCACCCTGTTGCATGCCGCACAAGGAAGAGATGTTTTAGTGGAAAATCAGAGAGTTGTGCGACATCGTCCACTACACACTCATCCTTTCACGACCTTATGACCAATAACATCTCAGCCAATTCACCATGAGGAGGCCATTGTCGGTTCTAAATCCGGCATATCTCATAGTAGGGGTCCTAAGCTAGGCGTCTTGGAGTGATGGTAACATGGACACCGAATTTTACCCAGGTTCGGGCTCTCTCGAAGAAATAATACCCTACTAATCAATTGTAAGTACAGTGGGTTTTACACCCAAACTACAGAGTGTCGTGTTCTCCTCAAGGACTAGTCGACCAGTGACTACGCTCGGCTAAATCTAGGTAACACAATATTGGGTGAAGAAAGCAGAATATTAAATCTAGACTAACTAAGATCATTCGGGAAAATTGTCGACCAAAAAAATGAAAAGAAGGAAAGGGAGGTTCAGATGGTAATCTCTATCTTTATGGTATTATTGATTTACTTGAGAATGTAAGCACTGACACAAGCATAACAAATTGACCAAAGGGAAACGACAATACTAGAACACATATGTTTATCTAACATGTAACCGAGAGAGGAACCAAGAATGTAGGACAGAATTGAAATATTTCACATTATAGACACACACATATATGTGTGTGCACACACACACACACATATACTAGTATACATGTACGTGCAAATGCACGCATTGGCTTCCCTCGCGTGATTGGTGCATTGCACAACATCCAACTCAAAACTCCGTCCCAAATCCTTCTGCCATGACGCGATTAGTGTGTGCGCTACCGATGCTTATGGATCGATTGCCAAGGCGGCTGAGACAGCCAGCTACATGCGCGGATGGACGACAACAGCAGCAAGCATGTGGATTTTTTCAGCATTGACATCTGTGGATGGTTCTAGAGAACAACAGTAGCTTGGCTGGTACTAATTATCTGTGGATGGTTCCGGAGAACAACAGTAGCTTCGCTGGTACTGTAGCTAGAACTGTAGCAGCGAACCCGAGCATTTCCAACCATTGGATGGACCCTATCAATGGTTCAGGTTGCTTCCTGGTCATGAGATTCGAAATTTCAAAACGGGTACACTATATATATATATATATATATATATATATATATATATATATATATATATCACGGGTACTTGAGCAACACAGGAACTACAAATTGAACAAACACGACTATGCAGCAAGTGCAGTACTCAAGTGACAAATTTAACTAATTAACACATACAAGAACATAGAGTCACATGCCCCAACACCATTCACATATGAGCGATTTAACACTACACAAGCACAAGTCTGAAACTAAGCAGTAAGTGGACGCTGGAGAGAGCAGGTAGCAGCAGTGTTTGGGAGATTCAGAGAAAAGAAGGGAAGCGGCAAGGTAGGCAAAGGAAGAAGAGCAGCAACAGGGGCGTGGGAGAAAGGAGTAGCAGCAGTTTCAGAGAAGCAGCGGAGCAGCAACAGTTTCGAACAGAGGAGGAGCAGAAGAAGTTGGTTCAGAGAAGGAAACATCAGGAGGTTGAGGGAGAAGAAGTAGCAGCAGGTTGGGGCAAGGGAAGGGGAAGAGCAGCAGCAGCCAGCTAGAGAAGTGGTGCAAGGGAGGAGCAGCAACAGGTGGAAGAGAGAAGAAGCAGCAGGGGCGGCAGTGGAGACGAGCGCTCATGCGGAGGACCAGACGCCCGTCTGATAGGGCGCGCGAGGTGCGGCGCTGGTGGAGTGGCGGATGGATGAATGGTGCGGTGATGCTGGTGGACGGATGATGGAGTGGTGGCTGGATGGATGGCGCACCGCCACGCCGGCCTGGCCGCAGCGAAGGCCGGTGGTGGAGAAGGAGGGGTGAGGGAGAGAGATGTGTGCCAGGCCCGAAGGGGATCGAAGGAGATGGCTAGGGATTTGACCCCTCTCTATCAGATCTGCCACTTTGCAATTTTCCCTCCTACTTCTCTTCTTTCTTCCAAGTAGATCCCCTCTCTTCTATAGTTGGCCCCCCGATTACTTCATTTCTTCTCGCACAAGTCCATTCTTCCTCCTCTTCTTCATTCTCTTAGCCACTTAGTCCGGATCTTGAAGTTTATAGTGCCTTTGCGCACTTTTCTGCAAAAGCAACAAGTGACAAGTAAATGATCCTTTATATGATTTTCATTCACATATTCAATCATTCATAGCAAGAAGTGAAAGAATATATCTCAATAAACCGCATATTTGAGTGACAAAAGATGTATATGAAATGTGCTTATCACCTACGTCCTGCTTTTGATTGTATTCGTATGGGGTATAGTACAGAGTACATGTATCTACCACGAGATTGTTCTAATGAATATGAGATCATCTATTGACTAGCCTGGCCTCGGTTTATATAATACACCAGATGACTAGGGTTTAGGAGAGTCCTCGTCTTGTGTGCCAAGTCTTGTGGAAACCTCCTTGTATATGGCATGGGCTGCCCGAAGTGGCCCATTAGTGAGCCGCCATGGGGGTCCTCAGCCCGACCTACCTAGTCGGGAGATGACGTGGTGAGTACCCCCTAGTCCAGGACACCATCACTAACCCCCTTGAACCGGTCTTCAAGTTGGGGACGCTCCTCGGTTCTTCCGAACTGTCCTACGTCTTCGGCCATCGGTCTTGAAAGCTGGTTCAACAAGTTTTCCCATCTCTGATCTTGACAATCTCCGAGGTGTATCCGAAGAGTTTACCCGTCGGGCATCCAAGAGTTTGTACGTTGGGCGTCGAGAACCCCTATAAATTCTTGGCCATTATCAATGCCTACTTATTTTTGCGTCGCACCTCGGGCGCATCCGAGGTGTCCTTTTGCAGCCGAGCTCTAACGTCGGTTACATCTGAGGTGTCATAGATCACC
Source organism: Triticum aestivum (assembly GCF_018294505.1). Classification (NCBI taxonomy): domain Eukaryota; kingdom Viridiplantae; phylum Streptophyta; class Magnoliopsida; order Poales; family Poaceae; genus Triticum; species Triticum aestivum. Next base: position 282,733,256 of record NC_057804.1, on the reverse strand, counting down.
TTGGTTCGAAAAAGTTGAAGGAGTTCAGCCGAGCTTAATGCCAGAAATGCCCTCTATGGATCCAGCCACTTGTATCCGAGCTTTACACTGGACTGCTTCTGAGGTGATGCACCACCTTGGGCTTTGTCTGATTTTTTGTGAGTAAGTTTTTGATTGGTGCAATTTATTCTCCGCCGAGATATATAGCCAGAATCCGTCAAGGAGTGTGTCGGCTTAAAATCCGAGATGCACCTGAAAGGAAACATGAAACTGCTAGTCCTAGTAGCCCTTGAGACTCGGGTCAATTCGCGAAATCGGCTTGAGGGTCAACTCCTAGCTCGGCAGCATACGTAGGAATGGAAACACGGTGTGTAATAGCCCCCGAGACTCAGGTTTGGTGCGGTCGACCAACCTGAGGGTCGTAATCTCCTTAGAAATTGTTTTGCGCTTTGAATTTTCTGCATTGAATCGTCAATGCAATAGCCCCCGAGCCTTAATTTGGACACGGGTGGCTGAATTAAGGATCGATATTCATTTGACACGGGTGGCTATCTGAACAAGACTATGCCCTTGACTTTTTAATAGACGACTTGAAGTAAATTAACTTTGTCCAGTATGTGTAATGATTCTATGTATCAAAGTACTTTACATCATTAATGCTCAGATCCGCATTAAATAAACTTTGTTGACCGACCATCGGCTTCAACCTCCTCGACAAGTAGCCAAGGAGTGTTTTCCTGCTTTATAAAGTGTCACATCCCTAGTTCTGGTATAACCTAGACTGGCTAGTCTTTTGTGCATCATGTTTAAATTCCATTTAAACTTGAAATGGGGATTTGTGAAACCCTCAGAATCATTTTTGGAAATGACCCAAATAAAAATTGCTCCAAAAGGGTCCAAGAAAATGCTCATGTTGCCCTCTGAAAATATTGGATAGAGATAAAAATCAAACCAATATTTTTAGGATCTCATAAGTATTTATTTTGGGCATTTGGAATTAATGCAGTAATTATTTGCTTTGGATATATATTGTTATATATATATAATATTGTCCAAAAACTATGCCATTTATTAAGGAGCTCTGGAATAATATAACTAGCTTCTATAAAAATTGGCATAACAAAATAAAATGGTTTAGTATTTTTATTAAACCAAACAAATGTCAGAAAAATAGAAAAAGAAACAAAAAGAGGAAAACCCTACCTGGACTTACCCGCGGCCTGGCACTGTGTGGCCTGGCCCAGCGGCCCAGCAGGCCGGCCCAGCCAGCTGGCCGACGCCAGTCGTCCCCTTCCTCGCGCCAGGAGGACAGGGGCACGCGCCGGTGCGCGCGGCCACGCGTTCGGCTGGGGCCACGTCTCCCCGCCACCTCCTGCTTCTCCCCCTCGTCATCTGGATGCCCCGCGCAACGCCACGCGCCGCCCCGACCGCTCTCACTCTCCCCCTGTTCTCTCCCTCGTCGTTTCCCCACCGTGCCCGAACGCTGCCGTCGCCGCCGCACGCCGTTGTTGTAGCCACCGCCTCCCCCTCGCCTCTCCGACACGCGCAGGAGCTCCGCCTCCTCGCTCTGAAGCTCTCCGCCGAGCCACACAAGCCGGAGCGCCCCGTGGAGCCGTCGCCGTCGCCTTCATCACCTCCAGCCGCCGCAGATCGCCATCACCGCTTTGTCGTATCCAGCGCGTCCCCGGCCACAACGAGCAGCCCTGCAAGTCCGCCGTGAGCCCTGCTTCTTCTCCCCTCTCTCCCCTGGTCGCGCTCGCCCTCTAGCTATCGTCTCCACCATGGACGAACCTTCGCCGCCGCCGAGCTCGCCGTCGACGCAGCTCCGGTGACCATTTGGTCACCCCGACGAGTCCAACAAGCTCGTAAGGCCCCGTAGAGCATCCCTAGCGCCTTGCTTCTCTCGTCTTCGAGCTCCAAACGCGCTCTCATGCACGACCGAACTCCAGCGGCCGCAACCGAGCTCACCGCCGCCGACTCCGGCCATCCCAGGCCCAGCCACGACCACCGGCCGACGCGCCATCGAGCTGGCTCTCCAACGCGCCTAGCCGCGCGTCATTTGGAGCACCACAGAGGAAACCCGGGGCACAAGTACGCCGCGGATCTCGCCGGCGACTAACCGCCGGCGGGTTTGACTTGTTTGACCTGGGGTTTGACCCCCCCAGGGTCACTGACGCATGGGCCATGTCCCTGTTTAGTTTAGGTGTTAGTTTAGTTAGCGCTAATTAACTCAGTTAATTAGTTGTCTCTCTCACAGGTGGGCCCAGGCCCTAATTAACCTAGGTTTGTGCTAACCTAACACTAACTAACTCTGTTAGTTAGATGTTACACTGACATGTGGGTCCCTGCCGTCAGGTTTGACCTGGTCAGCACTGTTGACCTGCTGATGCAGGCATGACGTCATGCTGGCGCAATAATATATTTTCTGGAATTAAAATAAATCAGGAAATTCCAGAAAATGTTCAAAACTTCAAAAATTCATATCGATTCAACCGTAGCTCAGATTGAAATAAATTATATATGAAAAATTATCAGAAAAATGCAACCTATCCATCTGTACCAGTTTCATGCATGAAAAACCAAGTTATACCTGCTGTATAAGTGAAACACTAAAATGGCTTATATAAAGAGCTTATTTGGAGATGCATTTGAACCTTTGGTTCAAATGGACTTCAAACCAAATGAATACTAGTTGCATTAGCTCAATAGCATCACATCTTCATGCCATGTTCATGCATCATATCGTTGCATATGCTTGTGTATTGATTGTTGGCACCGTTCCTTCTCGATAGGTCCTGCTCCGGAGACCGTTCCAGAGTACCTGTCTGAGGAGCAGTGCCCCCTTGTTGATCTACCAGGCAAGCAAACCCCCTTGTTCATTCCGATAAATCCTACTCTCTCGCTCCTGCTCTCAGTTATTGCATTAGGACAACAACGATTCATCTGCTACTTTGTGCTGCGGTAGTTGAACCCATTCCTCTGCATGACCTGTCATTGCCACAGTAAATAGTTGAAACCCACTAGCATGTGTAGGAGTTGATTGAGCCATGTTGTGTTCCTACCATTCTATGCCTGCTATTGCTTAGAGTTGTGTCAGGTCTGGTTCATTGGGAATGAATTGGAGTGTTACGATATGTTCTGGTGCTGAGAATTAAGTGTGTGAACACGTTTTGGTAAAGGTAGCAGTGAGAGGCCATGTAGGAGTACATGGTGGGTTGTCTCACTGGAACCGTCCTTAAGCACTGAGTTCTATGTATGTTGTCCAATGACTCGATACTACCACACATTGGGCTCCGGGCGCTCCAAGCCCTCTCGACTTATTAACCAACTTGGTCTCTGTCCAGGAGTCGCAACTAGTTTCTGGTGTTTGTAGGTAGTGCTATTTTTCTACCAAGTGGCACCCGGCAGGGTGGGCTTGGGACAGACTAGGCACACGTGGCCTGGTGTACCGAGTGGCACCCGGATGGTGGGCTCGGGAACCCTGCACACATCGTTTGGGGCCGTGAGCGAAACCCCGGCCGGATCTCCTTGCGGATGGAACCCGAATAGGCGATAAACCTGGACTAGAGTCTTGTGTGGTTAGTCAGGTCGTGGCCGACACCCTCGCCAGGCTTCCGCTTGAAGGTTGCCGAGATACATGACGTGTACATGGCGGTAAGTGGCGAGAGCGTGTGTGAAGAAGTACACCCCTGCAGGGTTAACATGATCTATTCGAATAGCCGGGTCCGCGGTTATGGACTTCTTGGATGCTTACATGGTACATAGACAACTTGAAGTGGATACTCTAAAATGCTCAAGACAAGTGTGAGTGCTATGGATGGCCTTCTCGTAGGGAGACGGGGATGAATCCATAGTAGTGTATTGTGTGGTGATTAGTGGACTCGTGTGCGCCATATCACCTCAAAGAGTTCTGGTAGTCGTAGAACAGGATAGCCACAGAGTCAAAGCTGGCTTGCTGCAACTAAACCCCAGATTACCCTCTTGATACAAATGCATGTATGATAGGATCTGATGTAAGTCTTGCTGAGTACCTTTGTACTCATGTTGCTTTATTTATGTTTTTGCAGCGGAGACTTCGGTCTTACTAGTGTTCTCGTGGACTTCGACGAGTAGCTTGTACCTCAGCTACGATCTTGATCGGATGTTGTAGATAGTCAGGCTCTTCAGCCTTTTTCATTTGTAGATGTCTGTACTCAGACATGTAATGCTTCCGCTTGTTGCTTGTATGCTCTGTATGATGGGTCCTGTGACCCCTGTTTGCAATAAATGCTATGATGGCTCTTTGAGCCTTTATCTATATGAGTTGTTGAGTTATGCTGTGATGCCATGTTGTACAACACATACTTGCATGTTATGCGTACGTGTAATGTGTATTGCTATGTGTGGGATCTGACTATCTAGTTGTTTATCCTTAGTAGCCTCTCTTACCGGGAAATGTCTCCTAGTGCTTCCACTGAGCCCTGGTAGCTTGCTACTGCTCCGGAACACTTAGGCTGGCCGGCATGTGTCCTTCTTCGTTCCTGTGTCTGTCCCTTCGGGGAAATGTCACGCGATGAACATCGGAGTCCTGTTAGCCCGCTACAGCCCGGTTCATCGGAGTCCTGTTAGCCCAGTGCTACAGCCTGGATTCACTCGCTGATGACCGACACGTTCGATGCTGGGTCATGGATGCCTGTCCCTGTAAGTTAGTGCCACTTTGGGTTCACGACTAGCCATGTCAGCCCGGGTTCTTTGTCATATGGATGCTAGCGACACTATCATATACGTGTGCCAAAAGGCGCAAACGGTCCCGGGCATGGTAAGGCGACACCCGTGGGAATACCGTGCGTGAGGCCGCAAAGTGATATGAGGTGTTACATGCTAGATCGGTGTGGCATAGAGTCGGGGTCCTGACAGCTTTGGTATCAGAGCCTGACTGCCTGTAGGATTACCAAGCCAAACTGGTCGAAGTTGAGTCTAGAAATTCTTTAGTTATGTAAGGGAATTGATTGTGGGAAGGAATGTAAGGCTCTTTTTACTCCTTTTACCTCATGGCCTTCTGATCTGAGTCATCCTACCTTTCCTACGGGGTTAAGGAACTAGGCTTCTCTTCCGTCTATCAGGATCACGTGTTACTACTCCGTAGTCCCATAGGATTGGTTGATCAGAGTCATACCCAGTTTTCGAGTACTTCCGGTGTAGCCTGTTAGTTCTATTCCAGAACCTTGAGTGGTGATGTTGAGTTGTTGTACTACCCCATTTTTAGCAGGATGTCTCATTCTGAGCATTTTACTGCCGTTATGCTGCCGGAATTGCCCTAGGAATTCAAGAGATAGTATTTTTCCTTGTACTACATTCTATAGCCTATAGTTGATGCTGATTCCGTCCTTGGTCTCGTTTCTCAGGATGTCATCAGATACGCGAAGTTCTGTTGCTCGTAGCCAGAACCACGGAGATGGTAGGGATGAGGATCCTCCCGACCAGCCTTCGTTGACAGAGTTCATGCTAGAGATGGAGAGGAACAAGCGTGAGTCTAACCGCTTGTTGGCACGTATCGAGGAGAACACTGCACATCAGTTCAAAGGGTCCGTGACCATTCATGACTTCATTTGCTTGCACCCACCTACCTTTCATCATTCCATCGAGCCACTCGATGCAGATGACTGGCTCCGTAGCATCACTCATAAGCTGCGTTCCGCGAACGTAGCTGAAGATGACAAGGTCACCTATGCCACATACCACCTGGAAGGTCCTGCTAGTCTTTGGTGGCAGAACTATGAGGCTATGCTTCCAGCTGGCCAGATTCCTACCTGGAAGGATTTCACTGAGGCTTTTCGTGAGCATCACATTCCTTAGGCCCTCATCGATCGCAAGAGAGAAGAGTTCTGTAGTTTCACCCAGAGTAAGATGGCTGTTGATGCTTATAGTAGAGAGTTTGAGAACCTCGCCCGCTATGCCACAGAAGAAGTGTCCACGGACGCCAAGAAGCAGGCTAGGTTCCGGAAGGGTCTCAACCCCAAGTTGCGTCGTGACCTCCACCTGCATCATTGTGATACATTCCAAGCTCTTGTGAACAAGGCCATCAATGCAGAGACAGCTCAACTCACTTACGAGGAGTCTCGTAAGCACACCCGTGATTTGGGATCTTCCTTCGGCTCCAGTTCTCAGAAGCGTCGGATTTGGGTTCCAAACTCCGCTCTTCCTCCCGGATTTTCACCGAGATCATCTTATGTGGTGCCTTCCCCAGCTCAGTCGTATGCTCCACCCAGGCCTACTGGTAGACCGCTTGTCAGTGCGGGTCCACGTCCAACATCAGGGACTTGCTTCACATGCGGGAAGCCAGGACACTATGCACGTGACTGCTCTCAGACTAGTTATGCTCCATCCTAGCCCGAGAAGTCTGTTGGCCATGGTAAGCCATCACGCAAGACGATCAGTGCCAAGCTAGATCGCACTGAACGTGGACGCGTGCATCACGTCTCAGCTAAAGATGCTCATGATGATCCAGATGTTGTTCTTGGTACACTCCTTGTCAACTGTCATCCAGCATCGGTTCTATTCGATACTGGAGCATCTCACTCCTTCATTTCTGAAAGCTATGCTAACTTGCACAACATGTCATTTTGTGATATGCCCTCTCCGCTAGTCATCCAAACTCCTGGATCCAAATGGCAAACTTCTAGTGTAAGCCATGGTAATGAAATCCTTGTTGATAGACTTGTATTCCTTGCATCACTTGTAGCCCTCAAGTCCTCAGATATTAACATCATCTTGGGTATGGACTGGATGAAAGCTCATTATGCCAAGATTGATTGTTACACTAGGTCTGTTCAGCTTACACACCCATCTGGCAAGATAGTCACTGTCTCCACTAGAGTTGCAAAGCGTCAGCTCTATTCTCTTAATGCCAGCCCTCTTCCAGACCTTGAAGATATCCCGGTAGTCCGTGACTTTTCGGATGTCTTTCCAGAGGAACTGCAGGTGTTCCACCTGACAGAGATGTAGAGTTCGTCATAGATATTATCCCAGGAACAACTCCAATCTCTAGGAGACCTTACAAGATGGCACCCTTAGAACTAGCCGAGCTTAAGAAACAACTTGATGAGTCCTTGCAAAAGGGTTTCATCCATCCTAGTTCTTCTCCTTGGGCTTGCCCCGTCCTCTTCGTCAAGAAGAAGGATGGTACGGACCGGATGGTTGTAGATTATCGTCCCGTGAACTTGGTCACGATAAAGAACAAGTATCCGCTCCCCAGGATCAACGACCTGTATGACTAGCTCGCTGGATCCTCAGTCTTCTCCAAGATGGATTTGAGGTTAGGCTACCACCAAATCAAGATCAGAAATGGGGACATTCCTAAGACGGCTTTTGTCACTCGTTATGGTCAGTACGAGTACACCGTCATGTCCTTCGGTCTAACCAATGCTCCAGCCACATTCTCCCGCTTGATGAACTCGATCTTCATGGAGTACTTAGATAAGTTCGTCGTGGTTTACCTCGATGATATTCTTATTTACTCGAAGAACGAGGAAGAGCATGCCGAACATCTTAGACTTGTGTTAGAAAAACTCAGAGAGCACCGCCTTTATGCCAAGTTCTCCAAGTGTGAATTTTGGTTGCCAGAAGTGACCTACCCAGGCCACGTAATCTCTGGTAAGGGCATTGCTGTCAATCCCGAGAGAGTTAAGGCCGTTCTCGATTGGACTCCACCTGAAACCGTTAAACAAGTTAGGAGTTTCCTTGGTCTAGCCAGCTATTGTCGCCGCTTTGTTGAAAACTTCTCCAAAGTAGCTAAACCTCTCATGGAACTTCTCAAGAAAGATAAAAAGTTTGAGTGGTCCCCATAGTGTGAGTATAGTTTTCAGGAACTGAAAAGACGCCTGACTTCTGCTCCCATAGTTGTGCCACCGGATTTCACTAAAGACTTTGTTATCTACTGCGATGCCTCATGACAAGGACTAGGTTGCATTCTTATGCAGGATCGTCATGTGATTGCCTATGCATCTCGATAGTTGCATCCACATGAGGAGAATTATCCTACACATGATCTAGAGCTTGCAGCCGTAGTCTTTGCACTCAAGACCTGGCGACATTACCTTCTTGGTAAACGTTGCGAGATCTACACCGATCACCAGAGTCTCAAGTATATCTTCACCCAACCGGATCTGAACCTTAGGCAAAGACGTTGGTTGGAAGTGATCTAAGATTATGATCTAGGGATTACTTACACTCCAGGCAAAGCCAATGTCATGGCTGATGCGTTAAGCCGTAAATCCTATTGCAACAATCTCATGTTGCAGCAAGGCCAACCACTTCTCCATGAGGAATTCTGTAAGCTCAATCTTCACATTGCTCCTCACGGATTCCTTTCTACCTTGGTGGCGAAACCTGATCTTGAAGATCGGATTGTCGCTGCTCAAAAGCAAGACACAGGAATTTCTTGGATCAAGAGAAACATTAAGAAGGGAGTTGGTGGATGTTTCTCTATGGATGATCGTGGTGTTGTTTTCTTTGAGAATCGCTTGGTGGTTCCCAAGAATCAACATCTGGGACAATTGATTCTTAAGGAGGCGCATGAATCTCCTCTCACGATTCATCCCAGTAGTACTAAGACGTATCAGGACCTACGCCAGAGGTTCTGGTGGACTAGGATGAAGAGAGAAATCGCCCAGTCTATTGCTAACTGTGACGTTTGTCGTCGCGTTAAGGCAGAGCATAAAAGGCCTGCTGGCACCCTTCAGCCCTTATCCATTCCTGAGTGGAAATGGGATAAAGTTGGTATGGACTTCATCACCGGCTTTCCTAGGACCAAGAAAGCGAATAACGCTATCTTCGTAGTCATTAATCGTCTTTCCAAAGTGGCTCACTTCCTTCCTGTTCGAGAGAGTATCACTGCTAGTCAGCTCGCTGACTTATATATTTCTCGAATAGTGTCACTTCATGGTGTTCCACAAGAGATCAATTCAGACCGTGGCAGTCTTTTCACTTCTCATTTCTGGGAAAGTTTCCAAACTGCCATGGGAACCCATCTTTCCTTCAGTACCGCTTTCCACCCTCAGTCGAGTGGACAGGTGGAACGGGTCAATCAAATTCTCGAAGACATGCTTAGAGCTTGCGTTATCTCATTCGGTATGGATTGGGAGAAATGTCTTCCTTTCGCCGAGTTTGCTTATAACAATAGCTATCAATCCAGCCTCAAAAAAAGCTCCTTTTGAGATTCTCTATGGACGAAGATGTCGAACACCTTTGAACTGGTCAGAAACCAGTGAAAGACAATTCTTTGGACCGGACATGATCCAGGAGGCAGAAGAGCAAGTTCGCATCATTCGTGAGAATTTGAAAATAGCCCAGTCTCGTCAGAAGAGTCAGTATGATCGTCATCATAGGGATATGACCTATGAAATTGGCGACAAAGCTTATCTTCGGGTTACTCCCATGAGGGGTACCCATCGATTCGGTATCAAGGGCAAGTTGGCTCCTCGTTACATTGGTCCTTTTCGCATTCTCGCTAAACGAGGAGAGGTTGCCTACCAGTTGGAACTACCCCCACATCTTTCTTGAGTTCATGATGTCTTCCACGTCTCTCAACTCAGGCGTTGCTTCTCGGATCCCATCCGCGGAGTGGACCACGAAACGGTTGATCTCCAAGATAACCTCACATACCGAGAGTACCCGGTTCGCATTCTTGATCAAGCAGAGCGTGTCACTCGATGTCATAACATCAAGTTTCTCAAGGTTCAGTGGTCTCATCATTCTGAGAGAGAAGCTACTTGGGAGCGAGAGGATCGTCTTCGACTGGAGTACCCCGCTTTCTTTCTGTCGACCCCTGAATCTCGGGACGAGATTCTTTCAAGTGGGGGCGAGTTGTCACATCCCTAGTTCTGGTATGACCTAGACTGGCTAGTTTTTTGTGCATCATGTTTAAATTCCATTTAAACTTGAAATGGGGATTTGTGGAACCCTCAGAATCATTTTTGGAAATGACCCAAATAAAAATTGCTCCAAAAGGGTCCAAGAAAATGCTCATGTTGCCCTCTGAAAATATTGGACAGAGATAAAAATCAAACCAATATTTTTAGGATCTCATAAGTATTTATTTTGGGCATTTGGAATTAATGCACTAATTATTTGCTTTGGATATATATTGTTATATATATAAAATATTGTCCAAAAACTATGCCATTTATTAAGGAGCTCTGGAATAATATAACTAGCTTCTATAAAAATTGGCATAAGAAAATAAAATGGTTTAGTATTTTTATTAAACCAAACAAATGTTAGAAAAATAGAAAAAGAAACAAAAAGAGGAAAACCCTACCTGGACTTACCCGCGGCCTGGCACTGTGTGGCCTGGCCCAGCGGCCCAGCCAGCTGGCCGACGCCAGTCGTCCCCTTCCTCGCGCCAGGAGGACAAGGGCACGCGCCGGCGCGCGCAGCCACGCGTCCGGCTGGGGCCACGTCTCCCCGCCACCTCCTGCTTCTCCCCCTCGTCATCTGGATGCCCCGCGCGACGCCACGCGCCGCCTCGACCGCTCTCACTCTCCCCCTGTTCTCTCCCTTGCCGTTTCCCCATCGTGCCCGAATGCTGCCGTCGCCGCCGCACGCCGTTGCCGTAGCCACCGCCTCCCCCTCGCCTCTCCGACACGCGCAGGAGCTCCGCCTCCTCGCTCTGAAGCTCTCCGCTGAGCCACACAAGCCGGAGCGCCCCATGGAGCCGTTGTCGTCGCCTTCATCACCTCCGGCCGCCGCAGATCGCCATCGCCGCTTCGTCGTCTCCAGCGCGTCCCCGGCCACAACGAGCAGCCCTGCAAGTCCGCCGTGAGCCCTGCTTCTTCTTCCCTCTCTCCCCTAGTCGCGCTCGCCCTCTAGCTGTCGTCTCCACCATGGTCGAACCTTCGCCGCCGCCGAGCTCGCCGTCGACGCAGCTCCGGTGACCATTTGGTCACCCCGGCGAGTCCAACAAGCTCGTAAGGCCCCGTAGAGCATCCCTAGTGCATTGCTTCTCTCGTCTTCGAGCTCCAAACGCGCTCTCGTGCACGACCGAACTCCGGCGGCCGCAACCGAGCTCGCCGCCGCCGACTCCGGCCATCCCAGGCCCAGCCACAGCCACCGGCCGACGCGCTATCGAGCTGGCTCTCCAACGTGCCTAGCCGCGCGTCATTTGGAGCACCACAGAGGAAACCCGAGGCACAAGTACGCCGCGGATCTCGTCGGCGACTAACCGCCGGCGGGTTTGACTTGTTTGACCTGGGGTTTGACCCCCCTAGGGTCACTGACGCGTGGGCCATGCCCCTGTTTAGTTTAGGTGTTAGTTTAGTTAGCGCTAATTAACTCAGTTAATTAGTTGTCTCTCTCACAGGTGGGCCCAGGCCCTAATTAACCTAACACTAACTAACTCTGTTAGTTAGATGTTACACTGACATGTGGGTCCCTGCCGTCAGGTTTGACCTGGTCAGCACTGTTGACCTGCTGATGCAGGCATGACATCATGCTGGCGCAATAATATATTTTCTGGAATTAAAATAAATCAGGAAATTCCAGAAAATGTTCAAAACTTCAAAAATTCATATCAATTCAACCGTAGCCCAGATTGAAATAAATTATATATGAAAAATTATCAGAAAAATGCAACCTATCCATCTGTACCAGTTTCATGCATGAAAAACCAAGTTATACCTGCTGTATAAGTGAAACACTAAAATGGCTTATATAAAGAGCTTATTTGGAGATGCATTTGAACCTTTGGTTCAAATGGACTTCAAACCAAATGAATACTAGTTGCATTAGCTCAATAGCATCACATCTTCATGCCATGTTCATGCATCATATCGTTGCATATGCTTGTGTATTGATTGTTGGCACCGTTCCTTCTCGATAGGTCCTGCTCCGGAGACCATTCCAGAGTACCTGTCTGAGGAGCAGTGCCCCCTTGTTGATCTACCAGGCAAGCAAACCCCCTTGTTCATTCCGATAAATCCTACTCTCTCGCTCCTGCTCTCAGTTATTGCATTAGGACAACAACGATTCATCTGCTACTTTGTGCTGCGGTAGTTGAACCCATTCCTCTGCATGACCTGTCATTGCCACAGTAAATAGTTGAAACCCACTAGCATGTGTAGGAGTTGATTGAGCCATGTTGTGTTCCTACCATGCTATGCCTGCTATTGCTTAGAGTTGTGTCAGGTCTGGTTCATTGGGAATGAATTGGAGTGTTACGATATGTTCTGGTGCTGAGAGTTAAGTGTGTGAACACGTTTTGGTAAAGGTAGCGGTGAGAGGCCATGTAGGAGTACATGGTGGGTTGTCTCACTGGAACCGTCCTTAAGCACTAAGTTCTATGTATGTTGTCCAATGACTTGATACTACCACACATTGGGCTTCGGGCGCTCCAAGCCCTCTCGACTTATTAACCAACTTGGTCTCTGTCCAGGAGCCGCAACTAGTTTCTGGTGTTTGTAGGTAGTGCTATTTTTCTACCAAGTGGCACCCGGCAGGGTGGGCTTGGGGTAGACTAGGCACACGTGGCCTGGTGTACCGAGTGGCACCCGGATGGTGGGCTCGGGAACCCTGCACACATCATTTGGGGCCGTGAGCGAAACCCCGGCTGGATCTCCTTGCGGATGGAACCTGAATAGGCGATAAACCTGGACTAGAGTCTTGTGTGGTTAGTCAGGTCGTGGCCGACACCCTCGCCAGGCTTCCGCTTGAAGGTTGCCGAGATACATGACGTGTACATGGCGGTAAGTGGCGAGAGCGTGTGTGAAGAAGTACACCCCTGCAGGGTTAACATGATCTATTCGAATAGCCGGGTCCGCGGTTATGGACTTCTTGGATGCTTACATGGTACATAGACAACTTGAAGTAGATACTCTAAAATGCTCAAGACAAAGTGTGAGTGCTATGGATGGCCTTCTCGTAGGGAGACGGGGATGAATCCATAGTAGTGTATTGTGTGGTGATTAGTGGACTCGTGTGCGCCATATCACCTCAAGAGTTTCTGGTAGTTGTAGAACATGATAGCCACAGAGTCAAAGCTGGCTTGCTGCAACTAAACCCTAGATTACCCTCTTGATACAAATGCATGTATGATAGGATCTGATGTAAGTCTTGCTGAGTACCTTTGTACTCATGTTGCTTTGTTTATGTTTTTGCAGCAGAGACTTCGGTCTTACTAGTGTTCTCGTGGACTTCGACGAGTAGCTTGTACCTCAGCTACGATCTTGATTGGATGTTGTAGATAGTCAGGCTCTTCAGCCTTTTTCATTTGTAGATGTCTGTACCCAGACATGTAATGCTTCCGCTTGTTGCTTGTATGCTCTGTATGATGGGTCGTGTGACCCCTGTTTGCAATAAATGCTATGATGGCTCTTTGGGCCTTATCTATATGAGTTGTTGAGTTATGCTGTGATGCCATGTTGTACAACACATACTTGCATGTTATGCGTACGTGTAATGTGTATTGCTATGTGTGGGATCTGACTATCTAGTTGTTTATCCTTAGTAGCCTCTCGTACCGGTAAATGTCTCCTAGTGCTTCCACTGAGCCATGGTAGTGTGCTACTGCTTTGGAACACTTAGGCTGGCCGGCATGTGTCCTTCTTCGTTCCTATGTCTGTCCCTTCGGGGAAATGTCACGCGATGAATACCGGAGTCCTGTTAGCCCGCTACAGCCTGGTTCACCGGAGTCCTGCTAGCCCAGTGCTACAGCCTGGATTCACTCGCTGATGACCGACACGTTCGATGCTGGGTCATGGATGCCTGTCCCTGTAAGTTAGTGCCACTTTGGGTTCACGACTAGCCATGTCAGCCCGGGTTCTTTGTCATATGGATGCTAGCGACATTATAATATATGTGTGCCAACAGGCGCAAATGGTCCCGGGCATGGTAAGGCGATACCCGTGGGAATACCGTGCGTGAGGCCGCAAAGTGATATGAAGTGTTACATGCTAGATCGGTGTGGCATAGAATCAGGGTCCTGACATAAAGCCATTATTAGGGCAAAGTTTTATGGAAAATAAGGCAATCTATCCATACGGTTGTATAAACTGTAAGTGCAATTAGTGCCCCTTAGTGATTTTGGTGTATTGAAGACTTATATGTTAAGGGACTAATGTGTTTGTGAGTGTACACATGTCTTATAAGTGTCTGAGGAGTTTGATATATCCGACGAATGTCGACCCCTAAAAATGAATGTCTTCATTTTAAGACTTTGAAAATGAGGAAATTGGTGTCACCTTGAAGATATTGATGCGAGGACTATGAAGCATGAAGACTTTTGTTTTCGTAGTTTCATTTCCGTCTTTTGAGTCATAGGAAACAACATACTATTAAAGTGGGTCGAGGTAATAGTAAGGAAAAAATTTCAAGTGATGCTCATCTCAAAGCCTACACATACCCAATCCTCCGAGTTAAGCCTTTAGAAATCTCTTGCAGTTCAGTCAAGTTCTTCAGTGACAGAGATGAAGTTCTTCTGGTCTCTAAGAAATTTGTTCCGATTGAGGAGTTAGGATTTTACCAGTGCGAATTGCTTAAAATGAGGAACATGATAGCCCTGAGTACTTCATGGTTCGAAATTCCGACCATTGTTGTGCTTCCCGCTAGCTATCCAAATATCGTATCCACATATCGGTCATATCATTAGGGGCATTTATGTCATATCATGTCAGGTTGCACCCTGTCTATAAATAGGCGCCCCCACAACCACTAGCTGGTTGGCTGCTCTGAGAGAGATTGACAAGTGTCATTTAGAGCAACCCATCCTCAGAGGACTTTGAGAGAAAATCATCAGTGAGGAAAACCAAAAACCCAACACCTAAAACCCAAAGTTATTGAGCATCACTGAAGAGATTGTTCCTGTGTGGAATTGACGCTTTTTACCTTTGAAGCATGTGTATCTTGCAGATGGTTAGGCATCATGGTCTAGAGCATCCAAGAGGAATTGTGGATCGCCGGGTGGCCGAGTTTGTGAAGGTTTGGAAATCAATCTTGAATACTTACTATGAGTAATTAGGCGAGGTCTGTGTGACCTTAGCTCAACGAGAATACAGTAAGGACTGTGTGTCCTTTGGTTTAAATACCAAGTCACTCCAACCAGACGTACAACTGTCACATTAGTTGGAACTGGTCTACCAAATCATTATCTTCACCGAACTACCGGTTCAATTTCCTCAACCCTTTCAATTCCTCGTTTACTTGTTGATGAAATTCATCATTACTGTTTGAAGACTTTGACTGAAGCCTTTCTAAATTTCCTCAACCCAAATTTTTCATTCACATTGTCTTTCGCTTACTTATCTTGTTTACACGTTACTTGTGCTCATTATGGGCCAGTTTCATCTTGGACCTTTAATGGGCCCAGGGTTACAAAGGGCCTCCTATGGGCCGAAAGACGTCATGGGCCATACATGGGCCGGAAGTTACAACGGGATGGAATCATATTGGACGGCCCAGATGACGCTACTGGGCCAAATTCTGGTAGGCCGTAACGGGCCGTGAGTTAGCGGGCTGTAAATGGGCTATATGTGAACAGGCCATTAATAGGCTTTCCATGGGCCGGGCCGCTACCTCTTGACCAAGTAAAATGGGCCGGACTTTTCACTAGAATGGGCCTCTGTTGGGTCTTGCCACGTGTCGACGTATCATAGGCGCCTTCGGTCCAATGAATGGATGCCATCTGTCCTGACGGTGAGCGGACACGTGGTTTCTCTGGCCATTGAGAATTTTACACGTGGAAAATCCCCATTGGTCCTGGCTGTTAACTGGTTATCGGATCCAAACCAGAACCCGATAGCTTAATAGCAACCCGTTATGGTGGATGCCACGTGTCGGTCACCCTTGACGAAGCACTTCTATGGCGCGCGATTTATTGTCATGGAAGTGACACTTCCGTGATGATAATTTTTGTAATGTCATGGAACACTTCTATGACAACACATGTATGACTATCTTGATTCTGTCATAAAATCGTCATGGATGTATATGCATGACAGAAAACATGACCTACTGTGACAAACACGTATCATCACGGAAGTGTACTTTTTTTGTAGTGGGGGTGCCCGTAGGGCACGATTAACGTTGGTAGTAGGGTGAGAGGGGTCGGGGACGAGTGCAAGTGTGACTGTTGGGGGGCAGTGACACTATCATCGAACAGGTCATGGTTGCCACAATGATGCTCTCAGTGGATGTATCATGGACGGCAGCGAGGCCCTCCTGGCACTCGATGGCCATTGTTGAGGACAGTGCATAGGACATGGCTGAGGAAGTCATTGACGTTGTAGTTGTAGGCGCGGAGAAGGGTTGCTCGACCTCCTTGTCGTTGAGGTCGACCATGGGCTCGAGGTGGACGGTGGTGACGGCATCATGGATCTCACCGACGCAATCGTTGGTGTTGACTGGGGTTGAGCATTCCATCGAACACGTGACGAGCACCATTGTGATGCACAACAGGGGCGCATCATGGATGACCTCGAACACTTCCTGGGCCTTAGTGGTGGAGCCGGAGACATTGAGGGCAGGCGCCGACAAGGCATGCGTCATGGTTGAGGCCACTAGATCGACAAACGAGGTAACCACAGGAGGGTTCCAGCATTTGCAACACCCAACACTAAGCTCATCTCCTCCGCCTGAGCGGATAATCTCTTGAGATACCACAAAAACTGCTCATTGGTAGACATGGCATCCCACTCTGGTGGTTTGACAGCAGGCATGGCATCGTCACTGATGGAATTGGAGGAATTGGGAGAAATTTGGGGGGGGGAGGGTGGTGCTTGGCTCTATATACCAGATGTTAGGTACCATATATATCTATCACATGATCTATAGCACTCACACATGGATTCTTGTCTCAGTAGTGATTACAAGAGGAATGGATACACGAATGCAGAGGAAGGAGGATGGAGGTAGAAGAAGAATAGAGAGCCGCCACCGCCAAGTTCCTGATCCACTGGATACCTCTCCCAAAGCATCGGACCTTGAAAGGATCGAGAAGAGGGGTCTAGAGGGGGGTGATTAGACCCTCAACAAGCGAAAGTGGCAATTATTTAAGTTCTTCAAGTTGAGGTGGAGTTTTAACACAAGTTTAAGCATTCACAATACATTCAAGCAAGCATGGCAAGAGTATAAGCAACGGAAAGAGTAAAGCATGCTAATTGCAAGAAAGTAAAGGGATGGGATTGAATGTGCAAACGCAATGAAGACACGAAGATTTTTGGCATGGTTCCGATAGGTGGTGCTATCGTACATCCACGTTGATGGAGACTTCAACCCACGAAGGGTAACGGTTTGTAGCGACCAGACCTCAAACAGTCTGATCTTTGTGCATCAGTGTCATCCCTGGATCGGTAATGTTGACACGCACAGTACTTGAGGATTTATAACAGAGTAGCAATCACACACTTATTACATCAATGTCTCAAAAGAGAACTTATTACAATAATATGTCTTAAGGCCATCTAAAATTGATAACAGCGGAAGGCTTGGAAGATAAAGTGAGTCTATCAACTCCAACGGCATAGCTGAGTAAAAGACAATGACCTATGGCACCTTACTCGTCATCTGAAAAGTCTGCAACATTAAATGTTGCCGCTCGAAACGGGTCAGCACATGGAATATGCTGGCAATGTAACACATAAAGTAATGAACAAAAGAATTTCTATCACTACATGCATATATGGCTGGTGGAAAGCTCTATGGTTACAGTTTTGCATAAAGCCAATTTTTCCCTACAACAAAGAAATAAATTTATTTAACTATCATGGTGGTTATTAAACATTGAGAAGGTTCCTCCAACTCAATCCCAATTAAGCATCATCATTAACCCAATCAAATTACAATTAGAGTGACGAGATCAACATGATAATCCAAGAACTAGATACTCAAAACGTCCATAACCAGGGACACGGCTAACCATGATTAGTTTGTACACTCTGCAGAGGTTTGCGCACTTTTCCCCACAAGACTCGAGTACATCCATGGTTGGAGAATAGAGACACGGTCTTTCTGAAACACTAACTCTTTACTCTGGGTGGACAATTACACCTACTTTCCCCTACATCTGCTAGCCCACCACTGAAAGAGGTCATGCAACATACTCAACTATTCTAGAGCCCATAATAGCTTGTGCCTGCACACGGAAGTTTCTAGCATGAATAATCTTATGATCCCTTTGAGCCTGGGTGGCGGACCGTAGGATGATCACACAGGTACTCCGGGATATCCTAGGACAATACTAGATTCTCCAGGTGCCCTGACAACCACTGGGTACTCCATGGTGCCTCATGAAATCCACCCAGATGTGTATTAAAGTAGCCACCTTAAGTTAACCAATAATAATAACTCTCACATCTGTCATGAATCACTTAAACCAAACCATGTCTACGAGCATAGCATAGCAATATAAGCATAACGTAGAAGTAACTCCCAAAGGTTTGATAAGTAAACAGGGCAATAGGTTCTACCTCATCATCTACTTCCCAAAACCCACATGTTAATCAGATACTAACCATGCAATGTTTAAGGATTGATCTAATGTAATAAAACTGGGTAGTAAAGAGGTATGATCAAAGTGTTACTTGCCTTGCTGATGATCTGCGAAACCTAGAGACTCGTAGTAGCATGCTTCGCACTCCGGGTACTCTATCGCAAACAAACAAACATACAATAAGCATTCTACTAGATGCACAAGTAAAACTCAAATAAGAGATCTAAGCAGAAAGTTCAACTTAAGAACTCCGGTTTGCAAAAAGAATCAAATCAAACGAAGCAATGAAACTCAAACTGCAAAAGAAACAAGATCCGATTACTAATGTGGACTTAAATAAAATTTTACTGTACCAAAATCATGTTCAAGTTGTTTAAACGGAAAGAGGGCTTCGAGACGAAGAATCTAGGCACTTGAATCACCTGATTCCGATAAACGAGCGAAAAGATAAACTAAAACGAAAATTAGGGCAGAAATCGCGATCGAAAATAATTGCAGAAAACCCTGGAAAAAGAAAAACTGACGAAGAGGCTAACGAGCGAACGTTCGCTGTCTGCGGCTAACGGGTGAACACCATTCATTAAAACGAACGTTTGGTATTTAACTAAACCGAAAAAATAAAACCGATCTGATAAAAAAACGAATCTAGGTTTTTGAAATAAAACTGAGCGGTTTTATCGAATAAACCGGCGGCTACCTCGGCAAATGTGATGGCGGCGGCGGCGGCGGGAACTCCGGTGGTGGCGGCGGGCAACTCTGGTGGGGCGGCTACGGCAACGGACGGCTTCGGCGGCGGCGGCGGGCAACTCTGGCGGGACGGCTACGGCAACGGGCGGCTCCGGCGGCGGCGGCGGGGTCGGCGGCGCGAGACTCCGGCGGCGGCGAATCCGGCGGCGGTGCGGATTTTGAGGCGGGGCGGGGCGGCTAGGGTTTCGGGTGAGGTGGCGGCGGCTCGGGCTATCGCGACTTTAAAGGGTCGGCCGGGCTAGTGTCCCAGGCGGACACAGTCCGGTTAGGTCGGTTAGTTTTTTTGAAATATTCCGACGCGCAGGAAAACAAAGAAAAGAAATACTAAATGGACTCCAAAAATCCTGAAATAAATTTTCCCGTCGTCTAAAAATATAGCGGACAAAGTGAACATTTATTTGGGCCTCTAATGCAGTTTTCAAAAACGCATTTTTTTCCTAATTCGAATAAAATGGCGATAAAACTCCGAATAAAAAAAATCTTATTTGATTTTAATATTTAACCTCAAATATTTCTTTATTTTGGGAAATTCATTTTATCCCCTCTCTTTTATTTTCATTTTAGAAATATTAGGAGAGAAAAATAATTAAAACCAAATGATCCTCTTTCCAAAATTTGAGAAAACTCAAATTTGAAAATAACGAAATCCCCAACTCTCTCCGTGGGTCCTTGATTTGCGTAGAATTTCTATTATCAACCCAAAATGCAATAAAATAGGATATGCAATTATGATCTAATGTATAACATTCCAAATTGAAAATTTGGGATGTTACACGGTTGCGCGATTCCACGGAAGGCTCAAACCCACGAATGGTCCATGAAGAAGCAACCTTGTCTATCCCACCATGGCCATCGCCCACGAAGGACTTGCCTCACTTGGGTAGATCTTCACGAAGTAGGCAATCTCCTTGCCCTTACAAACTTTTTGGTTCAACTCGACAATCTTATCAAAGGCTCCCAAGCGACACCTAACCAATCTAGGAGACACCACTCTTCAAAAGGTAATAGATGGTGTGTTGATGATGAACTCCTTGCTCTTGTGCTTCAAATAATAGTCTCCCCAACACTCAACTCTCTCTCATGGATTTGGCTATGGTGGAAAGAGGATTTGAGTGGAAAGCATCTTGGGGAAGGCTAGAGATCAAGATTCTTGTGGTAGGATTGGAATATCTTGGTCTGAACACATGAGTAGGTGGTTCTCTCTCAAAAACTGTGTAGTGGAAGTGTAGGCACATTCTGATGGCTCTCTCACAAATGGAGAAGGGGTGGAGGGGTATATATAGCCTCCACACAAGATCCAACTGTTACACACATTTGACCCAACTAGGTCAGACCGAATAGAAGAACCTGGTGAGACCGATTTAGTTCAAAATGTGAACATTAGGAATCTCGGTGGGACCGACTGGAACGACTTGGTGGGACCGATGTGCTAGGGCTAGGGCAAAACCTCATCTCGATGAGACCGACTGCTTGAACTTGGTGAGACCGATTTTAGCAAAGAGCAAACAGAGAGTTGGTCAAGCAAACTCAGTAGGACTGATTGCACATTTTGGTGGGAACGAAATACCGCAACAGGCAACAAAGAGCTTGCAAGGCCATCTCAGTGAGACCGAGATCCGTATCGGTGTAACCGAATTGCTAGGGTTTCTAGCAGTGGCTATGTCAACTGAACTCGGTGGCACCGGATGGATCATTTTGGTGGGGCCAAGTTTGACTTTGAGTTTTGGACATATTTGGAAATGAGAAAGTGGCTGAGGGTTTTGGAGCAATATCACTAAGCACTTTGAGAAAGTAGACCATTAAGCAACACCTCATCCCCTTTTAATAGTATTGGCTTTCCTATGGACTCAATGTGATCTTGGATCACCAAAATAGAAATGAAGAGTCTTGAGCTTTTGCCAATATGTGTTCTTAGCATTTTGAGGGGGTTCCACATCCTCTTGTCCTTATCACGCCATAGTTAAACTCATGTGAAATATACTAGATAAAAGTATTAGTCCAGCAAGAGATATGTTGACATTAATTACCAAAATCACCCAGGGAGCACTTCTGCTTTCAATCTCCCCCTTTTTGGTAATTGATGACAACATACATCAAAGCTTTAGATAAAAGATATGCAGAGTAACAAGTAAAGCTTTGGAATGACATGTAACATGCATAGGCCCCCCCTACATGTATGCAATCATGTAAAGATAGAATATGAGAACATGTGAATGCATAAGCATGACAGAGCAAGCAATGAGTTACATGCATCTTGGCTATATGCATCAGAGCAAATGACGTGTATAGGAAGTGTACCTCCATGTTCATGAATCCTTCTTGCAAACAATATATACATCAGCAAGAGATCATCATGCACATGAGTATGATCCATATACTTACTATGTGGTCTTGGGCTGGCTTTAGAAGGAGTGGACTTGAGAAAACAAGGTTATATAACACAAGAACACTCCAGACAAAGCAATTTCAGGAAACCACAAGAGTACCAAGACTAGGATGGCATGTAACGGGTGAGTACTAGGTACTCTATTTCGATACAGACATGTCCCCAAAGATTTTAAAGATATGCAATGAATTCCAAAGATTTTCTTCCCCTAGATATGGACAT
This sequence comes from Triticum aestivum, assembly GCF_018294505.1. Classification (NCBI taxonomy): domain Eukaryota; kingdom Viridiplantae; phylum Streptophyta; class Magnoliopsida; order Poales; family Poaceae; genus Triticum; species Triticum aestivum. Next base: position 282,711,465 of record NC_057804.1, on the reverse strand, counting down.
TTTCTCCCCCTGAATCTGATATTGGATAACAGGAGAAAGTAGGGTAAGAGAAAATCAGAGCAAGAAGGGTAATATTAACCACAGTCAGAGCAACTATGATATGCAATAACAATAACTAAGTTCAAGTATGTTGACATGTCTTTCCCCTCTAAAAGACATGTGACTTCTCTCCTCTTTGTTTTACTAGCATCTGGAAGAGCTTAGATGTGCTCATATGATAAGCTTTGATGTTCTCTCTCTCTCTCTCTCTCCCTTTGACATCAATTTCCAAGAAGGGCACTTCTAGAGCATGAGTCAAATAGGTGTGGTCCTTGAGGCACACTACAAAGCGGTATGTAGTTTAAGATGCGGGTAGAGGATAAAAATCATTGAGTGGAGCTGGAGAAGAAATTGAATATGCAGAATGCAATGGAAAAAAGTTTTCTCATCAGTGAAATCGGTCACACCGATCTGTTTCCATTGGTGACACTGAGTTGTCGATGTCATGGATGATGCATATCAGTCATACTGGGTAGTCCATGTCTGTTGTACCAATGAACTGTCTACATGATATTCTTGTAGTTTGGTCAGCCTATAGGCTTGGATCGGTGTGTCTGAGTTCATTCCAGAGGACATTTTTGTCAACTCAGCTCACTTGGCAAATTTAATCTCACAAGTATTTGCAAGGAATTAGACACATAAGTTAGAGAGAAAAACATACATAAGAAAAGAGATCTAGATGAAGTTTTTTACCTTTTTAACAAAAGGAAACACAATAGCGAGAAACATATGCAAGAACATGAAGAAACACTAGAGAACTTCATCTAGAAGGTGTCGGCAACAAAGTCACCTATGTTAGAGTATATTGACTGAGGAGTCAAGTGATAGCACTTGATCATAGGTCATACTCATCGTTTAAGCTCAAAATGGGGTTACCATTCTTTGTTTATGCATTTTGATGTGTTCACATCTTGTTGAGTTGCTTTGACTCATGACTTGGGTCAAAGCTTATCTAAGATGGAGTGACATACCTTGGTTTGTGGTGTTGATCTTGATCATGTAGTCGAACTTGTGTTAGATGCTCAAGGTTGATGTAGTTCATCAAGAGTTGGGAGCACCGCTTGTAGTTTGAGTTCATCTACCTACATGGGTTAGTCTTGTAAGGAAAAGCACTTATCTATCCAACATGGCAATCATGAAACTTGATATCAATTGTAATTTGATATATAGAAATTGTTAAAGGATATGTCGAGTGTGCTTCCTTGCATTCAACATTTGTATCATAGGAACTTAGTGATGTTGAAATTGCTTAAAATGTGAGTGACTTGCAATCTCATAGATTTTGGGCTCATCCAAGTACCTACAAGGGTTAGATAACACGCAAGGGTGCAAGTATAGATCCAAGACATATGATCATCATCAAGAGAAGTGTCGAGGATTAGTTATAAAAGGCTCATGCCTTGCATGTATCCAAATGGAGTTTCTACTCCAAGTTTGAGGCATCAATGATATTCAATTCACCTCTCAAATGGTAAAATACTTTCTCATCAAGCGGTTTGGTAAATACATCTGCCAATTGCTTATCGGTACGAACATGCTTAAGGTTGATGTCTCCTGTTGCAACATGATCTCGAATGAAATGATGACGAACTTCAATATGATTAGTTCGAGAATGTTGCACGGGATTGTGAGCAATCTTATGTACATCATGTTGCACGAGAACATGATCCCCGAGACCGATGCACCAGGTGTCTTCCAGTTATTCGCTGTTGTTGCCATGTCATTTACTTGCGTGTTGCACTTTGCCATGTCATCATGTGCATTTCATCTGCATGTTTTTCAAAACTTGCATCCATTCGGGTTCCCCCAGTTCTCTTTGTTATCCATTCTGAGCCCAACCACACTCGCACGCGCCCGCGGCATGGCCGAAAAACGCTTTCGGAATGGGGTGAAATTTGGCGTGTGGTCTTATTATAGTGTAGACAGACAGTCTGCCAAATTTCGTCGCATTCGGAGTCTGTTTGATAGCCCAACTGTTATACATACGACCGCGATATAGCCGGTATAACGTCGAACGTTTTTGGTCTCCGAAAACTGTTGCCGGGCTGCCCTCCTCTTCTCTCTTCTCGGCCTAGACCATCTAAACACAACCCACTAACCCCACCTAGGCCCAACCAACAACCCCTCACGTCTGGAACCGTCCGATCGCAATCAGAGGCTCCGAAACGCTCTAACCCCCCCCCCCCAAAAACATAGCCCCTACCCTATATAAATAACCCCCATGCAATTTTGGGCATCCTCTAGCCTCCACCTACCTCTAGCCTCTCCCCTCCTCGCAATCCGCACTGGCCAAACCCTGCCCTGCCACTTGGCGCCGCCGCTGCCGCACCCCGGACCAATCCGGGTGCGCCACGTAGCCTCCTCGCGCGCGCCAGCCACTCCTGTGCCGCCATGTGGCGTCGCGATGTTGCCCGCGCCTCTCCGCGCAGCTCCCCGCCGCCGCGGCCGACGGAAGCCCGCAGCCGGCCCGCGGAAGCCCGCAGCCGGCCCGCCCGGGGCCGGATCTGGGCCCGACCGCACCCCCGAGGTGCGAGAGCCTCGTGCCCAAGCTCCCCTGCGCTGTCGCTCCTATGCCCCGTCATTCCACTGCCCCGTGTGGCCTCGTCGGACCAGCGTCCGCCCGCGACCACCAGGCCACCGCCGCCGCCAGACCCCAGGTCCCTCGCGCCTCTCCTCCTCTCTCTCCCTCTCACCTCTCTCTCTCTCTCTCTCTCTCTCTCTCCTCGCAGGTAGCCACCGTCGGCCGCCTCGGACCACCACCCCCGAGCGCCTCCCCATGCCGCCCCACGCCGAAGATCGGCCAGATCCGGTGAGTCGCGGCCGGATCCGCCCATCCCCGCCTGGTTCCCACCGTCCCGGCCTCCTCCCCGGCGTCCGGCGCCGTCGCACCTTGTCACGACCTTGCTCGGCCTCCTCCTATCAGGGGAGATAACGAGCGCCGCGCCTGGGCCTCGCCCCTCCGCGTGGGCCATGGCCCAAGGCCTCCTCCCTGCTCCGCAGCCCAATCCACCGCCGTCATGGGCCTAGCCCACATGGTGAGCAGCCCCTAATTCCCTGCCCGTGCGTAGTATACTATTTAGCGCTCGTCCTTTTTTTCCAGAAAATGACTCCCAATTCCCAGTTTTTGCATATTATGTGTGCATGTTTTAGTGCCTCTAAATTTGTGCATGTTAATCCGTTTGGAGCATATAATATGTCAAAATGTTCATCTCTTGATGCTCTTCATGACGGGTGCATTTGCATTCATGTTACTGTTCATCTTGATTCCTTAATCTTCGTTGCAAAACTGATAAGTGATTTAAACTGCTGAAAACTGTTGCATGTTGACATTATTTAGGTGTCTTATGAGTGGTGTAACTTTGTCCCTGTTGATCCTATGATGATGATCTTGATATGCATAGGTTCTGCTCTTTTCATGATCTACATGTTGGTGTGCTTTGCATTCATGTTAGTGTGCATCTTGATATCTTAATCTCTGTTGCAAAAGTGCATGTTGCTGCTAACTGCTGGAATCTGCTGTAACTTGCCTATTTGTCATCTTTATCTTTTTGTGTGATTTTATTTTGAGCATCATGTCTACATGTTTTAGGAGCATTATTATGCCATATTTGCTGTGGTGCAATCCATGTATTTTGATATGCCCTGTAGTGAGTGCATCAAGCTTGTGAAGTGGGCTACTTGTTGTTAATGTTCTGTCAATGTTGAATCTATTTTATTATGATGCCATGTTTACTTGATGCTACCAATTAATCCGTGCATACTATGGAGATGCTTAGTTGACATGTTTTGTTGTACATGTTATGCTATATCATGTCATGCCCTTTGATTTCCTATATATGTCATATAGCATATGTTTTCATTGCCATGAACATGCCTATCTGCTATTCCAGATTTCTGTTATATGTTGTGAGCTTGTTGTTAATTAATCTATACCTCTTCTGGAGATGCTCCAGTGACATGACTTGAAGTATACTATGAGTGCTCTATTCACATGTCATGTTTGATAATGTTGGATATCATATGACTCTATTCCATGCTTTCAAAAATGCTATCATAATGTTGATGCTTTACACTTGCTGAAACTGTTTCAACATTCAATCTTGTCTTGTTGGTTCCCACTAATCCATGAGCCATATGCATATGATTTCTTGATGTTATTTGCTCATTGTTATGTGCACTTTGATTCCATGCCCTTGGTTGCCATGTATAGTTTCTATAGAATCTTTGTTTCATGCCTCCAACATGCCATCATATTAACTCTGCTCATGTATATGTCCCTGTGTTATAAAGTTGCATTTTGCATTGATCATATTAGTTTAATCATGATGCCTATGAACCTGAACCTTGATGATATTTGAAGTATGTTATCTGTACATGAAGTGCATGTCAAGTTTGTGCTCATATGATTCCTTTAGCATGTTGTTTTGATGATTGCAACGTGCCTAGTTGCTGTTTTGGGCGGATTGTTGTTATAACTTGCTTTGGGTGTATGTGTTGCACCGTTGCTCCGTTTTGAGCATGCTCTATATGAAACTTTCTTAGAATTGCATGTAGGTTCATAATGTCATGTCGAATCCTTGTTTTGAGTGTGTTTGCTTGATGTTTGAATGCATTTTGTATCAATGCCATGTTTAACTTGTTTTGCTCATAACTTTTAGGCCGCAGCTCCGAACTAAATGAACTTTATAGGTAACTTGACTAGAATTTCGTGTAGATCATCATGGTGCATCTTAACTTGATATTTAACCACTTGAACATAAGGTTTATTCAGATCTGGACCAATTTCGAAATTTGCATATGGGGACTTACCGGAATTGTTATATGTTGTTTCCGGCCTCATTTAAACTTGCTTTGATGTGTGTCCCTGTATGCATCATCTCTTGCCATGAGTAGCATCATGTAGCCTTGTCATACATCTTCCTTGGTTGAGCATCATGTCATGTTTATGTGTTGTGTGTTTACCTTGTTGTTTGCTTCTTTCCGATTGTGCTTCGTCTTGATAGTTCCTGTTTCGTTGCGACCGTGAGGATTCGTTCGACTACGCTTGGTTCGTCTTTGCCTGTTCGTCTTCTTCATGGACTCGTCCTTCTTCCTAGTGGGATTTCAGGCAAGATGACCGTTACCCTGGATCTCACTACTATCTTTGGTATGCTAGTTGTTTCGATGCTATCGCTATGTCGTGCTTCCTACCACTTGTTTATCAAGCCTCCCAAATTGCCATGTTAGCCTCTAACCTTTTTCACCCTTCCTAGCAAACCGTTGTTTGGCTATGTTACCACTTTGCTCAGCCCCTCTTATAGCGTTGTTAGTTGCAGGTGAAGTTGAAGATTGCTCCATGGTGGAACATGATTATGTTGGGATATCACAATATCTCTTATTTTAATTAATGCATCTATATACTTAGTAAAGGGTGGAAGGCTCGGCCTTATGCCGGGTGTTTTGTTCCACTCTTGCCGCCCTAGTTTCTGTCATACCAGTGTTATGTTCCTTGATTTTGCATCCCTAATACGGTGAGGGGTATGGGACCCTCTTGACAGTTCACTTTGAAAAACTTTTCCAGCAAGGTCCAACCTTGGTTTTCCATTTGCCTAATAACAACTTAAACTTAAATAGGGGATTTTTGCTAGCCCCCTAGTATTCTTAATCAACTCCACGGGCCAGTGCTCCTCTGAGTGTTGGTCCAAACCTGTCAATCGCTCGTGACCGCCAGGGGCAACTCTGGATTTGGCCTACCAGAAGTTTGGACAATCCGTTCATGGCCTGAGACGAGATACGTGCGGCTACTATCAAGGTGTCGGCACGTTGGGAGGTCTTGCTAGTTTTGTTTTACCATTGTTGAAACGTCTTGTGCACCGGGACGCCGAGTCTGATCGGATGTCCCGCGATGGAGGATTGTCTCCGCGGATCGTGAGCTTATAATGGGCTAAGTTGGGACACCCCTGCAGGGTTTAAACTTTCAAGAGTCGTGCCCGCGGTTATGTGGCAGATGGGAATTTGTTAATATCCGGTTGTAGAGAACTTGACACCAGATTCGAATTAAAATACCCAACTGCATGTGTAACCGTGATGGTTTCTTTTCGAGTGGGTTGAGAAGAGAACACAGTGGTGTTATGTTTGGACGTAAGTAGTTCAGGATCACTTTGTGATCATTACTAGCTTGCGACCGTTTGCATAGCTTCTCATCTTATTCTTGTACTCATAAGTTAGCCACCATAGATTGCTTAGTCGCTGCTGCAACCTCACCACTTACCCTTTCCATACCTATTAAGCTTTGCTAGTCTTGATACCCATGGTAATGGGATTGCTGAGTTCTCGTGGCTCACAGATTACTACAACAATAGTTGTACGTACAGGTAATGCAATGATCAAGACGCGAGAGCGATGTTTACTTGTTTTGGAGTTCTTATTTTGCTTCTTCTTCGTTCAGGGGATAGGTTCCTGGTCAGCAGCCTGGGCTAGCAAGGTGGATGTCGTTTGAGCTTCTGTTTGTGTTTCATCTATAGTCGGATGTTGCTCTTGCGTATGATGCATTGTATGCCTTTTGTATGTATCCCCAACTATTATGTAATGGTACAATTGAGTGATATCCACCTTGCAAAAGCGTCTTCAATATGCGCTTCTATCCTTGGTGGGACCTTCGAGTTCCTTTAGGATAGGGTCGCATATTGGGCATGACAAGTTGGTATCAAAGCCTCGACTAACAATAGGAGCCCCCTTGATTGATCGAAGTTGGCTGTTGTCGAGTCTAGAAGAAAACTGTTTTTGGAGTCTAGTTATATCGGAGAGTAGGAATTCTTTTTACTCCTCAGCCCCTTCGTTGCTCTGGTGAGGAAACTTGACGTAGGTGTTTTGATATACTCCTCTTCCCCTTCAAATTTTCTTTAGAGATCACACAGTTGGTTTTCCGATCGTTGGTTCTCAGCTATTTTCATCCGGTGCATTTTTCGTCAAGTTGACTCGACCCTCTTGGTTTTTTGCAAGATCAATCCTCAGTTCTTTCTCAAGAAAGTTTTTTCCCTGTTCTTAGTTGTTTTCTTTTTCCCACCCTAGAGTCTGAGTCTCTTTCGACCATCAGTTTCATTCGTATGCAGCCTCTTCAGTTTCCTCAGTCACTTCAACCGGTGAATTCTCGTCAATTTTATCATTGATTCGTCTTGTTTTCTTTTCTGGTGGACTCAATCCAAGTTTTCGGGTTGATCATATTCTTTTCCTTGGATCAAGTGTTCCCGTTGCTCGTTCGCCTCTCGCTATTCAATCATTCCGGAGTGCGGAAGACATCTCAGGAGATTCGTCTATGTCCTAATTCATTCGAGGTTGTCACCTCATTCAAGTCTTTTGGTTGTTCCGGTGCATCATCTATTCTGCAATCCTTTTTCAACGGTGTTTTCTCTTCAGTGGGCCCTAACCCACAGGTCTTTTCCCAGGATCTTACCTGACTCTTCTAATTATTCCGGAGCTATTCCCAATTCTTTTCAAAGTGTGACGTAAGAATGGATCCCATCAGTCACATGCCTTCTCCAAGATCGCTTTCAAATTCTTTTCATTGTTGGTTCAACCTTTCATGTTTTCATTCTCTCAGAGTATCTCAACAATTTTGGTGGTGTCTCTCGTCATATTCGCCGTTCCTTTTTTCTACCCAAGTGCTCTCGACTTTGTTCATCTTCTCTCTTGCGTTCTTACTTAACCTCTTCCTATTTCTCTTCCGTCTCGTTCCTATGATCTTGGGACGAGATCTTCTCTTACTGGAGGAGAGTTGTAACACCCCGAGACCGATGCTCCAGGTGTCTTCCAGTTATTCGCCATTGTTGCCATGTCATTTTCTTGCGCGTTGCACTTTGCCATGTCATCATGTGCATTTCATCTGCATGTTTTTCAAAACTTGCATCCGCTCGGGTTCCCCTGGTTCTCTCTATTGTCCGCTCTAAGCCCAACCACACTCACACACGCCCGCGGCACCTCCGAAATATTATTTTATAAGTGTCCAAAAAACATTCTCAGAATGTGGTGAAATTTGGCATGCGGTCTTATTATAGTGTAGACAGACTGTCTGCCAAATTTCGTCGCATTCGAAGTCCGTTTGATAGCCCAACCATTTTACATACGACCACAATATAGCCGGTCTAACGTCAAACATTTTCGGTCTCCGAAAACTGTTGCCAGGCTGCCCTCCTCTTCTCTCTTCTCAGCCTAGCCCATCTAAACACAACCCACTAACCCCACCTAGGCCCAACCAACAACCCCTCACGTCCGGAACCGTCCGATCGCAATCGGAGGCTCCAAAACGCTCCAACCCCCCCCAAACCTAGCCCCTACCTATATAAACAACCCCCACACCGTTTTGGGCATCCCCTAGCCTCCACCTACCTCTAGCCTCTCCCCTCCTCGCAACCCACACCGGCCAAACCCTACCCCGCCACTTGGCGCCGCCGCTGCACCCCGGACCAATCCGAGTGCGCCACTTCGCCTCCTCGTGCCCGCCAGCCGCTCCCGCACCGCCATGTGGCATCTCCATGTTGCCCGCGCCTCTCCCTGCAGCTCCCTGCCGCCGTGGCCCGTGGAAGCCCGCAGTCGGCCCGCCCCGGGCCGGATCTGGGCCCGACCGCGCCCCCGAGCTGCGAAAGCCCCGTGCCCGAGCTCCCCTGTGCCGTCGCTCCTGTGCCTCGTCGCTCCACGCCGCCCCGCGTGGCCTCGCCGGACCAGCGTCCGCCGACGACCACCAGGCCACCGCCGCTGCCAGACCACAGGTCCCTCGCGCCTCTCCTCTTGTCTCTCGTTTCCTCTCTCTCCCTCTCACCTTTGTCTCTCTCTCTCTCTCCTCGTAGGTAGCCGCCATCGGCCGCCCCGGACCACCGCCCCCGAGCGCCTCAACATGCCACCCCATGCCGGAGACAGGCCAGATCCAGTGAGTCGCAGCCTTATGCTTGGTGTTTTGTTCCACTCTTGTCGGCCTAGTTTCCATCATATCGGTGTTATGGTCCTTGATTTTGCGTCCCTAACGTGGTGAGGGGTATGGGACCCTCTTGACAGTTCACTTCAAATAAAACTCTTCCAGCAAGGCCCAACCTTGGTTTTCCATTTGCCTAATAACAACTTAAACTTAAATAGGGGATTTTCGCCAGCCCCCTAGTATTCTTAATCAACCCCCTGGGCCAGTGCTCCTCCGAGTGTTGGTCCAAACCTGTCAACCATTGATGACCGCCTGGGGAAACTCTGGATTTGGCCTACCGAAAGTTTGGACAATCCGTCTGTGGCCTAAGACGAGATACGCGTGGCTACTATCAGGGTGTCAGCACGTCGGGAGGTCTTGCTGGTTTTGTTTTACCATTGTCGAAATGTCTTGTGCACCGGGACCCCGAGTCTGATCGGATGTCCCGCGATGGAGGATTGTCTCCGCGGATCATGATCTTATAATGGGCTAAGTTGGGACACCCCCGCAGGATTTAAACTTTCGAGAGCCGTGCCCGCGGTATGTGGCAGATGGGAATTTGATAATATCAGGTTGTAGAGAACTTGACACCAAATTCGAATTATAATACCCAACTGCGTGTGTAACCACGATGGTTTCTTTTCAAGTGGATCGAGAAGAGAACACGGTGGTCTTATGTTTGGACGTAATTAGTTCAGGATCACTTCTTGATCATTACTAGCTTGCGATTGTTTGCGTAGCTTCTCATCTTATTCTTATACTCGTAAGTTAGCCACCATACATTGCTTAGTCGCTACTGCAACCTCACCACTTATCCTTTCCATACCTATTAAACTTTGCTAGTCTTGATACCCATGGTAATGGGATTGCTGAGTCCTCGTGGCTCACATATTACTACAACAACAGTTGCAGGTACAGTTAATGCGATGATCATGACACGAGAGTGATGTTTACTTGTTTTGGAGTTCTTCTTCTGCTTCTTCTTAGTTCAGGGGATAGGTTCCTGGTCGGCAGCCTGGGATAGCAGGGTGGATGTCGTTTGAGCTTCTATTTGTGTTTCATCCATAGTCGGATCTTGCTCTTGTTGGGGAACGTGGTAATTTGAAAAAAAATCCTACGATCACGCAAGATCTATCTATGTGGTGCATAGCAACAAGAGGGGGAGTGTATCTTCATACCCTTGAAGATCGCTAAGCAGAAGCATTTATCAACACGGTTGATGTAGTCGTACACCTGCACGATCCGCCCCGATCAAGTACCGAACGTATGGCACCTCCATGTTCAACACACGTTCAGCTCGATGACGTCCTCGCCTTCTTGATCCAGCAATACGGGCAAAGTAGTAGATGAGTTCTGGCAGCACGACGGCATGGTGACGGTGTTGGTGAAGAACAATCTCCGCAGGGCTTCACCTAAGCACTATGGTAATTATGACGGAGGATAAACTAGAGGGGATGGGGTTGCCGGCACACGGCTTGGTGTTTCTTGATGTGTCTTTGGTGCTAGCCCTACCCCTCTATTTATATGTTGAGCCTAAAAGCCTCCACAAAGTCGGTTTCACCCGAAAGGCAAGAGTCCTTCTCGGACTCCAGGGCCAGACGCCAGGGTTCCCGGCGTCTGGACCCAGACGCCAGGGACCCTGGCGTCTGGCCCCTGGACTCCGCAAAACTTCCTTTTGTGTTTTCCAAAAACCTTGTGGGCTTTCCCCTTTGGCCCAAATAAAGTGTTCTCGTACCCAAACATTTCGGGAAACATCCGGAACCCCTTCCGGTGAATTCCGGAACCCTTCCCGAGACCAAACACTATTATCCCACATATGAATCTTTATCTCTGGACCATTCCGGAGTTCCTCGTCATGTTCGTGATCATATCCGGGACTTCGAACAACATTTGGTCACCAACATACATAACTCATATAATACTATATCGTCAACGAACGTTAAGCGTGCGGACCCTACGGGTTCAAGAACTATGTAGACATGACAAAGACACCTCTATGGTCAATAACCAATAACGGAACCTGGATGCCCATATTGGCTCCTACATATTCTACGAAGATCTTTATCGTTCGAACCGCATAACAACATACGTTGTTCCCTTTGTCATCGGTATGTTACTTGCCCGAGATTCGATCGTCGGTATCATCATACCTAGTTCAATCTCGTTACCGGCAAGTCTCTTTACTCGTTCCGTAATAATTCATCCCGCAACTAACTCATTAGTCACAATGCTTGCAAGGATTATAGTGATGAGTATTACCGAGAGGGCCCAGAGATACCTCTTCGAAACATGGAGTGACAAATCCTAATCTCGATTTATGACAACCCAACAAACACCTTTGGAGACACCTGTAGAGCACCTCTATAATCACCTTAATCACCCTTTTACATTGTGACATTTGGTAGCACACAAAGTGTTCCTCCCGTATTCGGGAGTTGCATAATCTCATAGTCCGAGGAACATGTATAAGTCATGAAGAAAGCAGTAACAATGAAACTGGCACGATCATAATGCTAAGCTAATGGATGGGTCATGTCCATCACATCATTCTCCTAATGATGTGATCCCGTTTATCAAATGACAATACATGTATATGGTTAGGAAACATAACCATCTTTGTTTAGCGAGCTAGCCAAGTAGAGGCATACTAGGGACTATATGTTTTGTCTATGTATTCACACATGTACTAAGTTTCCGGTTAATACAGTTCTAGCATGAATAATAAACATTTATCATGAATTAAGGAAATAAATAATAACTTTATTATTGCCTCTAGGGCATATTTCCTTCAGTCTCCCACTTGCACTTGAGTCAATAATCTAGTTCACATCACCATGTGATTTAACACAAATATTCACATCTGCATGTGATTAACACCCATAGTTCACATCGTCATGTGACCAACACCCAAAGGGTTTACTAGAGTCAATAATCTAGTTCACATCTCTATGTGATTAACACCCAAAGAGTACTAAGGTGTGATCATGTTTTGCTCGTGAGAGAAGTTTAGTCAACGGGTCTGTCACATTCAGAGCCGTATGTATTTTGTAAATATTCTATGTCTACAATGCTCTGCACAGAGCAACTCTAGCTAATTGCTCCCACTTTCAATATGTTTCCAGATTGAGACTTAGAGTCATCTGTATCGGTGTAAAAGCTTGCATCGGCGTAACTCTTTACGATGAGATCTTTTGTCATCTCCATAATCAAAAAATATTTCCTTAGTCCTCACTAAGGATAATTTTGACCGATGTCCAGTGATCTACTCTTAGATCACTATTGTACCTCCTTGCAAAAACTTATGGCAAGGTACACAATAGGTCTGGTACACAGCACATCATACGTTATAAAACCTATGACTGTGGCATAGGGAATGACTTTCATTCTCTTTCTATTTTCTGCTGTGGTCAGGCTTTGAGTCTTATTCGACTTTACACCTTGTAATATAGGCAATAACTCCTTCTTTGACTGACCCATTTTTGAAATCTTTCAAAAACTTGTCAAGGTATATACTCACTGAAAAAACTTATCAAGCATCTTGATCTATCTCTATAGATCTTGATGCCCAATATGCAAGTAGCTTCACTGAGGTCTTTCATTGAAAAACTTTTATTCAAGTATCCCTTTATGCTATCCAGAAATTCTATATCATTTCCAATCAACAATATGTCATCCACATATAATATTAGAAATGCTACAGAGCTCCCACTCACTTTCTTGTAAATACATGCTTCTCCAAAAGTCTGTATAAAACCTTATGCTTTGATCACATTATCAAAACGTTTATTCCAACTCTGAGAGGATTGCACTAGTCCATAAATGGATCGTTGGAGCTTGCACACTTTGTTAGTACCTTTAGGATTGACAAAACCTTTTGGTTGCATCATATACAACTCTTCTTTAAAAAATATCCATTTAAGGACTGCCGTTTTGACATCCATTTGCCAGATTTAATAAAATATGGCAATTGCTAACATGATTTAGACAGATTTAAGCATCGCTACAGTTGAGAAAATCTCATTGTTGTCAACACCTTGAACTTGTCAAAACCTTTTTGCGACAAGTTGAGCTTTGTAGATAGTAACACTACTATTAGTGTCCGTCTTCCTCTTGAAGATCCATTTATTTAATACGGCTTGCCGATCATCGGTCAAGTCCACCAAAGTCCACACTTTGTCTCATACATGGATTCCATCTCAGACTTCATGGCCTCAAGCCATTTGCGGAATTTGGGCTCATCATCGCTACCTCATAGTTTGTAGGTTCATCATGGTCTAGTAACATGACTTCTAGAACAGGATTACCATACCACTCTGGTGCGGATCTTACTCTGGAAGACCTACGAGGTTCGGTAGTAACTTGATCTGAAGCTTCATAATCATCATCATTAGCTTCCTCACTAATTGGTGTAGGAATCACAGGAACTGTTTTTTGTGATGAACTACTTTCCAATTCGGGAGAAGGTACAATTACCTTATCAAGCTCTATTTTCCTCCCACTCACTTCTTTCGAGAGAAACTCCTTCTCTAGAAAGGATCCATTCTTAGCAACGAATATCTTGCCTTCGGATCTGTGATAGAAGGTGTACCCAACAGTTTCCTTTGGGTATCCTATGAAGATGCACTTCTCCGATTTGGGTTCGAGCTTATCAGGTTGAAACTTTTTCACATAAGCATCACAACCCCAAACTTTAAGAAACGACAACTTTGGTTTCTTACCAAACCACATTTCATAAGGCGTCATCTCAACTGATTTTCATGGTGCCCTATTTAAAGTGAATGCAACTGTCTCTAATGCATAACCCAAAAACAATAGTGGTAACATGGTAAGAGACATCATAGATCGCACCATATCCAATAAAGTGCGGTTACGACGTTCGGACACGCCATTACGCTGTGGTTTTCCATGTGGCGTGAGCTGTGAAACTATTCCACATTGTTTTAAATGAAGGCCAAACTCGTAACTCAAATATTCTCCTGCACGATCAAATCTTAGAAACTTTATTTTCTTGTTACGATGATTGTCCACTTCACTCTGAAATTCTTTGAACTTTTCAAATGTTTCAGACTTATGTTTCACTAAGTAGATATACCCATATCTGCTCAAATCATCTGCGAAGGTCAGAAAATAACGATACCCGCCACAAGCATCAACACTCATCGGACCGCATACATCGGTATGTATTATTTCCAATAAGTCACTAGCTCGTTCCATTGTTCCGGAGAACGGAGTTTCAGTCGTCTTGCCCATAAGGCACGGTTCGCACGCATCAAATGATTCATAATAAAGTAATTCCAAAAGTCCATCTTTATGGAGTTTCTTCATGCGCTTTACACCGATATGACCCAAATGGCAGTGCCACAAATATGTTGCACTATCATTATCAACTTTGCATCTTTTGGCATCAATATTATGAATCTGTGTATCACTGCGATCAAGATTCAATAAACCATCAACATTGGGTGTATGACCATAGAAGGTTTTATTCATGTAAACAGAAAATAATTTATTCTCTGTCTTAGATGAATAATCGTATCACAATACACATGATCTAATCATATTTATGCTCAACGCAAACACCAAATAACATTTTTTAGGTTCAACACTAATCTCGAAAGTATAGGGAGTGTGCGATGATGATCATATCAATCTTGGCACCACTTCCAACACACATCATCACTTCACCCTCAACTAGTCTCTGTTTATTCTGTGACTCCTGTTTCGAGTTACTAATATTAGCAACTGAACAAGTATCAAATACCCAGGGGTTACTATAAACACTAGTAAGGTACACATCAATAACATGTACATCAAATATACCCTTGTTCACTTTGCCATCCCTCTTATCTACCAAATATTCAGGGCATTTCCGCTTCCACTGACCATTTCCTTTGCAGTAGAAGTACTCAGTTTCAGGCTTTGGTCCAGCTTTGGGCTTCTTCATGGGAGTGACAACTTGCTTACCGTTCCTCTTTGAAGTTCCCTTTCTTTCCCTTTGCACTTTTCTTGAAACTAGTGATCTTGTTTAATCATCAACACCTAATGCTTTTTCTCGATTTCTACCTTCGTCGATTTTCAGCATCACGAAGAGCTCGGGAATCGTTTTCGTCATCCCTTGCATACTATAGTTCATCACGAAGTTCCGTAATTTGGTGATGGTGAGTAGATAACTCTGTCAATCACTATCTTATCTGGAAGATTAACTCCCACTTGATTCAAGCGATTGTAGTACCCAGACATTCTGAGCGCATGCTCACTAGTTGAGCAATTCTCCTCCATTTTTTAGCCAAAAAACTTGTTGGAGACTTCATATCTCTCAACTCGGGTATTTGCTTGAAATATTAACTTCAACTCCCGGAACATCTCATATGGTCCATGACATTCAACACGTCTTTGAAGTCCCGATTCTAAGCCGTTAAGCATGGTGCATTAAACTATCAAGTAGTCATCATATTGAGCTAGCCAAAAGTTCATAATGTCTGCTTTTGCTCCTGCAATAGGTCTATCACCTAGCGGTGCATCAAGGACATAATTCTTCTGTGCAGCAATGAGGATAAACCTCATATCACGGACCCAGTCCGCATCATTGCTACTATCATCTTTCAACTTAGTTTTCTCTAGGAACATATAAAAAACATAGGGAAGCTATAACGCGAGCTATTGATCTACAACATAATTTGCAAAATACTACCAGGACTAAGTTCATGATAAATTAAAGTTCAATTAATCATATTACTTAAGAACTCCTACTTAGATAGACATCCCTCTAGTCATCTAAATGATCACGTGATCCAAATCAACTAAACCATGTCTGATCATCACATGAGATGGAGTTTTCAATGGTGAACATCACTATGTTGATCATATCTACTATATGATTCACGCTCGACCTTTCGGTCTCAGTGTTCCGAGGCCATATCTGCATATGCTAGGCTCGTCAAGTTTAACCCAAGTATTTTGCATGTGCAAAACTGGCTTGCACCCATTGTATGTGAACGTAGAGCTTATCACACCCGATCATCACGTGGTGTCTCATCACGAAGAACTGTAACAACGGTGCATACTCAGGGAGAACACTTATACCTTGAAATTTAGTAAGGGATCATCTTATAATGCTACCATCGACCTAAGCAAAATAAGATGCATAAAGGATAAACATCACATGCAATCAAAATATGTGACATGATATGGCCATCATCATCTTGTGCTCATGATCTCCATCACCGAAGCATCATCATGATGTCCAACGTCACTGACGTGACACCTTGATCTCCATCGTAGCATCATTGTCGTTTCACCACCTATTGTTTCTATGACTATCGCTACCTCTTAGTGATAAAGTAAAACAATTACATGGTGATTGCATTGCATACAATAAAGCGACAACCATATGGCTCCTGCCAGTTGCCGATAACTTTGATACAAAACATGATCATCTCATACAACAATTTATATCACATCATGCTTGACCATATCACATCACAGCAAGCCCAGCAAAAACAAGTTAGACGTCCTCTACTTTGTTGTTGCAAGTTTTACGTGGCTGCTACGGGCTTAGCAAGAACCGTTCTTACCTACACATCAAAACCACAACGATTTTTCGTCAACTGTGTTGTTTTAACCTTCAACAAGGACCGGGCGTAGCCACACTCGATTCAACTAAAGTTGGAGAAACAGACACTCACTAGCCACCTGTGTGCGAAGCACGTCGGTAGAGCCAGTCTCGCGTAAGCGTACGCGTAATGTCAGCCTGAGCCACTTCATCCAACAATACCGCCGAATCAGAGTATGACATGCTGGTAAGCAGTATGAATATTATCGCCCACAACTCACTTGTTTTCTACTTGTGCATATAACATCTACGCATAAACCTGGATCGGATGCCACTGTTGGGGAACGCGGTAATTTCAAAAAAATTCATACGATCATGCAAGATCTATCTATGTGATGCATAGCAATGAGAGGGGCAGTGTATCTTCATACCCTTGAAGATTGCTAAGCGGAACCGTTTATCAACGCGGTTGATGTAGTCGTACACCTTCATGATCCGCCCCGATCAAGTACCGAACGTACAACACCTCCGCGTTCAACACACGTTCAGCTTGATGACGTCCTCGCCTTCTTGATCCACCAAGACGGGCGAAGTAGTAGATGAGTTCCGGCAGCACGACGGTGTGGTGACGGTGTTGGTGAAGAACAGTCTCCGCAGGGCTTCGCCTAAGCACTACGGAAACTATGACGGAGGATAAACTAGAGGGGACGGGGTTGCCGGCACACGGCTTGGTGTTTCTTGATGTGTCTTTGGTGCTAGCCCTGCCCCTCTGTTTATATGTTGAGCCTTGGGGTCAAAACTTGGAGTAAAAGCCTCCACAAAGTTGGTTTCACCCGAAAGGCAAGAGTCCTTCTCGGACTCCACGGCCAGACGCCAGGGTTCCCGGCGTCTGGACCCAGACGCCAGGGACCCTGGCATCTGACCCCTGGACTCCGCAAAACTTCCTTTTGTGCTTTCCAAAAACCTTGTGGGCTTTCCCCTTTGGCCCAAATAAAGTGTTCTCGTACCCAAACATTCAGGAAACATCCGGAACCCCTTCCTGTGAATTCTGGAACCCTTCCAGAGACCAAACATTATTATCCCATATATCAATCTTTATCTCCGGACCATTCCAGAGTTCCTCGTCATGTCCGTGATCATATTCGGGACTCCTGTAAGAGCATCCTTTGCCCTAGGGTTTTGGTGATGATGACAACACACATGGACTAATCGTGCGTCATAGTTTTCTCAGGTACTCTTTGTGTGGCGCAAGATGGTTAGGGTTCCCTCTGTGCGGAAAAGATCGAAGATGGAGTTTCCAACGTTTTATTTCCTTTGGTCGTAGGATATCCATACTATTAAGAGGGATTCCACATTGGAATGTACTGGGTGAATCCTTCACATACACATTCTCTGCACCCACCATATACCCTCCGTTTGAGGAGAGAGAGGTTCCCCATCCTTTGTTCTGTGCAGTCCTGCTCTTGACGGTTGTACCGGTTCTGTGAGCGATTGTACCGCTGGCCGGTAGTTCCGGTCTTACCACCGCCCGTTGTACAGCTCTGGGGTGACTCCCTTCTGTACCGGGTGCGGTTGTAGACCGGTGGTGGAATGGTAGTTCCAGTTTTGCTTGATAAACCGGTACTACCGGTGTTCACGGTGGTAGTACCACCTCGGACCCCACCGCCCAGGAACTGCTAGCCCAGCGGTTGTTCCGATCCAACCTCTGCTCCAACTACCGGCCTGAGGGGTTTACTTTCTATATATGGCCCGGTAGTTGAGCGGTGGTTGTGCGGTAGTTCCGGTTTGTTTTGATAAACCGGTACTACCGGGTGTGCCACCAGAAGTTCTGCTCCTATGCGTTTCTGCACATAACGGTTGGATCTTGGGGGGCCTATTTAAGTAGGTGCTTATCCTACCTCCCACCTACCTCTTGCCTCTCTCTCTCCTCCATTACTGCCATTAAAGCTCTCTTGCCTGATATCTCTCTCTAGCCACCCAAACTCATTGATTTGCTAGGGATTGAAGGAGGAGACCTAGATCTACACTTCCACCAAAGGATATTTGATTCCCCCATACTTTCTTGTGTGGATTTTGTTACTCTTGGGTTCTTGGGCGCCCTAGACGGAAGAGGTCACTTCGGAGCCACATTCCATTGTGGTGAAGCTCCGGGGTCTCGTTGGGAGCCTCTAATTAAGTTGTGGAGAGAGCCTCGGCCTTGTTTGTAAAGGTACGGTTGCCGCCTTCAAGGGCACCAATAGTGGAATCACGACATCTCGCATTGTGTGAGGGCGTGAGGAGAATACGGTGGCCCTAGTGGCTTCTTGGGGAGCATTGTGCCTCCACACCGCTTCAACGGAAGCGTACTTCTCTTCAAAAGGAAGGAACTTCGGTAACACATCCTCGTCTTCACCGGCTCCACTCTTGGTTATCTCGTGCCTTTACTTGTGTAAGCTTATTTGTGTTATATCCCTTGCTTGCTTGTGTGCTTGTTGTTTTTGCATCATATAGGTTGCTCACCTAGATGCATATCTAGACAACCTATTTTGATGCAAAGTTTAATTTGGTAAAGAAAAGCAAAAAAATGTTAGTTGCCTATTCACCCCCCCCTCTAGTCAACTTTATCGATCCTTTCAATTCGTATTAGAGCCTCGTATCTTTATTAAGGACTTTGCCGTCTGAAGAGTATTGTTGACACTATAGACGGTGGGGGAGGAGCACTCCGGTGTGAATCCGAGCTCGTCTATGGCCAATGGGGGAACCGCGGTCTCTCGTGAGGAATTCAATGTGGCTTTGGACACATTGAAAACCTCCATGACGACCGAGGTTGAAAGCATGTTTAATAAATTCTTAGAAGGGCTTAATTATACACCGCACTGTTGAAAGTGGGTGATCCCACTAACAAGGTGACAGATGCTAACTCCAACAAGGGGGAAGCTACTAGTGAAAAGGCTCCTTCTTCTAGTGGTAAAAATGGCGCCGACATCTTTGCCCATGTGGAACCTCAACCTGTTTATGGTGGACCGGTTCCTTCCACCCATTTGAATCATGCCGGTCCTCCCCCTAAGATTGTGAAAAATGAGGACTTTGATTCTTGGGTTTATCGCTTAAAGCGTCATTTAAATCATGTGAATACTAATCTTTGGAGAATCATTGAAGAAGGTTTCTATCCACATGACCGAAGCAACTTCACCCCTAGAGAAGCCGTGGATAATCAATTCAATGATAATGCTCTCTTCATCATCCAAGATGCAATTCCTCCCGAAGATCTCCCTCATCTTCGACCCTTCGCCATGGCCAAAGACGCATGGCATTGTGTTATTTCCCTCTACAGGGGAAGCGCAAGAATTCAATGCTCCAACTATGAAGTGGTGCAAGATGAAGCCGATGAGTTTGCAATGAAAGAAGATGAATAACCTCATGAGCTCTTTCAGAGAGTAACCAAACTCGCAGTCTCACTCCGAGATCATGGGAGCAAGGACACGGATGACAATTGGATCAAGCACAAATTCCTCAAGGCAATGATGCCTTACCACAAGGCCATGTCCTCAGTCATTCGTCAAAGGCCGGACTTCGACACCTTGTCCTCAAGTGAAGTGTTGCATGAGTTTGTGGCTATGAGCATCTTGGACAAGACCGCAGACAATGCGGTGTTACACTCTCATAGAGCAAAGAAGCCCAACCTTGCCTTGAAGGCCAAGGTTAGTGTGGAAGAAGAGGATGATGAGGAAGAAGATGAGAGCAATCCCGAAGATACCAAGTATGATTATCATGAACACACGGCTCTTGCTTCAAGGCAATTTTGGAGCAAGAAGAACTCAATGCCAAGCTTCAACAAGAATAACTCGAGTAGCTTCAAGGGCAAGCAACGTGTGAGAACATGTTACAATTGTGGCAATGTGAGCCATTTTGTTGCAGAGTGCCCTTATGAGAAGAGGGAAGACAATGGTGGCAAGCTCATCTGAAAAGACAAAGCCAAGTCTTTCCCCAACAAGAACAACTTCACCAAGAAGACTGCAACTAGAGGGTTGGTGGTTCAAGAAGAATACCATGAGGATGATGATGATGATGAAGATAGTGAAGCCATGGCCATGGACTCTGTTGCCATTGCCACAACTCCTCAGGTGTACCTCTTCGACTCACCCAACGAGAACATCACCGCCAAGTGCCTCATGGCTAAAGCCACCAACAAGGTAACCCCCAACATCAAAACCACCATCATCACTAATCCCTCCTTGACGGATTGCATTGATGAAAGTGAGGGGTCTAATGAGGAAGTGAATGAATTTGAGTCTTTTATGAGTAAGCTCAAGGGCAAATCCAAGAAGCACTTTATTGCTCTCTTGGAACAACTTGGTGAAGCCAATGACATGATCGAGGCTCATGAAGAAACCATCTTTAATATGGAAGGTCATAGTCGTGACTATGCCGATGAGATATCGGATCTCTCTAATGCTCTTGAGGAAGAGCGTGTGCATCGCTTGGCTCTTGAGGAGTCACACAATGATGACCATGCTAAATTAAAGAAAGATCTTGATCATGCTCTTGTTGTATCTCGTGTGCTAAATTCTGAGAAGGCTAAACTTGGGGTTGACCATGCTAAACTCAAGGAGGAGTTTGATATACGCGACAAGGCCCACAAGGTCTTGAAGGCTTCTCATGCTAGCCTCAAGGAGTCTCATGATCAACTCCAAGTGAAGCAAACCAAGGAAAAAGCCACCTTTCCTCATATGGTATTAATTAATAATGCAAATGCAACTAACCCATGTTGTGATCATGTGCACCTTGTGGAGGAGAATGCCAAGTTGAAGGAGCAACTTGAGAAAGGCCTTGTAACATGCATACAAGGTGAGAAGAACCTCAATGACCTTTTGAGCAATCAAAAGGAAGTTGTGGCCAAGGAGGGAGTTGGGTTCGCACCCAAGTCCAAGAACAAGAAGAAGAACGACAAGACCAAACGACCTCCCCCTCTCAAGCAAACTTTTGTGAAGGAGGGAGAGGGTGCTCCTAAGGAGAAGAAGAACAATGTGAAGGGTGGTGATATCAAAAAGGGCAATGACACCCTTTCCAACAAAGCCGGCGACTTTAACCCATCTTATGTGTTGTGCCGTGCTAGTGATGGGCATGTTTATGCTAAATTTGTTGGTTCTCCTTATGAGTACATTGAATGGTCTATTTGGGTTCCTAAGACCCTTGTTACTAACATCAAAGGACCCATTACAAAATGGGTACCTAAAACCAAGCATTGATCTCTCGTAGGTATTTGCTTCCG
The DNA here is from genome assembly GCF_018294505.1 of Triticum aestivum. Classification (NCBI taxonomy): domain Eukaryota; kingdom Viridiplantae; phylum Streptophyta; class Magnoliopsida; order Poales; family Poaceae; genus Triticum; species Triticum aestivum. Next base: position 282,689,697 of record NC_057804.1, on the reverse strand, counting down.
GTGGGGGATCATGGTTGGTCGATAGTGGAGCCACAAATCATATGACCGGAAGAAAGGACTTGGTGGTGGATGTGCACAAGATCCCTTCTATGCCCACTAACATCGAGTGGGGTGATGCCTCGTCTTCTAAGGTATTGGGTCTTGGCAAGGTTGTCATTTCCCATGATCTAACGATCGAGAAAGTCATGCTTGTTGAGTCCCTTGCTTACAATCTACTTTCCGTTCGTCAACTTGCACTCATGGGCTTTGCCACTTCCTTTGATATTGATACCGTGGCCCTCTTGTGTAGCAAGACTCTTAAAGTAGCCTTTGTTGGGCATGTCGAGAATAGTCTCTATGTGATTAACTTTTCGAAGTGACCCACTAAGACTGTGACATGCCTAATGGCTAAAGTTGATGTGGGATGGCTTTGGCATCGCCCTTTATCCCACGTCAATATGAGATCTTTGCAAAGTCTTCTCAAGGGGGACCACGTCCGTGAACTAACAAATGTTAGTTTTGCCAAAGATCGTGCTTGCAGTGCTTGTATCTAAGGAAAGCTACATGAGAAGGCTCACCCTCCCACGACTATCATCTACTCGAAGAGACCCTTGGAGCTCCTTCACATGGATCTCTTTGGGCCTCCATCCTTTGATAGTATTGGAGGTAGAAAGTATTTCTTGGTGATTGTGGATGATTATTCAAGATACACTTGGGTATATTTCTTCAAGTGGAAGAGTGAGACTCAACAAACTATCATCGACTTTGCAAATGAAGCTCAACGTCAACATGATGCAAAGATCTTGACAATAAGGAGTGACAACGGCATCGAGTTCAAGAACTACATGTTGGATGAGTTTCTTAGTGATGAGGGGATCAAGCACCAATATTCTGCACCTTATACCCCTCAACAAAATGGTGTCGCAGAGAGGAAGAACCGGACGTTGATGGATGCGGCAAGGACCATGATGGTGGAGTTCAAGTCCCCATACAACTTTTGGGCCAAATCCATCAACACCGCGTGTCATGCATCAAATCGTCTCTATCTCCACAAAGGCTTGAACAAGACTCCATATGAGATACTCACCGGTAACAAGCCCAGCCTCAAGTACTTTCGGGTGTTCGGGTGTAAGTGTTTCATTCTCAAGAAAGGTGTTCGTTTGTCTAAATTTGAGGCTAGAGCTTATGAGGGCATATTTGTTGGTTATGCTACAAACTCTCATGCTTACCATGTCCTCAATAAGTCCACGGGACTTATTGAGGAGACATGTAATGTGGAGTTTGATGAGAATAACGGCTCCCAAGTGGAGCAAAGTGGTACTTGTGATGTAGGTGATGAAATTCCTCCCCAAGCCATAAGAAGAATGGGTGTTGGTCATATCATACCCATTGAGGAACCCCTTGTGGCCGAAGGAGAAGGACAATGCTCCACTCAAGTGGAGCCATCACCAACCCAAGACCCACACGCTTCCGAAGAACAAAGTGAAGGCCCTCAACCTCGTGAACAAGATCAAGGGCAAGATCAACCTCAAGATGGTGGTGAACCACCAAATGATGCCTAAGGTCAAGTTCTCCCCTTCGAGCAAGTTCAAGATCAAGAACAGGCTCAAGATCATGAACAAGCTCAAGACGGCGCTCAAGATGATCAAGTTACGCCTCCTCTTTTCACATCCGATGAGGAATTAGAGCGTTGTGCCGCAAAGATTGCTTCCAAGCTCACTACCAAAGGTCATCTCATGGAGAATGTGGTTGGAAACCTAAGAAAGGGGGTAAGCACTCGTAGACAATTAGCAAACTATTATGAACATCATGCGTTTGTCTCTTGTGTTGAACCCCAAAAGGTCTATGAGGCGCTCGAAGATCTGGATTGGCTCAATGCCATGCATGAAGAACTCAACAACTTCGAGTACAACAAGGTGTGGAGATTGGTGCCAAGGCCATAAGGGAACCACAATGTCATTGGAATCAAGTGGATATTCAAGAACAAGCAAGATGCTCATGGGACCATCGTTCGCAAGAAGGCAAGGTTGGTAGCACAAGGCTACTCCCAAGTCGAGGGTATCGACTACGGTGAAACCTTTGCTCCCGTTGCTCGCCTTGAATCCATTCGTTTGTTGATTGCTTATGCTTCTCATCATAATTTGAAGTTGCAACAAATGGATGTGAAGAGTGCTTTTCTTAATGGTCCTATTAATGAGTTGGTATATGTCAAGCAACCCCCGGGTTTGAGGATCCCTACTTCCCTGATCATGTGTATCAACTCGATAAGGCACTCTATGGCCTCAAGCAAGCCCTACGTGCGTGGTATGACCACCTTACCGAGTTGTTGCAAGCTCGTGGATTTGAAGTCGGGCAAATCGATCCCACTCTTTTTACTAAGAAGGTCAAAGGGGAGTTGTTTGTGTGCCAACTATATGTTGATGATATTATCTTTGGTTCCCCTAACAAAGCTTTTAATGAGGAATTTTCCGCTCTCATGACCTCTAAGTTCAAGATGTCTTCGATGGGAGAGTTGAAGTTCTTCCTCGGTTTTGATATCAAGCAAAGAAGAGAAGGTACCTTCATCAATCAAGCCAAATACACTCAAGACATGGTAAAAAGATTCAAGCTAAGTGATGTCAAGTCGGCTTCCACTCCAATGCCCACCAAGTGCCAACTTGACATTGATCCCAATGGTAAAGCGGTGGATCAAAAGGTATATTGCTCCATGATTGGCTCCTTGCTTTACCTTTGTGCATCTAGACCGGATATCATGTTAAGTGTGGAATTTGTGCACGGTTTCAAGACGCACCTAAGGAAAGTCACTTTGTGGCGGTCAAGCGAATCTTTTGGTATTTGGCGCATACCCCAAACTTTGGCTTATGGTACCCAAGAGGAGCCAGCTTTGATCTTTTGGGCTATACAGATTCAGATTGGGCGGGAGACAAAGTGGATAGGAAGTCCACCTCAGGAGAGTGCCAATTACTTGGTTGCTCTTTAGTGAGTTGGTCTTCCAAGAAGCAAAGCTGTGTATGTCTCTCGTCCACCGAAGCGGAATATGTGGCTGCCGGTAGTTGTTGTGCTCAACTTCTATGGATGAGGCAAACTTTGAAGGATTACGGTGACATTTGTGACGAAGTGCCTCTTTGGTGTGACAATGAAAGTGCCATCAAGATCTCTCTCAACCAGGTGCAACACTTCAAGACGAAGCATATTGAGATTCGGTATCACTTCATCCGGGATCACATCAGGCGAGGGGAGATCAAGCTCAAGTATGTCAACACTCATGATAACCTTGCAGATTTTTTCACGAAGCCCTTGGATGAAGCAAGATTTCGCGAGTTAAGGCATGAGCTAAATATCATTGATTCAAGCAATGTGGCTTGAACCCTTGCACACCCCACCACACTCTTCATGATGTCTTGTTTAGGTGTAGGCATGAACATAGGGGGAGTGTTGTTCTCCCAATGAACTCTCCCTCCCCCCATTATGCATAAATTGATCGAGTCTTTCACATTCGCCATTTTTTTATGGAACTTGTGCTTCAAAGACCAGTTTTGGTCATGGGCCCAAGGATAATTATTCGCGGTGCCATACCCTTTTAACTCAAACATAGGTGGCTCCGGCCACCGCCCTTGAGTTTAGGTGTTTTTCCTTGTTGTGTGTTTCTTTTTGCCTAGCTATTTTAGGTCTCCTAGATGTTTGAATTCTCTAAAGAGTGGGTTTTCTTGTTTGCTTCTTGCACTCTTGAGAGTCTTCTTCATCATATTACAGTGTCTTCTTTCCATCCTAAGCCTCCTCATCCCAAGCCATCTTTTCCAAATGTACACAAGTTTGATCTCCCCTGTGCTTGGGTTGTTGCAACCTGGCGGTACAACCGATGGTCACACCTGTTCTACCGGTCTTCCCTTCTGCTGTACAGTCTCAGCGGTACTTCCAGTCCTGCATGAGCGGTTCTACCGCTCCTACCTGTACCAGTACCTCTGACCGGTACTACATGTGCTTAGATGCGGTACTACCGTTGCTTTTGGAGTGGAAGTACCGCTCTCAACCACCAGGTAGCTACAGGACTGGTACTACCGCTCCCAGGAGCGGTACTACCGGTTGACATCTAGGGCGTATATAAGGGGAGCGGGCAGAAGGGATCTTTATTTTCCCCTTCATGCTCGTTCCTCCTCTTACCCCTCGCCGCCGGTTGCTTCGTCCCTCGCCCCGGAGCGCCCTCAGGCTCTCCGAATCGGCCGGCCCTTCATCGGATCCGCTCCGTGGAGGCCGCCTCCTCTTCGAGCTCTTCCATGGATGCCGGTAATGCCCTGTTCTTCTCCTTCTTAGGGTTCCTCATTTTGAATCCAAATCTAGGGCATTGCTTGTATTCCCCCATTTTTGGCCAAATGGTTAGTGGGAGAGATCCGTATAGCCTCCTTATGCTTCTTGTGCGTATGTAGAAATAGGAATATGGCATATAGATTCGAGAACGGGTGGTTCCCATTCTTCCACCCGGTGGCTTCGCTCCCAGCGGTACTACCGCTCCTTGTGAGCGGTACTACCGCCCGAGTGGTACTACCGGTGGTCCAACCGGAACAACCGGTTTCTATAAACCTATGTACCCTGTTTCTCTTCTACCCACTTACATGAAACATATTCCTCTACTCTTGTGTACATTCCTCTCATCTTTGCTGGTGTTTCTGTGTGCTCTCTGTGTGCGTCTGCAGGTGGTTCTAGTTCTCGTGCTGCTCGGAAGCCTCAAAACACCAAGAAGAGGGCCCGTAGGGGCAAACCGTCTGATGACAACGAGGACTCTCATGAGGTGGTGATTCCTACCAAGGCCACTCGTCGGGAGAAGTCTATTGCTGCCAAGCAATGAGCTACGGTGCCCGTGCACAAATGGAAGATGTCGGACTGGCAACAGCTTCGTTTCTAGGATCCCTACACTATTGCACCGAATCCCCGTTGGAACAACCCTCAGTTCCAGAATGAGCTACAGATGAGGATTGTGTCAGAAGTGTTCGAGCATCACAAGAACAAGTTCACTCGGATGTGGTCCATTAACATCGATCGTTGGAGGGACCACCCCGATTACTTTGGAGAAGCTCTGGCTATCTGTGAAGAGTTTGATTTGATCAAGCTCATGACCGTAAACTATGATTTCGATGTGCAGCTCCTCCATCAGTTCTATGCTACAATCCACTTTGGCTCTGATGCGGAACGCCATCTCTCCTTCATGTGCCATGATGAGTTCTTTCATGTCCCATGGAGCACTTTTTGCAATGCTCTTGGTTATGAGGATACCGGGATTGAGGGTCAAGGTGGCATCCGTCCTCACGACCGTGCTCACCCCAGGGACAAGATAAAGCTTGCCCCTCTATACATCCCTGGACATGGTATTGTGGGCAAGTCCAATGATCTTTTGCCAGTCTATGTCATTATGCATCGTGTGTTCCGTTGTGTGCTGCTTCCCAAGGTTGGGAATCAAGATGATATCTATGGTTATCTGGTGGATTTTCTTATGGCCATGAAGACCAAGAGGGGATCCGGTGCCACGTTTGATGTCTCCAAGTGGCTATGGGAGGAGATGTACAATATGGTGTTGTACCGCAAGGTACCAATATATGCTCCTTTTGCAATGCAGTTTCTGAGCATAGTTTGGGTAATCGGTAGGCCAGGCGAGCCTCTCACCACCCCTGATAACCTCACCGAGCATGAGATTAAGTTTCTGAGGCAGAAGAAGCATAAGACTCTGCGTTTTTCTACGGGCAATTAGGAGGATGTGTATGCTACCTCGGACAATGATGACTTTGAGTTAGAGGCTGGGGCCCAGCCCTCTTGGGTTAACAAGCTGACTTCCAAGATCAAGAAGACCTTCTGCTTACAGACTCACATTCAAAAGAAGCTCTACAAGGCCCATGTTACTGAGAAGATGGCGCATCGCAGGTAGATTCAGTTGATGAAGCATATCAATGTGCCAGGTGTGCAGAGTGGCTCTGAGAAGTCTATCACTCCTGAGGACTCATGGTGCATGGAAAAATTGTCAGTGGTCTGATGAAGCACCTGCCTCTTCCTCTTTCTGTGTTCCCGAGGCAGCTACTGCGAGGTTTGAGGAGTCTGGGGAGTCTGATGAGGCTCAGGATCCTGACGGTGATATTGATGATGATGCGTCTGACAGCTCTGCGGCTACTGGCGAGGAGGTCTACTGAGCCCCGAGACGCTAGCTTCGCTCTTTTCCTTTTTGGTGTTTCGATGCCAAAGGGGGAGAGAGCTCCATTAGGTCACGAGAGTTGCATGGGTGGTTATTTGCAGTTGGTCCTTCTAGTTTATTTGCTTGCTCTTTCTAGTGCCCTTTGTTTTAGTACTCTATGGACTTATTCTATGTTGTGATCTCGTGCATGGTGTAAGACATGTGTCGTTCTATTTATGTATGCACCCTTCCTTCAGTAGAGTTTAGTATATATTGTTGGTGACCTTCCCTTGTCTCTACTGCTTTATGTTTATTGCGGTTGTTTTGCTGTCTCCAGATGGTCTCCAAAATCCAGGGGGGACATTCCCTAGTGTGCGCACTTTGCATTCCAAAAGCAAACTCTAAATAGTGCTCACACTCAGGGGGAGCCCCTCCTTTATTTTTTAGAACTCCCAGACTAATCGTGTGGTTGCCATCTTCCACCAAAAAGGGGGAGATTGTAAGAGCATCCTTTGCCCTAGGGTTTTGGTGATGATGACAACACACGTGGACTAATCATGCGCAATAGTTTTCTCAGGTACTCTTTGTGTGACGCAAGACGGTTAGGGTTCCCTCTGTGCAGAAAAGATCGAAGACGGAGTTTTTGACGTTTTATTTCCTTTGGTCGTAGGATATCCGTACTATTAAGAGGGATTCCACATTGGAAGGTATTGGGTGAATCCTTCACGTATACATTCTCTGCACCCACCATATACCCTCTGTTCGAGGAGAGAGAGGTTCCCCATCCTTTGTTCTGTGCAGTCCTGCTCTTGACGGTTGTACCGGTTCTGTGAGCGGTTGTACCACTGGCCGGTAGTTCCGGTCTTACCACCGCCCGTTGTACCGCTCTGGAGTGACTCCCTTCTGTACGGGTGCGGTTGTAGACCGGTGGTGGAACGGTAGTTCCGGTTTTCCTTGATAAACTGGTACTATCGATGTTCATGGCAGTAGTACCGCCTCAGACCCCACCGCCCAGGAACTGCTGGCCCAGCAGTTGTTCTGGTCCAACCTCCGCTCCAACTACCGGCCTGGGTGGTTTACTTTCTGTATGTGGCCCGGTAGTTGCGCGTGGTTGTGCGGTATTTCCGGCTTGTTTCGATAAACTAGTACTACCTGGTGTGCCACCGAAAGTTCCGCTCCTATGCGTTTCTGCACATAACGGTTGGATCTTGGGGGCCTATTTAAGGAGGTGCTTCTCCTACCTCCCACCTACCGCTTGCCTCTCTCTCTCCTCCATTACTGCCATTAAAGCTCTCTTGCCCGATCTCTCTCTCTAGCCACTCAAACTCATTGATTTGCTAGGGATTGAAGGAGGAGACCTAGATCTACACTTCCACCAAAGGATATTCGATTTCCCCATACTTTCTTGTGTGGATTTTGTTACTCTTGGGTGCTTGGGCGCCCTAGACGGAAGAGGTCACTTCGGAGCCACATTCCATTGTGGTGAAGCTCTGGGGTTTCGTTGGGAGCCTCCAATTAAGTTGTCGAGAGAGCCTCAACCTTGTTTGTAAAGGTCCGGTTGCCTCCTTCAAGGGCACCAATAATGGAATCACGGCATCTCGCATTGTGTGAGGGCGTGAGGAGAATATGGTGGCCCTAGTGGCTTCTTGGGGAGCATTGTGCCTCCACACCGCTCCAACAGAGACGTACTTCCCTTCAAAAGGAAGGAACTTCGGTAACACATCCTCGTCTTCACCAGCTCCACTCTTGGTTATCTTGTGCCTTTACTTGTGCAAGCTTATTTGTGGTATATCCCTTGCTTGCTTGTGTGCTTGTTGTTGTTGCATCATATAGGTTGCTCTCCTAGTTGCATATCTAGACAACCTATTTTGATGCAAAGTTTAATTTGGTAAAGAAAAGCAAAAAAATTGTTAGTTGCCTATTCACCTCCCCCCCCCTCTAGTCAACTATATTGATCCTTTCAACTCCGAACAACATTCGGTCACCAACATACATAACTCATATAATACTATATCATCAATAAACGTTAAGCGTGCGGACCTTATGGGTTCGAGAACTATGTAGACATGACCGAGACACCTCTCTGGTCAATAACCAATAGCAGAACCTGGATGCCCATATTGGCTCCTACATATTCTACGAAGATCTTTATCGATCGAACCGCATAACAACATACGTTGTTCCCTTTGTCATTGGTATGTTACTTGCCCGAGATTCGATCGTCGGTATCATCATACCAAGTTCAATCTCGTTACCGGCAAGTCTCTTTACTCGTTCCATAATACTTCATCCCGCAACTAACTCATTAGTCACAATGCTTGCCAGGCTTACAGTGATGAGTATTACCGATAGGGCCCATAGATACCTCTCCAAAACATGGAGTGACAAATCCTAATCTCGATTTATGCCAACCCAACAAACACCTTCAGAGACACCTGTAGAGAACCTTTATAATCACCCTTTTACGTTGTGACGTTTGGTAGCACACAAAGTGTTCCTCCGGTATTCGGGAGTTGCATAATCTCATAGTCTGAGGAACATGTATAAGTCATGAAGAAAGCAGTAGCAATGAAACTGACACGATCATAATGCTAAGCTAACGGATGGGTCATGTCCATCACATCATTCTCCTAATGATGTGATACCGTTTATCAAATGACAACACATGTCTATGGTTAGGAAACATAACCATCTTTGATTAACGAGCTAGTCAAGTAGAGTCATACTAGGGACTATATGTTTTGTCTATGTATTCACACATGTACTAAGTTTCCGGTTAATATAGTTCTAGCATGAATAATATACATTTATCATGAATTAAGGAAATAAATAATAACTTTATTATTGCCTCTAGGGCATCTTTCCTTCAGCTCTTGTGTATGATGTTGTTGTATTCATGCGGCATTGTATGCCTTTTTTATCTATCCCCAACTATTATGTAATGGTGCTACCTCTAGAGCACTGCGTTGGTTTTCCCTTGAAGAGGAAAGGGTGATGCAGCAAAGTAGTGTAAGTATTTCCCTCAGTTTTTGAGAACCAAGGTATCAATCCAGTAGGAGGCTCCTCAAAAGTCCCTTGTACCTACACAAACAAACAAGAACCTCGCAACCAACGCGATAAAGGGGTTGTCAATCCCTTCACGAAAACTTGTGAAAGTGAGATCTGATAGAGATAATAATATAAGATAAATATTTTTGGTATTTTTATGATATAGATTGGAAAGTAAAGATAGCAAATAAAAGTAGATTGGAAACTTATATGATAAAAGATAGACCCGGGGGCCATAGGTTTCACTAGTGGCTTCTCTCAAGATAGCATAAGTATTACGGTGGGTGAACAAATTATTGTCGAGCAATTGATAGAAAAGTGCATAGTTATTAGATTATCTAGGCATGATCATGTATATAGGAATCACGTCCGCAACAAGTAGACTGAAACGATTCTGCATCTACTACTATTACTCCACACATCGACCGACTCCTGCCTGCATCTAGAGTATTAAGTTCATAAGAACAGAGTAACACATTAAGAAAGATGACATGATGTAGAGGGATAAACTCAAGCAATATGATATAAACCCCATCTTTTTATCCTCGATGGCAACAATACAATACATGCCTTGCTGCCCCTGCTATCCCTGGGAAAGGACACCGCAAGATTGAACCCAAAGCTAGCACTTCTCTCATTGCAAGAAAGATCAATCTAGTAGGCCAAACCGAACTAATAATTCAAAGAGACTTGCAAAGATAACCAATCACACATAAAAGAATTCAGAGGAGATTCAAATATTTCTCATAGATAAACTTGATCATAAACCCACAATTCATCGAATCTCGACAAACACACCGCAAAAAGAGTTATATCAAATAGATCTCCAAGAAGATCCAGGAGAACTTTGTGTTGAGATTCAAAGAGAGAGAAGAAGCCATCTAGCTAATAACTATGGACCCGAAGGTCTGTGGTAAACTACTCACAACTCATCGGAGAGGCCTTGGAGATGATGTAGAGGCCCTCCATGGTCGATTCCCCCTCCGACGAAGCGCCGACGAAGGCTCCAAGATGGGATCTCGCGGATACAAAAGGTTGCGGTGGTGGAAATAGTTTTTCGTGGTGCTCCTAGATGTTTTCGGGGTGCGTGGATATATATATAGGCGAAGGAAGTAGGTCAGGGAGCCATGAGGGGCCCACAAGGGTGGGGGCGTGCCTACCCCCCTAGGGCATGCCCTCCTGCCTCGTGGCCGCCTCGGTTGCTTCTTGACGTCCACTCCAAGTCTCCTGGATTGTGTTTGTTCCAAAAAGATCGCTCCCAAAGGTTCCATTCCATTTGGACTCTGTTTGATATTCCTTGTCTTCGAAACACTGAAATAGGCAAAAAAACAGCAATTCGGGCTGGGCCTCCGGTTAGTAGGTTAGTCCCAAAAATGATATAAAAGTGTAAAGTAAAGCCCATAAACATCCAAAACGGGTATTATAATAGCATGGAACAATCAAAAATTATAGATACGTTGGAGACTTATCAAGCGTCCCCAAGCTTAATTCCTGCTCGTCCTCGAGTAGTCAAATGATAAAAACAGAATTTTTGATGTGGAATGCCACCTAGCATAATTCTCAATGTAATTTTCTTTATTGAGACATGAATGTTCGGATCCAAATGATTCAAGATAAAATTTCATAAAACATGAAAATAGTAATACTTCAAGCATACTAACAAGTAATCATGTCTTATCAAAATAGCATAGCCAAAGAAAGCTCATCCCTACAAAATCATATAGTTAGGCCATGCTTCATTTACATCACACAAAAATACTCCCATCATGCACAACCCCGGTTTCAGCCAAGCAATTGGTTCATACTTTTTAACGCGCTTCAGCTTTTTCAACTCTTACGCAATACATGAGCGCAAGCCATGGACATAGCACTATATGTGGAATAGGGTGGTGGTTGTGAAGACAAAAAGGGAGAAGATAGTCTCACATCAACTAGGCATATCAACGGGCTATGGAGATGCCCATTAATAGATATCAATGTGAGTGAGTAGGGATTGCCATGCAACGGATGCACTAGAGCTATAAATGTATGAAATCTCAACAAAAGAAACTAAGTGGGTGTGCATCCAACTTGCTTGCTCACGGAGACCTAGGGCATTTTGAGGAAGCCCATCATTGGAACATACAAGCCAAGTTCTATAATGAAAAATTCCCACTAGTATATGAAAGTGACAACATAGCAGACTCTCTATCATGAAGATCATGGTGCTACTTTGAAGCACAAGTGTGGAAAAAGATAGTAACATTGTCCCTTCTATCTTTTCTCTCATTTTTTTATTTTTTTGTGGGATTCTTTGGACTCTTTTTTTTATTTGGGCTTCTTTGGCCTCTTTTATTTTTATTTGGGCTTCTTTGGCCTCTTTTATTTTTATAAAGTCCGAAGTCTCATCCCGACTTGTGGGGGAATCATAGTCTTCATCATCCTTTCCTCACTTGGGACAATGCTCTAATAATGAAGATCATCACACTTTTATTGATTTACAACTCAATACTTAGAACAAAATATGACTCTACATGAATGCCTCCAGGAGTGTACGGGGATATGCAATGAACCAAGAGTGACATGTACGAAAAATTATGGAGGTGGCCTTGCCACAAATACGATGTCAACTACATGATGATGCAAAGAGCAATATGACAATGATGGGGCGTGTCATAATAAATGGAATGGTGGAAAGTTGCATGGCAATATATCTCGGAATGGCTATGGAAATGCCATAATATGTAGGTATGGTGGCTGTTTTGAGGAAGGTAAATGGTGGGTGCATGATACCGGCGAAAGTTGCGCGGCATAATAGAGGCTGGCAATGGTGGAAGGGTGAGAGTGCGTATAGTCCATGGACTCACATTAGTCATAAAGAACTCATATACTTATTGCAAAAGTCTACTTTCCCTCGAAGCAAAGTACTACTACGCATGCTCCTAGGGGAAGGGTTGGTAGGAGTTAACCATCGCGCGATTCCGACCTCCACACATAAGGAAGAAAATTAAAAGAGCACCCCATGCAACAAATTTGTCACACAACTTTTACCATACGTGCATGTTATGGGACTTGCCAACCTTAACACAAGTATTTCTCAATTTCATAATTACCCAACTAGCATGACTCTAACATTATCACCTTTATATCTCAAAACAATTATCAAGCATCAAATTGATCATAGTGTTTGATGCACTTTCTATGATAGTTTTTATTATACCCAGTTTGGATGCCCATCATATTAGGACCAATTTTATAACCATAGAAAATACCATGCTGTTCAAAAAGACTCTCAAAATAATATAAGTGAAGCATGAGAGATCAATAATTTCTACAAAATTAAGCCACTGTCGTGCTCTAGAAAGATATAAGTGAAGCACTAGAGCAAAACTATCTAGCTCAAAAGATATAAGTGAAGCACATAGAGTATTATAATAAATTCCAAATCATGTGTGTCTCTCCCAAAAGGTGTGTACAGCAAGGATGATTGTGGTATACTAAAATCAAGGACTCATATCATACAAGACGCTCCAAACAAAACACATATCATGTGGCGAATAAAAATATAGCTCCAAGTAAAGTTACCGATAGACGAAGACGAAAGAGTGGATGCCTTCCGGGGCATCCCCAAGCTTAGGCATTTGGTTGTACTTGAATTATCTTGGTGTGCCATGGGCATCCCCAAGCTTAGGTTCTTGCCACTCCTTATTCCATAGTCCATCAAATATTTACCCAAAACTTGAAAACTTCACAGCACAAAACTCAATAGGAAATCTCATGAGCTCCGTTAGTGCAAGAAAGAAAAACCACCACTTAAGGTACTGTAATGAACTAATTATTTGTTTATACTGGTGTTAAACCTACTATATTCCAACTTCTCTATGGTTCATGCCCCCTGATACTAGCCATAGATTCATCAAAATAAGCAAACAACACACGAAAAACAGAATCTGTCAAAAACAGAAAAGTCTGTAGAAATCTGTAACTTTCGAATACTTCTGGAACTCTAAAAATCCTACCAAAATAGGAAGTCCTGGGAAATTTGTCTATTGATCTAATGAAAAAATAATCAACTCAAAATCACATTTTTGTGATTTAATAAAATTATTCTCGTGCACACAAAAGTTTCTGTTTTTCAGCAGAATCAAATTAACTATCACCGCAGGTTATCCTATAGGTTCTACTTGGCACAAACACTAATTAAAACATAAAACCACATCTAAACAGAGGCTAGATGAATTATTTATTACTAAACAGGAGAACAAATCAAGGAACAAACATAAAATTGGGTTGCCTCCCAACAAGCGCTATCGTTTAACGCCCCTAGCTAGGCATAAAAGCGAAAATAGATCTAAGTATTGCCACCTTTGGTATTCAATTCATAAGTGGCTCGCATAATAGATTCATAAGGTAATTTGACTTTCTTTCTAGGAAAGTGTTCCATGCCTTTCCTTAATGGAAATTGGAATCTAATATTCCCTTCCTTCATATCAATAATTGCACCAATCGTTCTAAGGAAAGGTCTACCAAGAATAATAGGACATGAAAGATTGCAATATATATCAAGAACGATAAAATCTACGGGCACATAATTCCTATTTGCAACAATAAGAACATCATTAATCCTTCCCATAGGTTTCTTAATAGTGGAATCTGCAAGATGCAAGTTTAAAGAGTAATCATCAAATTCATGGAAACCTAGCACATCACATAAAGTTTTTGGAATCGTGGAAACACTAGCACCCAAATCACACAAAGCATAGCATTCATGATCTTTAATTTTAATTTTTATAGTAGGTTCCCACTCATCATAAAGTTTTATAGGTATATAAACTTCCAATTCAAGTTTTTCTTCATAAGATTGCATCAAAGCGTCAACAATATGTTTGGTAAAAGCTTCATTTTGACTATAAGCATGAGGAGAATTCAACACGGATTGCAACAAGGAAATACAATCTATTAAAGAACAATTATCATAATTAAATTCCTTCAAATCCATAATGGTGGGTTCAATGATATGTATGGTTTTGACCTCTCCAATCCCACTTTTACCAAATTTAGCATCAAGATCTAAAAACTCCAAATCATTGGGACGCCTTTTTAACTAAAGTTGACTCATCTCCAGTACCATCATTATCAAGATTCATATTGAAAAACAAGGATTTAATAGGGGACACATCAATAACTTTTAGATCTTCATCATCATTTTCATGGAAACTAGAAGAACACGCTTTTACAAAGAAATCTTTCTTAGCACGCATCCTAGCGGTTCTTTCTTTGCACTCATCAATGGAAATTCTCATGGCTTTGAGAAACTCATTGATATCATGCTTAGGTGGAATAGATCTAAGTTTCAAAGAATCAACATCAAGAGAAAGTCCATCAACGTTCCTAGCCAATTCATCAACTTTAAGCAATTTTTCTTCAAGCAAGGCATTGAAATTATTTTGAGAGATCATAAATTCTTTAACATTATTCTCAAAATCAGAGGGCATCTTATTAAAATTTCCATAAGATTTGTTGTAGGAATTACCATAATTATTAGAGGAATTACTAGGAGACGACCTAATATTAAAGTTTCCTCTATACGTGTTGTTACCAAAGTTATTCCTACCAACAAAATTCACATCCATAGATTCATTATTATTCTCAATCAAAGTAGACAAAGGCATATCATCGGGATCAATAGGAGCACTCTTAGTAGCAAATAATTTCATAATTTCATCCATCTTTCCAATCAAAACATTAAAGTCTTCTATCGCATGAACTTTTTTACTAGTAGATCTTTCGGTGTGCCATTGAGAATAATTGACCATAGTTTTATCAAGGAGTTTAGTAGCTTCTCGTAAAGTGATTTCCATAAAAGTGCCTCCCGGGGCCGAATCTAAAAGATTTCTAGAAGCAAAATTCAATCCGGCACAAATTTTTTGTATGATAATCCATAAATTCAAACCATGTGTAGGGCAATTGTGAAACATTAATTTCATGCTTTCGCAAGATTGGGCAACATGCTCATGATCAAGTTGTTTAAAATTCATAATGTCGTTTCTAAGAGAGATGATCTTAGCGGGAGGAAAATACTTAGAGATAAAAGCATCTTTGCACTTATTCCAAGAATCAATACTATTTTTAGGCAAAGACGAAAACCAAGTTTTAGCATGATCTCTAAGTGAAAATGGAAATAACTTCAATTTAACAATATCATTATTCGTATCTTTCTTCTTTTGCATATCACACAAATCAACAAAGTTGTTTAGATGAGTAGCGACATCTTCACTAGGAAGGCCGGAGAATTGATCTTTCATAACAAGATTCAACAAAGCAACATTGATTTCACAACATTCAGCATCATTAAGAGGAGAAATCGGAGTGCTAAGGAAATCATTATTGTTGGTATTGGAAAATTCACATAATTTAGTATTATCTTGAGCCAGTGTGACAAGCAATCCAACACACAAGCACACAAGAGTAAAGCGAAAGAAAAGAGGCGAACGGAAAAGAGAGGGCGAATGAAACGGCAAGGGTGAAGTGGGGGAGAGGAAAATGAGAGGCAAATGGCAAATAATGTAATGCGAGGGAGATGAGTTTGTGATGGGTACTTGGTATGTCTTGACTTGAGCGAAGACCTCCCCAGCAACGGCGCCAGAAATCCTTCTTGCTACCTCTTGAGCACTGCTTTGGTTTTCCCTTGAAGAGGAAAGGGTGATGCAGCAAAGTAGCGTAAGTATTTCCCTTAGTTTTTGAGAACCAAGGTATCAATCCAGTAGGAGGATCCTCAAAAGTCCCTCGTACCTACACAAACAAACAAGAACCTCGCAACCAACACGATAAAGGGGTTGTCAATCCCTTCACGGAAACTTGCAAAAGTGAGATATGGTAGAGATAATAAGATAAGATAAATATTTTTGGTATTTTTATGATATAGATTGGAAAGTAAAGATTGCAAATAAAAGTAGATTGGAAACTTATATGATAAAAGATAGACACGGGGGCCATAGGTTTCACTAGTGGCTTCTCTCAAGATAGCATAAGTATTATGGTGGGTGAACAAATTACTGTCGAGCAATTGATAGAAAAGTGCATAGTTATTAGATTATCTAGGCATGATCATGTATATAGGAATCACGTCCGCAACAAGTAGACTGAAATGATTCTGCATCTACTACTATTACTCCACACATCGACCGACTCCTGCCTGCATCTAGAGTATTAAGTTCATAAGAACAGAGTAAAGCATTAAGAAAGATGACATGATGTAGAGGGATAAACTCAAGCAATATGATATAAACCCCATCTTTTTATCCTCGATGGCAACAATACAATACATGCCTTGCTGCCCCTGCTATCCCTGGGAAAGGACACCGCAAGATTGAACCCAAAGCTAAGCACTTCTCTCATTGCAACAAAGATCAATCTAGTAGGCCAAATCAAACTGATAATTCAAAGACACTTGCAAAGATAACAAATCACACATAAAAGAATTCAGAGGAGATTCAAATATTTCTCATAGATAAACCTGATCATAAACCCACAATTCATTGGATCTCGACAAACACACCGCAAAAAGAGTTACATCGAATAGATCTCCAAGAAGATCGAGGAGAACTTTGTATTGAGATTCAAAGAGAGAGAAGAAGCCATCTAGCTAATAACTATGGACCCGAAGGTCTGTGGTAAACTACTCACAACTCATCGGAGAGGCCTTGGAGATGATGTAGAGGCCCTCCATGGTTGATTCCCCCTCCGGCGGAGCGCCGGCGAAGGCTCCAAGATGGGATCTCGCAGATACAGAAGGTTGCGGCGGTGGAAATAGTTTTTCGTGGTGCTCCTTGATGTTTTCGGGGTGTGTGGATATATATTGGCGAAGGAAGTAGGTCAAGGGAGCCACGAGGGGCCCACGAGGGTGGGGACGCGCCTACCCCCTAGGGCGCGCCCTCCTGCCTTGTGGCCGCCTCGGCTGCTTCTTAACGTCCACTCCAAGTCTCCTGGATTGCGTTTGTTCCAAAAAGATCGCTACCGAAGGTTTCATTACGTTTGGACTCCGTTTGATATTCCTTTTATTCAAAACACTGAAATAGGCATAAAAACAACAATTTGGGCTGGGCATCCGGTTAGTAGGTTAGTCCCAAAAATGATATAGAAATGTAAAGTAAAGCCCATAAACATCCAAAACGGATAATATAATAGCATGGAACAATCAAAAATTATAGATACGTTGGAGACGTATCAAATGGTACGAGGTAATGATATCCACCACCAAGTGCTTGAAGCTCATTTGAGAGGTCAGTGAGGCGATCGAAGGTTTGCTGTACATTTTCGTTGTCGAGTCTTTTGAAGCAGTTGAAGAGATTGCGAAGAACATCAATTTGGGAGTCACGTTGAGTTGAGACTTCTTCGTTTACCTTGGACAACCTATCCCAAATCAGCTTGGCAGTTTCCAGGGCACTCACTCTGCCGTACTGTCCTTTGGTCAGATGGCCACATATGATATTCTTCGCTTGAGAATCGAGTTGCTTGAATCTTTTCACATCAGCAGCATTCACAGACGGAGTGACAAAGGGAACACCATTTTCCACAACATACCAGAGATCATTATCAATTACCTCAAGATGCATGCGCATCTTGTTCTTCCAATAGGGGTAGTCCGTCCCATCAAAGGTAGGACACCCAGACGAGACCTTGATCATACCTATAGTCGACATAACTAAAACTCCAGGCGGTTAAACCAAAATCACACAGAACAAGGGAGTACCTTGCTCTGATACCAATTGAAAGTGCATTAAGTCGACTAGAGGGGGGTGAATAGGCGATTTTTACAAATTCGTCACTGAGGAATTTTAGGGTGAGGAAATTACTAAGTCACGAACAACTAGCAGCAGAATAAGTACTCAGGTATAAGCATAACAGAGCAATAGCATAGTCATCATGATGAAATGAAAAACAAACACAGAGTCAGAAAGCATAAACATAGGATAAGCAGGATGAAGACAATGTGACTGAAGAAACTAGATTGAGGAAATAGAGAAAGTCTTCAGTCAAGTCTTCAAACAGTAATGATCAAGTTCATCAACGCATGAATGAGGAAATGAAAAGGTTGAGGAAATAGAACCAGTAGGCTTGGTGAAGATAATGATTTGGTAGACCAGTTCCAACTGCTGTGACAGTTGTACGTCTAGTTGGAGCGGCTGAGTATTTAAACTCGAGGGCACACAGTCCTGGACACACAGTCCTCACCATATTCTCCTTGAGCTAAGATCACACAGACCTCGCCCAATACTCGTGGTAAGTCTTCAAATGTGACTTCCAAACCTTCACAGACTTGGTCACTCGGCGATCCACAATTCCTCTTGGATGCTCAGCCATGATGCCTAACCGTCTGGAGGATATACAGTCCTCAAACATAACAAGTGTCGGTTCCACACAGGAACAATCTCTTTAGTGATGCTCAATCACTTTGGGTTTGTAGGTGTTTGGGTTTGGGATTTGTGTTTTCCTCACTTGATGATTTTCTCTCAAAGTCCTCGGAGGATGGGATGCTCTCAAATGACAAGTGTTAGTTTCTCTCGGAGCAGCCAACCAGCTAGTGGTTGTAGGGGGGCGGCTATTTATAGCCTAGGGAGCAGCCCGACAAGATAAGACATAAATGCCCTTCAATGATATGGATGTTAGGTGGTAGGATATTTTGGATAGCTGGTGTGTAGCACAACAACGATCGGATTTGAGATTTGAATTCCTCAGGGCTATCATGTTCCTCACAGTGTAGCCAATCCACACTGGCAAATTTCTAACTCCTCAGTCAGAACAAATTCCTCAGAGACTAGGAGATCTTCGTCTCTGTCACTGAAGAAATTGACTGAACTGATATGAGATTTCCAATGGCTTCACTCGAAAGGATTGGGTAGGTGTAGGATTTTGAGATGAGCATCACTTGGAAATCAGTTTCCTTAGTATTACCTCGACCCCCTTTAACAGTACGGTGTTTCCTGTGACTCAAGAAAGAGGAAACGAAACTACGAAAAAAAAATCTTGACGCATCATAATCCTCGCATGAATATCCAAGTCTTCAAGGTCACACCAATTTCATCGCTTTCAAAGTCTTCAGGAGAACCAAAGTCTTCAGCCGAAGACACTCATTTTGAGGGGTCGACTTTCACTGTAAATATCAAACTCCTCATCAACTTATAGAGCCTGTGTACACTCACAAACACATTAGTCCCTTAACCTATATCACTAATGGGCACTAGATGCACTTACAATCTCCCCTTTTTTGGTGATTGACGACAATATAGGTTAAGTTCTCAATGGGTATCAACATATGAATTGAAAGTGCGTTGAGGAATTTGATTGCAAGATATAGAGGTACTCCCCCTGAAGATGTGCATAGTGAGGAATTTGCTTTTGAAGCAATGCACATTTGAAGAGTAGAATCATGGAGATCTCCCCCTATATCTTGTATTTCATACACACATTTAACATATCGAATGGAGAATTTGAAATGCATGATGAAATATGGTGATTGATGTAATTCAGCATGCGTGCATAACATATGTGAGGAAATAGCATGCAGAAAACATAGCAAAAGTATCTGGTCACCATTGGACTTAAGTTTACAACTCGATCAACAAACACTTCAGAAGAGCGAGAGTTGCAACTTAACAAAAAAACGCCCATCTAGATAGACTCGCTTGAAATACTAACTCAAATTTCTCCCCCTTTGTCATCAAATGACCAAAAGGGACGAAAAATGAGGACTAACACCCCCGAAGAATATCATCACGAGGTTGATGGAGGAGCGCCAGCGTTGTTGGGGTCGGTTGTTGGAATAGGGCATGCCGCAGTGTCGTCCAAATCTTCATTTTCATCGGTCTCGCGTGATGAAGAATAGGAGCTGGGCACCAAGGGAGGAACTTCGAATTTCTTGAATTTCTTCGCCGGAGGCTTAGACCAGTTGAAGTCCTGCTTGAAGCCCAGCTGCTTGAGATCTTCATCACCATAGAGATGAGTCAGAACAGCCCAGGTGCGATCAAAAACTTCATGGAGGTAGTAGTGGTTCTTATTCACTGAATTATGTGTAGCAGTCATGTTGTGAAGAATTGAACCAAACTGACGCTTGACCCATTTATGGTTGCGATCGATCTTCTGATGAAGAATGAGGAGAAGCTCACGATCAGTCATCACCCTTGGAGTTGTAGCTTGAGGACTTTGCTTTGATGCATTGGCGGTAGAATCATGAGTGGCAAAGTCATCATTGGTGGAATGTGATGCAGCTTTGCGGAACTATCCATCCAATGGACGAGTGCCCTCATCAACAATTGCAGTGGCCTTTCCCTTTTCATCAGCTGAGGAAAATGTCCGCTTGAGGACTTCAATGGGGGCAAGTAACTACCATGGTTGAGTGTGTCAGCCTTGTAATTGTTTGAAGACCATGATCTGAGGAATCTCATAATCCAGGGAGCGTACGGCTTCAATTCAAAGGGAGATAGTGCAACATTTTCCATAGTCTGCATGAAGAAGTCATGGTAGTTTATTGGGATACCATGCATGATATTGAATAGCAGATTCTTCATGATGCCAAGGACTTCTTCATCATTCGAGTCATGGCCTTTGATTGGACTCAATGTCTTGGTCAGAATGTGATAGACAGTCCGTGGCACATATAGCAATTCCTTCACGAGGAATTTGGTCCTTGGAGCTTGACCGGGCTTCAGCGGCTTCATCAGTGTCGGTGTCAAAACCGGCGGATCTCGGGTAGGGGGTCCCGAACTGTGCGTCTAAGGCTAATGGTAACAGGAGGCGGGGGACACAATGTTTACCCGGGTTCGGGCCCTCTCTATGGAGGTAATACCCTACTTCCTGCTTGATTGATCTTGATGATATGAGTATTACAAGAGTTGATCTACCACGAGATCGTAGAGGCTAAACCCTAGAAGCTAGCATATGATTATGATTGTTGTTCCTGTCCTACGGACTAAACCCTCCAGTTTATATAGACACCGGAGGGGGCTAGGGTTACACAGAGTCGGTTCTAGAGAAGGAAATCTACATATCCGAGTTGCCAAGCTTGCCTTCCATGCAATGGAGAGTCCCACCCGGACACAGGACAAAGTCTTGAATCTTGTATCTTCATGGTCCAACAGTCCGGCATAAGGATATAGTCCGGTTGTGAGGACCCCCTAGTCCAGGACTCCCTTAGTAGCCCCTGAACCAGGATTCAATGATGATGAGTCCGGCGTGCAGATTGTCTTCGGCATTGCAAGGTGGGTTCCTTCTCCGAATACTCCAAAGTAGGTTTTGAACACACGAAACATGTCCGGCTCTGCAAAACAAGTTCCACGTACCACCGAAGAGAGCACAATATGCCACGTGTCTAATCTGCTGACAACTTTTGCTTAGCGTGACATCACGTCGTGGGCCGGTATTTATTCAAACTGTTTTTCCCAACCTGCCACTACACGTCTTGCGAGGCGGTTTTATTGCCACGTCTTGTCGAAGCAGAGATCGTGTCCCCCTTATCACGGGATTCTCATCAATACGGGCGTGGGTAACCCAACCGTCCCACTGGTACGACTCCTTGGTTTAGGCAAGTTCCAAACGGCCGCGTGGAGGACGCTTGACATTCATCCTCTTTATAAAGAGGTCAAGACCTATCCTTTTATTTCCACGCCTGATCCTTCCCTTCTCCCACCTTGAGTTCCAACACCCAAGGTTTAGTCTAAGCGCTCCGGACCTTCAACCATGTCCGGATCCAACCTTCAAGGCCGGTGGATGGCCTCTTCTGTCATAGAGGAGGACATCAAGAAGCTTAGGGAGGCTAGGTATCTGACCGCCAAAATCCTTCACAGGCTTCCTACTCAAGGGCAGGTTATCCCTACTCCCGAACCCAACGAGAGCATCGTATTCATCTCCCACTTCCTACGAGGACTAGGCTTTGGTCTTCATCCCTTCATTAGAGGGCTCATGTTCTATTACGGGCTAGATTTTCACGATCTAGCTCCAGATTCCTTCCTTCACGTCTCGACGTTCATCGTTGTGTGCGACGCCTTCCTCCGCATTACCCCACACTTCGGCTTATGGCTCAAGACCTTCAATGTGAAGCCGAAGATGATCGACGGGCAACACGCGGAGTGCGGAGGCGCTATAATAAGCAAAGGTGTCGATGCTTTATGGCCAAAGGGCTCTTTCCCGGAAGTTTCTGACCTATGGCAACGGGAGTGGTTTTACATCACCGCGCCTCAAGGGAGGAAGTGGGCGGCTCCCCCGGCCATCCGCTCTGCCCCTCCGCCACAACTTGCATCATGGGTCAACAAGGGGTTGGACTGGGGATCGGTTAATGACGTGCCGATATTGCAAAGCCGCATTCGGGATCTCCTCAAGAGGGATATTAATCTCATCAAAGTAATTCAAGTAATGCTAGTCCATCGGGTCCTGCCATGCCAACGTCGATCTCTCCGCATGTGGGAGTTCAACCCGAAAGGACCACGAACCATTCAACACTTCTTCGGTGTGATGCTCGAAGGGATGTATCGATTATTCTTTGGATCACGAATAAAGTGTCCGGACACAACAGAGGATGCAGGCCTCAACTGCAACCGTCCAGACATCCAGGTAAGTAACTCCACGACCGAACATGTTGTCATTATATTTGTCACAACATTATTCTGAAAAACCACCCTCAGCCAGGACTGGATAAGAAAGGCAGAGAGGATCATGTGTTCGGCCCCTCTTCCCGAAGACTCGTTGGATCCTGTACTAACCAGGATGCTGGCTCACGCATCTTATCAAGTGCCATCAGGGGAGGACAAGGAGAGGAATGGGGAAGCCAGGAGCAGACTTCATACTGGAGATACGTTACGCATCCTAACCAAGGAAATTAGTACCCCCGTGTCGGAGGATGAACGTGGAGGAGATTCTAGCATCCCCTCTCCCTATGGGAAGAAAAGGACCGCCCCTGAAGACTTGAAGCAGAGGTCTCCAAGCGAGGGAAGAAACCTGCATCAGGGGGCCCTGCCCCAGAGGGCAACATTGCTGCACAACGCCCATAGGGGGGCCAGCCGTTAACTGAGCCGTAAGTGAACAAAGGTGTCTAGTAATCATACCCCGTTCTTTTCCTGAGAATAACGACCGAGACATACGTTTTGCAGTTCGGCTCATAGCCTCCCTCCACAATGTTCGTCATTGGGGGATCTTCTTCCGGAGATGATGGAGAGCGAAACGCCTCCTCACACCTCTCCGCCTCAGAAGGCGGATGATCCTGAGGTGTCGTCCCGGAGGATCTCTCCCGATCCGCAAAGACCAGAAGGTAACTCTTCAGCCGTCCAAAGTCCGGGGTTTTCGGCTCCTAGAGAGACCAACAGGAAAAGCCCCGAACTGCCCGATATATAGCTGGACACATTGACGGGTCTTCTGCAACAAGCGGCTATCTCAGAGGCACATCATACCTTAATGGGTATGGTGGTTAAGAAGATATCATCCGCAAAAAGTGGGTTGAATGAAGCTTTTACGAGCCTGCTAAGAGGCTTTGAGGTACGCAAAGTGATATGTATATTTTTGATTGTATCGTACATGCAAGGTGTACTTTGTATGGATAGTAGCCCCTGAGACTCTGGTTGCCATCCGGACGAGGCGAGCAGAGGATCGTAGTCTCAAGTAATGATAGCGCTGATTTTGTACGCAGGCGGCTGTAGTTCCGGCGGCTGACCGGACTGCTGAATTTGCCAAACTGAGGTGGCAACTTGACGTGGCGGATGCAGACATCACGCTTGTGAACAAGCGGCTTGACGAGGCACATGGTATGTATATTTAAGTGGCCAGCAAATATTAATAAGAGCATGATGCTAGGATTTATAATATGCTTTGACTACAGATGGAGCAGCCGACATGGAGACCCTTCGGGCAGAACTTGCCTGGGCCAAGGAGCAAGCCAGGAGAAGTGATGCGGCCGCCCTGAAGGCAGCCGAAGAATTAAAAACCGAACAGGCTGCTCATTGCCAAAGTGAGGATAAAATAGCCGACATGGCTCTTGAGCTGCAAAATGCCGCCAGCCGATATGAGCTTCTCGAAAGGGAAAACCAAACAAAAATGGCTGACCTAAGAAGGCCTTGCAAGCAGCAAAGGAAACTCGCTCTGAAATCAGAGCGGCACAGGAGGAGCTTCGGCAAGCCGGTGATATCGTGGCTGGGAAGCCCTTTTTATTGCGAACGAAGTTCGGCAATCCAAAGTATGCCCCTCTTGATCAAATGTGGAGTTCTTCAGACGCATACTTGGATTTAGCAAAGAGTGTTGCTGATGGGATGGAGTATTTCAAAGATCGAGAAGATCATGAGGTGGAAAGATTGTTCTGGTCGCAGTTCAGTACTCCAAGGCGTCCACTGCTGTTGAATGAGCAAATGTCCAAATGGGCCGAGCTCCATAGGTTATCCGGGCTTGCTATGAAGGCCGTCGTGGACCACCTGTGGCCAAAGGAACCAGGTCCGGATATTTATTTTGGTTTGGTGCAACGATTTATTCATGTTGTGCTGCATATCAACACTGTCAAGAGGTCGGCGTGCATAGAGGGTGCGCGGATGGCCCTTGCCCGTGTTAAGACATATTGGGCGAAGATGGAGGCCACCGATATCGCAACCAGGGGTCCGCCCGGGGGCCAGGACTCATCCGAGCACTATTTTGAAGAAGTCTTAGAAGGTGCCCATTTAATAGAGGCTCAGTGCTCGAAGAATACCATGTTCCATTGACATGTATCTTGATTGTAAAAACAATGCTTTTGGTAATAAAGGCTATATTTGTACTTTTGCCCATAAAGTATTGTAGTGCCTCCTGTGCGGCCGTTTATGTATATATGTATATAACCTAGAAGTTTGCAGTCGTCGGCTTCAGCCCCCTCACATATAATGCGGGGGTGTTCGGCAAAGCACGTAATCACACTTGATCCAACGTCTTGGTCCGTTAACAAGGTGGTAGTGCGGCGAACAAGGCAATCGGACTATATAGCTTTAACACTTTCACTTAGCCATAGGAGTTTGACGTTGGGGCTACTATATAGCCTCTGGTATGTCCGCGTTCATCCGAATACGATGCATGTACATACGTGACCGAGAAACCGGTCCTTCGTTAATGTGGAGGAATCACGAAGATTCCGCTGAGTCATCGAGTGGTTGACCAGTCTCTCGCTTTATCATGACAGCCATTTTTCGGCTTTCTCTACTGAGGTGCTCATCCGGATGAACTAGGGCACAATGGAAGTAGTTCTCCCGGTGCCACCTTAGCCGATAGAGCGGAACGAAGGTAGCAAAACATGGGAGTCGGGCAAACCCAACTGTTGACCAAAGACATGATTTGGAGCTGATGCATATAAGGCCAAACTCGCGATGCCGAACACTCCCGAAGGTATTCAGACTTTACAACATATACTGGGCTGAGTACCGCCCTTGATAATGAGCCCTGAATTTCCAGGTACGTGCATTAACCTGGGTGACGAAAGAGCGGCTGTGGTGAGAGCATAGATCGCAAAACACATTGGTTGCTGCCCTCGTAACGTCTATTTTAGATCGGTGAATAATAAGCTTGCCAATAATGTCGGTATCCCTCTTGGTCATTTTAAGTACCAGGAGGGTGTGAGCCAACAAGAGACAATAAAAAAGGTTTACACAGGGTCTTAATCTAAAAAGAAACCTTGGAACGGGGCCCTGCCACACGTCTGCACCTCTATCTCTGTTGAGCTGTATCCTGGAAGGGTATAGCACGATGGTCATCTGTAAAAAAAACCATGTGAAAGAATCTTGTGTGACCGTGCGTAAAGTCAGTTAACCTTAATGAATCATGAAATTCAATTTCTTGAGTGTAAATAGGACCCAGCCGAACTATGGATCCTTTTCGTGCGGGCAGCCCCCAGCACCACATATGGGGGCATAACCGTTAATCAAGCTCAGGTTTATCTGGGCTGCTATGGGTTGGAGAGGCCATTCAGTGGTTCGGCTGCTAGAGCCGCCACATATTATTCCGCACGTAGGGAACGCTCTGTATTTCCGCTGATTGTGATGACGCCACGTGGACCGGGCATCTTAAGTTTAAGATAAGCGTAATGCAGTACTGCATTGAAACGAGCGAAGGCCGTTCTTCCGAGTAGTGCATGCTAGCCGCTTCGGAACAGAGCGATGTCGAAGATTAGTTCTTCGCTTCAGAAGTTGTCGGGAGAACCGAATACAACCTCTAATGTTAGAGAGCCCGTGCAGCGGGCCTCTACACCTGGTATTACTCCTTTAAAGGTAGTACTGCTTTGGCTGATTCTTGACGGGTCTATCCCCATCTTGCGGACAGTGTCCTGATATAACAGATTAAGACTATTGCCGCCATCCATGAGGACTCGAGTGAGATGGTATCCGTCAATTATTGGGTCGAGCACCAAGGCAGCCAAACCTCCATGCCAGATACTAGTCGGATGATCCCTGCGATCGAAAGTGATCGGGCATGCCGACCATGGGTTGAATTTGCGGGAGACAGGCTCTACAGCGTATACGTCTCGGAGTGCGCATTTGCGCTTCCTTTTTGTTATGTGGGTTGCGTAAATCATATTCATTGTTTTGACCTCTGGTGGAATTTTTTTCTGCCCCCTAGTGTTCAGCTGGCGAGGTTCATCCTCGTCTTCACTTGGCGCCTCCCTCCCCTTGTGTTCGGCGTTTAGCTTGCCGGCCTGCTTGAAGACCCAACATTCTCTGTTGGTGTGATTCACAGGTTTCTCGGGGGTGCCATGAATCTGATAGGATCTGTCTAGAATTTTATTTAGGCTGGACGGTCCATCTCCACTGCCTTTAAATGGCTTTTTCCGTTGACCGGGTCGAGAGCCCCTGAATCCGGTGTTTACCACTGTGTTGTCTGGGCTGTCTTCGTTATTTCGATGCTTGTTTTTATTGCATCGCGGCTTCCCATTGCCATCCCTGATTTCGGATGTGCCTGGGTAGCTGGTGCCACTGCAGGCCAACCAACTGTCCTCGCCCATGCAAAAGCGGGTCATAAGAGTTGTTAGGGCTGCCATTGTCCTCGGTTTTTCCTGGCCAAGGTGTCTAGCAAGCCATTTGTCCCAGATGTTGTGTTCGAAAGCTGCTAGGGCTTCAGCATCCGGGTAGTCGACGATTTGGTTTTTCTTTGTGAGAAATCTATTCCAAAGCTTACGGGCTGACTCTCCGGGTTGTTGGATTATGTGACTTAAATCGTCTACATCCGGAGGTCGGACATAGGTCCCTTGAAAATTAGCCCTGAAAGCGTCCTCTAGTTCCTCCCAACTTCCAAATGAATTTTTGGGGAGGCTTTTCCACCAGTGCCAAGCTGGTCCTTTCAACTTGAGGGGCAGGTATTTGATGGCGTGGAGATCGTCTCCGCAAGCCATATGGATGTGAAGAATAAAGTCCTCAATACAGACTCCAGGGTCTGTCGTTCCGTTGTATGCCTTGATGTTTACGGGTTTAAACCCCTCTGGAAATTCATGATCCAGCACCTCATCGGTGAAGCACAGGGGGTGCGCGTCACCCCTGTATTTGGATGTGTCGTGGCGTGGGTTCGACGATTGTAGTGTTTAGTGTTGATTCCGAGATGGTAGTCGATCATTATAGTTGGTTTGGTGGCCGTGATCCTGCATAGGAACATGTTTCCTAGATCCATAGATGGACCTGGCCATGCCAGCTCTTTTGTCCACGTGTTCACGTAGATCGTGTGTTGACTTGTGTGCGGCGTCATTGGTCGCTCTGTCTCGGCCACGGGGTGGTCTGTCCGGCAGTTCGGCGGTATTGTTTTTCGGCGGAATGGGCATGATAGCCTCATCGTCGAATTCAGGCAGTAGCTTGCATTTTGGGTAGCTCTTTGTGTGGCGATCATTGAGGGAGTCTTGGATTAGGGGGTATCCGGACAGCCGGACTATATACTTTGGCCGGACTGTTGGACCGTGAATATACAAGACTCAAGACTTCGTCCCGTGTCCGGATGGGACTCTCCTTTGCGTGGAAGACAAGCTTGGCGATCCGGATATTAGATCTCTTTCTTTGTAACTGACTCTGTGTAAACCCTAGCCCCCTCTGGTGTCTATATAAACCGGAGGGTTTAGTCCGTGGAAGGACAATCATAATCATCATAGGCTAGCTTCTAGGGTTTAGCCTCTATGATATCGTGGTAGATCAACTCTTGTAATACTCATATCATCAAGATCAATCAAGCAGGAAGTAGGGTTTTCCCTCCGTCGAGAGGGCCCAAACCAGGGTAAAACATCGTGTCCCTTGCCTCCTGTTACCATTAGCCTTAGACGCACAGATTGGGACCCCCTACCCGAGATCCGCCGGTTTTGACACCGACATTGGTGCTTTCATTGAGAGTTCCTCTTTGTCGTCGCTGCAAGGCTCGATGGCTCCTTTAATTATCAACAACAACGTGGTCCAGGGTGAGACTTTTCTCCCCGGACAAATCTTCGTGTTCGGTGGCTTCGCACTGTGGGCCAATTCGCTCGGCCATCTGGAGCAGATCGACAGATACGCCCCTGGCCATCAGGTCTTGTTCGGAAACCTGAACTACACGGCCGATATCCGCGGAGACTTGATCTTCGACGGATTCGGGCCTACGCCAGGAGCGCCGAACAGTCACGATGAGCACGGCTTAGACCTGCTGTCGGACAATACTCGGGATATCGCACCTGCAGGAGCTCCGGACCTAAATTTGGGGCAGATTGCGTCGTCCGAGGACGGGTGGATAGACCCCGCCTCGGAGACCGCACACTCATCGGCGGTAGAGCCGAACACAGACTTCACCCCAAGGAAGCCTGTGTTTTCGGACCCCTGGACTTGTGTCTGGTTGTAGGTCCAGACCGCGCGCCCCCGAGCCCACCGATTCTGGTTGGGCTCCGGTAATGGAACTCTCCGCTGCGGATATCTTCTAGCACTTGCCCTTTGGCGACATGCTGAACTCATTAAAGTCTATCTCTTTGTTAGAAGACTCTTGGCTGAACTATGTCCGGCTCAAGGGGGAAGAAGGCGACGAAGAAATTCGTTGCCCACCCACCACCCACTTCATAGCCACTATCGACGACGTAACAGACATGCTTGACTTTGACTCCGATGACACCGACGGCATGGACGTCGGTGCAGGAGACGATTCAGAACCACCACCCACGGGGCGCTGGACTACCACCTCATCATATGATATATACATGGTGGACACGCCTAAGGAGGACGATGGCGACAAAACGGAGGATAAAACCCCCGGACAAAAGCCAAAACGATGACGCAGACGCCGCTCTAAGTCCAGCCACAGTAAAAACAGCAGCGCTAGAAAGATCGACACCCCAGTCAACTCCAAAGGCAATGACGACCATATGGACCCAACAATGGAGTAGGATGAGCAAGGTCACACCAAACACAGCCCTTCGCAAACGCCCAATCACAACGATCCCGAGGGACGAATTCATCAACACGCCCCGGGAGAGGAACACAGTCCGGACGACGATGCATTCATCATCCCGGAAAAATGTTTGGAACGAGATAACCTCCACAGAAGGCTTATGGCCACTGCCAGAAGTTTGAAGAAGCAGAAGCAAAGGCTCAAGGCTGCGCAGGAAACGCTCAACCATAGATGGAATAAATTGCTAGACACTGAAGAAAAATATGGTGACGATCGCCACACAAAGAGCTACCCAAAGCGCAAGCTGCTGCCGGAATTCGACGACGAGGCCATTCCGTCGAAGAACAATACGGCCAGTAGGCCGGACCAGCCAATTCATGATAGCAATAGAGCAGGTACTGACGTTGCATATGATTTACGTGAGCTCCTGGATAAAAAGGCCGGCGCGACCAGGTCCATCTATGAATTTAGAGGACACGCTCTGGTGCAGGATTATGGTCACCAAAACGATCAGACTGATCGAGTACCAGTTCGGAATCAGCACCGGACACAATAACAGCCGACAGCATGCCACAACACGTCCAGATACAGAGGGTCTGCTCACCCTCTGTGCTTCACTGAAGAGGTACTGGACCACGAATTTCCACAGGGTTTTAAACCCGTGAACATAGAGGCATATGACGGAACGACAGACCCTGGGGTCTGGATTGAGGATTTTATCCTGCATATCCACATGGCTCGTGGGGACGACCTCCACGCCATCAAATACCTTCCCCTCAAGTTGAAGGGACCAACTCGGCACTGGTTGAAAAGCCTCCCCAAAAATTCAATCGGAAGTTGGGAGGAACTCGAGGATGCTTTCAGGGCCAATTAAGGGACCTATGTCCGACCTCCGAATGCTGACAATTTAAGTCACATAATTCAACAACTCGGAGAGTCTGCCCGCAAGCTTTGGAATAGATTCCTCACTAAGAAGAATCAAATTGTCGATTGTCCGGATGCCGAAGCCCTAGCGGCCTTCAAGCACAATATCCGGGATGAGTGGCTCGCCAGACACCTCGGCCAAGAAAAGTCGAGGATAATGGCAGCCTTAACAAGCCTTATGACCCGCTTTTGCACGGGTGAAGACAGCTGGTTAGCCCGTAGAGGCACCAGCAACCAAAGTACATCTGAAATCAGGGATGGCAACAGGAAGCCACGGCGCAATAAAAACAAACGTCAAAACAAGGAAGAAAGTCCGGACAACACAACGGTCAACGCCGGATTCAGGGGCTCTCGACCCGGTCAACAAAAGAAGCCATTTAAAGGCAGCAAAGAGGGACCGTCCGGCCGAAGCAAAGTCCTAGAAAGATTGTGCCAAATTCATGGCACCCCCGAAAAACCTGCGAACCACACTCACAGAGAATGATGGGTCTTTAAGCAGGCCGGCAAGTTAAACACCAAACACAAGGGAAGGGAAACACCAAGTGAAGACGAGAATGAGCCTCGCCAGCCGAACACTTGGGGACAGGAAAAATTCCCACCAGAGGTAAAAACAGTAAACATGATCCACGCGGCTCACATACCCAAGAGAAGGCGCAAACGCATGCTCAGAGACGCATACGCTATAGAGCCCATCACCCCAAAACTTAACCACTGGTCGGCCTGCCCGATCACCTTCGATCATAGGGACTACCCGACTAGTATGCGGCACGGAGGATCAGCTGCCTTGGTGCTCGACCCAATAATCGACGGATACCATCTCACTCGCGTCCTCATGGACGGCGACAGTAGTCTCAATCTAATATACCAAGACACTATCCGCAGGATGGGGATAGACCCATCCAGAATCAGCCAAAGTAACACCACCTTTGAAGGGGTGATACCAGGCGTTGAAGCCCGCTGGAGGGGCTCCCTCGTACTAGAGGTGACATTTAGTTCCCCAAACAACTTCAGAAGCGAAGAACTACTCTTCACCATCGCTCCCCTCCAAAGTGGTTATCATGCATTGCTCGGGAGAACGGCCTTTACCCGCTTCAATGCAGTACCGCACTACATCTACCTTAAACTCAAGATGCCCGGTCCACATGGTGTCATCACCGTTAACGGATATACAGAGTGTTCCTTACGCGCGGAAGAGTATGCGACGGCTCTAGCAGCCGGACACTAAGCGGCCTCTAATATCAGAACGCATGATCGGTCGTTAAGACCACGGACACGGTTAGATGAGTCCGGCAGCCCAGCTGGGCGCTATACATGTAATCCCATAGAGGACACCAGGGGCTACATATATTCAATAAAGCCCACCTTTTGGCTTGACCGTATTAACAGGCCAATGTCTTACACTTCTACTATCCATTGATAATAGTCAACTTTTCCCACGCTTACGTCATACTCTTCTACATGAGTTTTCCTTTTTACAAACACCATTCGTGCGATACCCTCCCAGGACATAGCACAACGGAGACAAAGGCGCAGACGTGCAGCAGGGCCCCGCTCAAAGGTTTCTCTTTAGATTAAGCCCCTGTGTAAACCTTCTCTATTGTCTCTTGTTGCTTACACATCCCATGGGTACTACACCCATAGGGGATACTGCCGTTATTGGCATTTTGCCACGACAGACTAATGCACGTACCTGGAAATACATGGTTCATAATAAAGGGCGTTATTCAGCCCGGTATATGTTCTAAAGTCCGAATACCTTCGGGAGTGTTCGGCCTCGCGAGTTTGGCCTTATATGCATCAGCTCTGAATCATGTCTTTGGTCAAATGTTGGGTTTGCCCGGCTCCTGGGTTTTCCGCCTTACGTTTCGTTCTTATCGGCTAAGGCGGACAAAGGAGAACTACTGCGATTGTGCCCTGGTTATTCCGGATGAGCACCTCAGTAGAGAAAGCCAAAAACTGACTGTCATGATATAGCGATAGACTGGTCAACCACTCAGGGACTCACCGAAATCTTTAGGATTCCTCCGCATTAACGAAGGACCATTTCCCGGTCATGCACACACGCGCCCATATTTGGATGCACGCAAAGGTACCAGGGGCTACATAGTAGTCCCACCGTTAAACTCTGATGGCTAAGTGAAAGTGTTAAAGCTATATAGTCCGGTTGCCTAGTTAGACGTGCGGTCACCTCCTTAATGGACCAAGACATTGGATCAAGTGTTATTATGCATATTCTTGCGAACACCCTCGCATTGTATGCGTGGGGGCTGAAGCCAACGACTGCTAACTTTCAGATTACATACATACATCAAACGACCGCACAGGAGGCACAATAACACTTTCGGTCAAAAAGTATAAACATAGCCTCCATAATTAAAATAAAATTGTTTTTACAATGAAACAATTTGTCACTCGAACATGACATCCTTCGAGCATCGAGCCTCTATTAAACGAGCACCTTCTGTTACCTGCTCCAAGTACTGCTTGGCTGGATCCTAGCTTCCCGCCGGATTCTGGGTTGCAATGATGGTGGCCTCCATATCTATCCAGTATGTTTTAACACGGGCAAGAGCCATTTGTGCACCCTCTATGCACGCTGACCTCTTCATGGCATCGATTCGTGATACGGCACCAAGGAATTGTTGCACTAAACCAAAATAAATGTCCGGCTTTGGCCCCTATGGCCATAGATGGTCTGTTATAGATCTCATCGCAAGACCGGACAACCTATGGAGCTCGGCCACAACAGCCATCCTTTCACTTGATGGCAACGGGCGCGCTGGAGCAATAAATTGCGACCAGAACAGCTTTTCTACTTCATTATCGTTTTGGTCCTCGAAAAACTTGGCCGCATCAGCCGTACTCTTCGCCAGATCCGCATACGCGTCTGCAGGGCTCCAGCGCCGATCCAGAGGAGCGTACTTTGGATCTAAGAACTTCATCCGCAACAAATAGGGGTTTCCAGCTGCGATTTCTCCGGCCTGTCGAAGCTCCTCCCGTGCATCCCTAATTTCGGAACGCATCTCCTTGGCTGCATCAAGGGCCTTCTTCAGGTCAGCTGACTTCGCCTGATTCTCTTTTTCAAGGATCTCATACCGTCTGGTGGCGTTCTTCAGCTCCACAGCCATCTCGGCTATTTTATCTTCGCTTCAGTGATGAGCAGCCTGTTCGGCTCTCAACTCTTCGGTCGCCTTCAGGGCAGCCGCATTGCTAGCCCAGGCTTGTACCTTGGCTAGGGCAAGCTCCGCCCTCAGGGCCTCCACGGCAGCAGCTCCGCCTACAGTCAAAGCATATCATATTAACATTATGCTCTTCTTAATATGTCCTATAAAAATAAGGAAAACAGAGCACATACTCTGTGACTCGTCAAGCCGCTCGTTCACGAGCGTGATGTCGGCATCCACAACATCAATCTATCGCCGCAGTTCGGCGACTTTAATGGTCCGATCGGCCGCCGGACCATTAGCCACCTGTGCATGAATTCAGTGCAATCATTACTTAACAATGTGATCCTCCATTTGCCGCCTAGGGCTGGCAACCAGAGTCTCAGGGGCTACTATCTATACGGTGCACACCTAGCGTGTGCGCCACAACAAAAAATTACATACTTTCTTACATACCTCAAAGACTTTGAGCAGGCTTGTAAAAGCTTCATTCAATCCGCTTGTGGCGGATGAAATCTTCTCAAGCACTGTGCTCATTAATGAACGGTGATCCTCCGAGATAGCAGCTTTCTCTAGAAGGCCTGTCAGCGTGTCCGGCCGGCCGCCGAACTGTGTTGGACCCTTCTTATCGCCCCCCGTGGGAGCCGAGCGCTCCGGGTTCAGGGTGGCTGAAGTACTAGCTTTTGGCCTCGGCAAATCTGGACTCCTCCGTGACGACACCTCGGGGTCGCCCGCCCCATAAGGCGGAGAGGCTGGTGGGGTTTCACTCTCCATCATCTCCGGAAGGAGATCCCCCGAAGACGAACTCTGTCGAGAAGAGCTGCTAGCCGGACTGCAAAGAATGGGTCCTGGTTATTGTTTTCGGAGGAGGAAGCAGAAGCTTTGTAACGATTAACTTACAACTCGGCTGAGGGCTGGCCCGTTTGTGGGCATGGCGCGGTGAGGACACCCTTCAGGGTAGGGCCCCCTGATGAAGTTTTCTTCCCTTGTTTGGGCACCTCCGTCTCCAAGTCTTCGGAGGCAGCTGTCGTGGTTCTAAGTCTGACAGTTGAAAGGGGGGTAGGTATGGAGAGGCAAGATCCTAGCTATGGCGAAGATGTACACACGAGGTTTACGAGTTCAAGCCCTTCTCGGAGGAAGTAACAGCCCTACGTCTCGGTGCCCGTAGGCGGTCGATTGGTTCATGTGTGTTGTGTTACAGGGGGTGCGAACCCTTGTGCCAGAGGAGGGGGTGGCTTATATAGAGTACGCCAGGACCCCAGCCCTCCACCATTACAAGGAGTTCAATGTACATAAAGTAAGGGCGTTACTAGTAACGGCAGTCTTAAATACTCTTAATGCTCATGAAGACTAAGGAGTGAATGCCCAGCCATTGTGCGCTCTTCCGACTCCTGGTCTTCGATATAGTCGAGTCATTCCCCATAACGGTCGAGTGAAAGTGGGGAATGACGGTCGAGTGATTATACCGTCGAGTGGATTCTTGGTCTTCTTATCTTCTGGGGTAGTGACCTTGGGTAGGACGTATAGGTCAGGCCTATGACCCCTACCCCAGGTCTGTATCCTCATCAGTAGACCCCAAATGGATTAAGGTGCGAGTGCAAAATAGGCTGAAAATGAACTTGCCCTGAGCCTTGGGATCTAGCGAGTGCTTTCTGCAAGTCTGAGCACCCGCGTCGATGTTTGGTGTCGACTCAGTCGCCTTGATCTATTCAGTGGATAGTCGAGTGAGATGTTGGTCTTATGTGCCGAGTGTCGCGTTGGAGCGTGGGATCCTGGGCGCGATTGCCTGCAGTGTATCCCGGATTCCGCGGGATACGAAATTTCGGGGAAGCGCGCCAGACGGGGATTGCCGAAGCGGGCGGAGCGGATAAACAGTGATTCCTCGATTCCTGTGCCGCCTTTTTTGCCACGTACATTGCGCGCGACTGTTGCGGGATTTGACGGGATCGCCTGGTCCCACGCGTCAGTCACTCGGAAACAATCTCTTATACGGTGGTCGCACCGAGGCATCTGTACTGTGCACATCTTCTCTTCCTTCTTCTTTCTCCGTTCCTCCGCCGCACCTTACTCTTCCGCTCCGACGCCGCTGCCCCGTCGCCATGGTGAAGGACAAGACGGCGGCGCTAGAGCGCGCAAAGAAGACGAAGGAGGTGGCGAAGGGCAGGAAGCAGCAGCGCGGGTCATCGTCGCGCGCGAGGCTGCCGCCGGGCTGGATCCAGGGCGATTGGATCCGGTCTTTGATTCAGCAGGCAGACCTGGACGAGCTGGCGGAGTTGGGGTTGATCACCAAGGGAGCGGCAAGGTTGCCGGAGGGGGAGATGAGCCCTCAGCCTCAGCTGGGTGAGTGCGTTCTGCTCGCCACCCACGTCGACCGCGGCTTTTCGCTCCACCCGCATCCTTTCTTCTGGGGGTTTCTGAACTTTTTTGGTTCTCAACTACACCACTTCTCCCCCAACACCATCACCTATTTAGCTGCTTTCGTGTCGATGTGCGAGAACTTCTTGGGGTGTCGACCGCACTGGGGCCTTTTCAAGCACATCTTCACCATTCATTCCCAATCGGTAAAGAAGGCGAAGTCGAGTGACTCGAAAACCCATGTCATCCAGATGTGCGGGGGTTTAGGTATCCAAAAGAGGAAAGGGAGTGCTTTTCCTGCTATGACTCTTCCTGACTCCGTTAGAGGCTGGCAATCGACTTGGTTCTATTGCCAGGATGTCGCGGCTCCAGGTCAGTCGACCGGCCTCCCCCACTTCTCATTTTACCGAGTCCAGACTCCAGCCCCGCTGAAAGTTATGACTGGCGAGACCATGGAGACGAGGATGTTGGTAGATAGGGTGGTTCAGCTTATCAATGATGGTGTCACAGGTCTGGATCTGTTGGAGGTGTTCCTCAGTCGACGCATCCAACCTCTCCAGGCCCGCGATCACCCAATGTGGCTGTATTCCGGACCGGACGACACTGCTCGGGTTCATCCAGAAGAAGTACCGTCTGCAACAGTAGCTTCGTGGTTGAGGAGCATCACAGGCAATCAGGACAATCCCAAAGGATCTAGGCGAGTCGTTCCTTTTAGCAGCAACAACCCACCCGACAAGGTATGCTTTTTGCTCCGACTGTTTCTCATTCATGCTCCGACTGTACTTGAGATTAACCGACTCTTGTTCTCCCAATTTGTTCTGCAGGTGTTCACTGAGATGCACTCGATGCCCAATGGGGAGCAGGCTTTGGAGCAGGCCCAGGAGGGGGAGGACAGCACGGAAGATAGTGACGAGTGGGATCCTCAGGATGACGACGAGGAGGAGGAGAGCGAGGAGTCGGACAAGGAGGAGGAAGTCGACTCGCCACCACGTTCTGAACGTCGATCCAAACAGCAGCATGACCCGGCCGGTGGGAGCGGGAAAGGTGCGGGTCCGAGTGTTGGTACCCAGAAGCACA
The DNA here is from genome assembly GCF_018294505.1 of Triticum aestivum. Lineage (NCBI taxonomy): Eukaryota > Viridiplantae > Streptophyta > Magnoliopsida > Poales > Poaceae > Triticum > Triticum aestivum. The sequence goes on along the minus strand of NC_057804.1, from coordinate 282,652,644 downwards.
CTCGGACGTCGACTCCGAAGCCAACGGAGAAGGTGGACAAGCAGCCTAAAGTTGCTCCCTCCAAGGCTCGGAAGACACTGCCGCACATCAAGATGGTCGTCCCCATTGCCTCAGGGTGGGTATCTTGTTTGTGTTTCTGTAAGTCGACTGAAGATTTTCTTGATCTGACCGACCAATCCTTGTGTCTTTCCAGCCCCACCTCTGCTGCCACTGACATGGACGTCGACAAGGCACCAGGAGACGAAGAGGCCACCTCCCGAGCTGGTAAGTTCGTTCAACCAAATTCTGCTTAGTCGAGTGGATGGCCAATCAACTGAAAACTTGACGTTCCTCTTCTTATGTAGCTCCACAAGATATCGTTGTGCTTCCTGATGACGAAGAAGAAGAAGTGCCTCTACAGGAGAGGAGGAAGAAGAGTGGAATATCAAGCAGGAGGAAGCTTGAAGTCCAGGTCCCTCAGTCGACATCGGTGCATGAAGCGATAGTCCGGACCAAAGTCACATTCGCTAACCCGTTGATGACTGATCGTCCGTCGGGGTCGACTGCGCAGACACCTGCTGCACCGGTGCAGCTCCACTCATCTGACCCGGCAGCTACTTCGACCCCTCTGGAGCCATCCCTCTTTGCTACATATCAAACTCCAGACGACTCGCCGGGTGCTGCTAGGGAAGCTCTTCGCCAGGCAAACCTTGTCATGGAGCAGGTGAAAGTGATGCATGAAGCCAATCAGATAGCCTACAACGCCAGCACTGCTCTTCAGACCAATGTTCAGGTCAGTAAAATTCCGACTGAAATTTTTGAATGTCACTTTATATCTGATCACCCGCTGGGTGTTCCTTCGTTTAGAACCTAGGAAATCTTCAATTCTTCACTTTTTGAATCAGTGGGGGCACGTCGAGTGCACCCACTGGGTGTAGTCCCCGAGACCACGGTCGGCTGCTGGCAGTCGACCGAGGTCTAATGATGCATCTCTCTTTCTTCCTTTTTTTTGAACTCATGCTGAGTATTGATCTGATCCAGTGGGGGCACGCTAAGTGCACCCACTGGGTGTAGTCCCTGAGACTACTGTTGGAAATTTGATTTGGCAATAGTCTTAGAATAACTCTTTGCTTTCACTCGGCGCTTTGACCTGTCGACTGACATATTCTATCTTTCTAGTTGCAGAGGTCTTGTGATCTTGGAGCTCGGCTCACCAGTTGAAGAAGAAACATATCAGCATTGAACTTGACCTCGAACTTGCGAAGAAGAATCTGAAGACTGCCCAACAAGAAACGACCATCATGGGAGGTAATCACTCGACCATCTTGTCTATTTTGTAGATTCATACTTCGCGCTAGTTTTTCCTTCAGTCTCTTTGAACCGAGTGATTTCACATGACCATATGTGTGTAGTGAAAATCGTCAACTTCAGTCTCGTCTGAAGAGTGTTGTTTCTTTAGAGAGGATGAAGGAGGCTTTGGAGCAGAAGGATCTGGATCTGGAGGCCGCCCAGAAGGAAGCGCGTGAGAAGACGAAGCTTGCGGACCAGAAGCTGGCTTCGGTCAGCAAACTGGAGGAGGAGAACGCGAAGCTGAAGGCTGCCATCTCAGACGCCAATCCAGGAAGTCGAGCAACTGAAGAAGGACAAGGACAATCTGACCACTGAAGTTGGCGGCCTTAAGACCAAGACCGACAAGCTAGAATCCTATCTGGAGCAACTCGCCGCCAAACTTGTTCTGAAGCTTGAAGGTATGATCAGTCGACTAATCACTTTGTTGTCGATTGAACTTTGTTATCTCGTTGTTGATTCATCACTTTTTGCAATGTGACAGAACTGTGTCAGGACTTTGAGGCTGAAACTGGGCGGGTCGAGACAGGTCTCGACCCCATCAACTGTCCCATGAAAGATGAAGTTGCGATGAACTTGCTTCGACTGGAATCGCGCTTGGACGATGCAGTCGACTATCTGGCTCGGCTGAAGGCGGCGATGGCCCGAGTGGACATTGAGCTCTGGCCTCGGGAGGAACTGTCTCAAGACCTTGAGTCCTTGATGGCTTGGCTAAACCAGATTCCAGGTCGAGTGCAAGAATGGAAGAAATCTTCTGCTCGCTGTGGTGCTGATGTCGCTTTGTCTCTGGTCCGAGTGCACTTCAAGGAAGCTAAGGAAGACAAGTTGGCAGCTCTCAAAGTGGCAAACACTAAGAAGCACTCCTTCCAGGACTTCATGGACACTTTCCTCGAGGCAGCGACTCGCATCACCGACAGCATCGACCTCGACAGCTTCTGTGACCCGGCCAGTCCTTCTCCCACCGAGTGACAAAAGAAAAACATTATGCTATCACTTTTATTTGCCTCGGAATGCCGAGTGGATTTGTAACCGTTAAAACTCCTTCGGGCCTGATGCCTGAGCACTTTATTCTGCGGTTAAGAAACTTTGGACTTGTCACCTCATACATTGCGTCTGTCTCCAAACGAAAATCGTTTTTCCCTCGAATTGTTGTCTGTTTGCTTGATGCAGCTTCTGGAGAAGGATGGCCAGTCGACTGATCGGGCGGTCCTTGAGCAACCTTGATCAGTTCATCAGCAAGGCATTCAGCAATGATCTTGGCGTTCCAGTCGACTGATGGAATGATCCTTGAGTAGCATTGATCAGCTCATCAGCAAGGCACCCAGCAATGGTCTCGCTGTTCCAGTCGACCAATTGGGTGACCCTTGAGTAGCATTGATCGGCTCATCAGCAAGGCACTCAGCAATGGTCTTGACGTTCCTGTCAACCGATTGGGTGATCCTTGAGGAGCATTGATCAGCTCATCAGCAAGGCACTCAGCAATGGTCTTGATGTTCCTGTCAACCAATTGGGTGATCCTTGAGGAGCATTGATCAGCTCATCAGCAAGGCATTCAGCAATGGTCTTGACGTCCTTGTCAACCACCCGGTAAGGTTTTTCAAACTTAGGCGAGCACTTGGCTGCAGCTAAGCCTCCAAGTGGGAGGATTGCTCACCACTCGGTAGGATTTTTCAAACTTAGGCGAGTACGGGACTGCAGCTAAGCCCCCGAGTGGGAGGTTTGCTCACCACTCGGTAGGATTTTTCAAACTTAGGCGAGTACAGGACTGCAGCTAAGCCTCCGAGTGGGAGATTTGCTCACCACTCGGTAGGATTTTTCAAACTTAGGCGAGTACGGGACTGCAGCTAAGCCTCCGAGTGGGAGGTTTGCTCTCCACTCGGTAGGATTTTACAACTTAGGTGAGTATGGGACTGCAGCTAAGCCCCCGAGTGGGAGGTTCGCTCTCCACTCGGTGGGATTTTAAAACTTAGGCGAGTGCGGGACTGCAGCTAAGCCTCTGAGTGGGAGGTTTGCTCTCCACTCGGTAGGATTTTTCAAACTTAGGCGAGCACTAGGCTACAGTTAAGCCCCCGAGTGAGAGGCAGACTCATCACTCAGTAGGATTTTTATCACTTAGGCGAGCACTGGGCTGCAACTAAGCCCCCGAGTGAGAGGCAGACTCGTCACTCGGTAGGATTTTTATCACTTAGGCGAGCACTGGGCTGCAGCTAAGCCCCCGAGTGAGAGGCAGACTCATCACTCGGTAGGATTTTTATCACTTAGGCGAGCACTGGGCTGCAGCTAAGCCCCCGAGTGAGAGGTAGACTCATCACTCGGTAGGATTTTTATCACTTAGGCGAGCACTGGGCTGCAGCTAAGCCCCCGAGTGAGAGGCAGACTCATCACTCGGTAGGATTTTATCACTTAGGCGAGCACTGGGCTGCAGCTAAGCCCCCGAGTGAGAGGCAGACTCATCACTCGGTAGGATTTTTATCACTTAGGCGAGCACTGGGCTGCAGCTAAGCCCCCGAGTGAGAGGCAGACTCATCACTCGGTAGGATTTTTATCACTTCGTCTTAAGTGAAAAAGATTCGCAGCTAAGGTAATTCGTACAAAAGAAATAAACAACAATCATTCGTAAGAAGTAAATTGTGTCTTTGATAGTCAAACTAAAAGGGATCCCTTATTACATCTCATCATTCTAAATATTTAAGAATAGAAAGGGCGGAGCAGATCCGCATTCCAGGCGCGTGGCTCATCTTTATTATGCTCGACGTTGAAGAGACGGTAAGCTCCATTGTGGAGCACCTTGGTGATAACGAAAGGGCCTTCCCAAGCAGGAGGAAGCTTGTGAGGTCTTTGCTGATCCACTCGAAGAACCAGGTCTCCTTCTTGAAATGCTCGACCCCTCACGTTTCTTGTGTGAAATCTACGCAAGTCTTGCTGATAGATGGTTGACCGGATCAAGGCCATCTCTCTTTCTTCTTCTAAGAGGTCGACTGCATCTTGCTGAGCTTGTTCTGCTTCTTCTTCCGAGAAGAGTTCGACTCAAGGTGCATTGTGGAGCAAATCACTGGGGAGCACGGCTTCGGCTCCATAGACTAAGAAGAATGGAGTCCTTCTAGTCGACCGGTTAGGGGTTGTCCTCAATCCCCACGGCACGGATGGGAGATCATCGACCCAGGCTCCCATTGCATGTTTCAGGTCACGCATCAACCGAGGCTTCAACCCTTTGAGAATCAACCCATTCGCCTGCTCGGCCTGTCCATTCGACTGAGGATGGGCGACTGAAGCGTAATCGACTCTCATGCCTTGGGAGGCGCAAAAGGCTTTGAATTCTTCAGAATTGAAGTTCGAGCCGTTATCCATGATGATGCTGTGTGGAATGCCATATCTGAATATAAGTTCCCTGATGAAACTCATAGATGTACTTGCTTCAAGGCTTTTGATGGGCTTGGCTTCGATCCACTTGGTGAACTTGTCGACTGCTACCAGCACATGAGTAAATCCGCTCCTGCCTATCCTCAAAGGTCCAACCATGTCCAGTCCCCAGACGGCGAAGGGCCAGACGAGTGGAATTGTTTTTAGAGGTGACGCAGGTTTATGGGACATGTTGGAGTAAAACTGGCAGCCTTCACACTTGTCCACTATTTCCTTAGCCATCTCGTTGGCCCGCGGTCAGTAAAACCCAGCTCGATACGCTTTGGCCACAATGGTCTGAGAGGATGCGTGGTGACCACAGGTTCCCAAGTGAATATCATTGAGGATCACTCGACCTTCCTCTGGCATGATACACTTCTGGCAAACTCTAGTTGCACTTTCTCTAAACAGTTGCCCCTTTATCACAGTAAAGGCCTTGGATGGTCGGACGACCTGTCGAGCCTCTTCTTCTTCTTCTGGAAGTTCTTTGCTAAGAATGTATGCGATGTACGGCACTGTCCAGTCAGGAGTGATGACCAGAACCTCCATGACTAAGTCGACCACAGCTGGGATGTCAACTTCAGTCGGATCTGTAGCACTCTTGGGCTGTGGCGACTCTTCTGTGAAGGGATCCTCCTGAACCGAAGGCGAATGAATATGTTCCAGAAACACATTGCGGGGGATGGCCTCTCTCTTGGAACCTATCTTCACCAACTCATCTGCAGCTTGATTTTTCAATCGGGGCACATGGTGAAGCTCCAACCCCTCAAACTTGTTTTCCAACTTCCTGACAGCGTTGCAGTAACCAGTCATGGCTGGACTTCTGACATCCCATTCTTTCATCACCTGGTTAACCACCAAATCTGAATCACCATACACCATGAGGCGACGGACGCCGAGTGAAATGGCCATACGCAACCCATACAGAAGTGCTTCGTATTCTGCTTCATTATTGGAGGAATCAAAGTGAATCTGGAGAACATAATTGAGCTTGTCTCCACGGGGGGACACCAATACTACTCCAGCACCTGACCCGTTTAGCATCTTGGAACCATCGAAGAACATGGTCCAATGTTCCGAGTAAAATTGAGTTAGTAGTTGCTGTTCAATCCACCCGGCAAGGAAATCCGCGATTGCTTGGGATTTGATAGCTTTCTTTGCCTCAAACTTGATGTCCAGTGGAAGGAGTTCAATCGCCCAGTTTGCTACTCGACCAGTTGCATCTCTGTTATTCAGGATCTCAGACAACCATGCATCGCTGACGACTGTAATAGAGTGATCAGAGAAGTAATGTGCAACCTTCTTCATGGTCATGTAAATTCCATAGACCAGCTTCTGATAATGAGGGTAGCGCTGCTTGGACGGAGTCAAAACTTCATAGAGATAATAAACTGGGTGTTGAACCTTGTACGCTTTTCCTTCCTTTTCTCGCTCGATCATGAGTATTGTACTGACAACTTGTCTAGTGGCTGCAATGTAAAGTAGTAAAGGCTCTTTGTTGATTGGCGCAGCGAGCACCGGCTAGGTGGAAAGCAGGGTTTTGAGCTCTACAAATGCTGCATCAGCTTCTTCAGACCACTCGAACTTATCAGACTTCTTCATCAATCGATAGAGAGGCAAGGCCTTTTCACCGAGACGAGAGATGAATCGACTCAAGGCGGCCAAACAACCAGTCAGCTTCTGAACGTCATGCACTCGCACGGGGCGTTGATCCCTCGTTTGGAAACGAGAAAACCGAGCAGTTTTCCTCCTGGTACTCTGAATGTGCACTTTGACGGGTTAAGCTTGATATCGTACCTTCTTAGGTTGGCAAAGGTTTCTGCGAGATCAGTCAATAGGTCGGAACCTTTGCGAGACTTGAGCATGATGTCATCCATATATGCGTCCACATTTCGACTGATTTGGGTGAGCAGGCACTTCTGGATCATTCTCATGAACGTGGCTCCGGCGTTTTTAAGACCGAATGGCATGGTGACATAGAAAAAGCACCCGAATGGGGTGATGAAGGTTCTTTTTATTTCATCGGGACCATACAGTCAGATCTGATGATACCCGGAATAGGCATCTAAAAAAGACAAGCGCTCACACCCCGCAGTCGAGTCAACAATTTGATCGATACGGGGGAGAGGGAAGTGATCTTTCGGGCAGGCCCGATTGATATGCTTGAAATCAATGCACATGCGAAGTGAATCGTCCTTTTTGGGGACCATGATGACATTGGCAAGCCACTTGGAGTGGTAGATTTCACGGATGAACTCTGCTGCCAACAATCGAGCCACTTCCTCGCCGATTGCTTTTCTCTTCTGAACGGCGGACCGCCGAAGGTGCTCTTTGACGGGTTTTACCTTGGGGTCGACACGCAAACGGTGCTCAGCCAGTCTTCTGGGTACACCTGGCATGTCAGAAGGTTTCCGTGCGAAGATGTCCCAGTTCTAACGGAGGAACTGGATGAGCGCTTCTTCCTATTTGCTGTCGAGCATCGTTGATATATGAGTCAGCGCAGCATTGGTGTCAGTCGGGTGAATATGGATCGGCTTTGTTTCACCACTCGACTGAAATGCAGAGTCCATCGCAGGCTTCTTGGCTCGGAGCAAATCACTCGGATCCGCACTCTTCTGATACTCTTGGAATTCAACCGCCGCCATCTGTGCATCGGCGATTTTGGAACCTTTCTGGAAACATTCTTCTGCTTTCTGCCAATTGCCAGTGACCGTGATCATACCTTTGGGACCAGGCATCTTCAGCTTGAGGTATACATAACACGGTCGATCCATGAAACGTGCGTACGCCGGTCTCCCCAGGATGGCATGATAAGCACTCTGGAAATCCATGACTTCAAACGTCAACTTTTCTTTCCGGTAATGCTTGGAGTCACCGAAAACCACGTCGAGAGTGATCTGGCTGAGTGACTCGGCCTTCTTTCCGGGAATAACGTCGTGAAAGCTCATGTTGCTCTCGCTAAGCTTGGACATCGGGATGCCCATCCCCTTCAAGGTTTCAGCATACAGGATATTCAGGCCGCTGCCTCCATCCATCAGCACCTTAGTCAGTCGAGTGCCACCAACCACTGGGTCGACCACCAGCGCTTGCCTCCCGGGGGTGACTACATGAGCAGGGTGGTCTGACTGGTCGAATGTGATGGCTGTCTGAGACCATTTCAAGTACGTGATCGTCGTCGCCGGAGCAACCATGTTCACTTCTCTGTTGATGACCTTCGACTCTTGCTCTCAACATCGGCAAAAATCATGAGGGTGGAATTGACCTTGGGGTAACCGTCATCTTTCTCTTCCTCCTCATCTCTGTCCGACTCCTTGTCCTTCTCATTAGGTTGTTTCTCCCGGAACTGTTGGATCAGGAGTCGACATTGTCGAGTGGTATTCTTTGGGTAAATCAAATTACCTTCCTCATCTTTCTTCGTGTGGATGTGACACGGCAAGTCCAGCACATCATTTCCTGCTTGATCTTTTACCTTCTTAGGAGGCCAGGGTCCCTTAGGTTTTCCCTTAAACTTTCCTTGAGCTACTGCTGTAATCTCACCAGGCGCTGCTGGTTCGGCTTTACGCTTTTGTTTCCGACTGGAACCACCTCCACCAGCCTCTTGACCAACCGGTTTACTCTTCCCGCTATGGAGTCGATCCTCTTCTTCTCCGTTAGCATACCGGGTGGCTATCTCCATCATCCAGGTCAGAGTCATATCCCCATTTCGACCGAACTTCAGAACCAACTCTCGATACTTGACACCTTCCTTGAAAGCACACACTGCCTGATGCTCTGATACATTCTCCACGGTATGATGCAAAGTGGTCCACCTCTGAATGAATTCTCTCAAAGTTTCATTCGGCTTCGGCAGACAATGCTGCAGCTCGGGAAGCCCTGCCGGCCGTTTGCACGTGCCCTGAAAGGTCCTCACAAACCCTCGAGATAGCTCCTCCCAACTGTGTATACTGTCCGGGGCCAACTGAGTCAACCACGCTCGGGCTGACCCTTCCAACATAAGAGGGAGATGCTTCATTGCAATCTCGTCGTTTCCGCCTCCAATCTGCACCGCCACTCGGTAATCCTCGAGCCAAGTTTCGGGCTTGGATTCTCCAGTGAACTTGCTGACCCCTATTGCTAATCTGAAGTTGGGAGGAATCACTGCAGCCCTGATGGTTCTGATGAAACACTCTGGGCCAGAAACATGTGACCTGCTACCACTCAGACGGTCTCTGCCCAGGTCTTCTCTATGTGCTCTATTCCGGTCGACCAGGCCTTGGACGAGAATGGATCTCGCATCGAAGCCTGGCTCCCTTGGGTCGACTGGAACTCTGCGCTCGTCCCTGTGATGACGCCTGTCATCATGCTGCCGAGGCACGTATGACGCACTCCTCGGGGGAGGCGTTGGCTCCTGACAACGATTGTCGCGGTCGAACTGACGACCGTACTGCCCACGACCCTCACGCCACGGGGGAGATCTTGGGCTATGGGTCAACTGAACTGTATCCGCTGCCACGGACTTGCTGTGTATCCTATTCCGCGACTGAGACACCACTGAATTCTGCTCTCCTGCTGCTCTAAGCAAGGCCCAGATCTGTTCCAACCCTTGGCCAGCCTCTAACTGGGACGGTTGAATCGACTCTTCTATTCGGACCGCAGCGGTGAGGTTCTGAATCGGAGTACGGTATACCTTAGGTGGAGGCGGGAAAAGCTGCTACCGACTGGACTCATGAACTCGTTCCCGAGCTTGCTCGTCGAGAGCGTGCTGCAAGTTATCCAGCCGAGTGCGCTCAGCCAAATTAGCCAAGCGCGCCTCCTCCAAGGCCCGAGCCTCGGGAGTTTCTCCAACGATGGGCGTGTGAAGTGTGTCCACGTTGCGACGACGCAGATCCTCTCTCTGCTGTGAAGAGAGAGGTTCAGGATGGTACTCCTCGTGGACCCGTGATGGATCGCCGCCAGCCTCTTCGCCATCATCGCGGCGAAAGCCTGGTGGGCCACGCGGACCATCGACCATTAAGACTTGAGCCGCAGGATCGCTGCTATCGCACTCGGACGCCGTCTCCGCGGAGCCAGTCAACAGATCGAACAGGCCGTGGAGAGTTTTGTCGAGCTCGATTGCCGCGACTTGATGAGTGGCCAAACGTCGAGCCACTGCATGACTCACCCCCCGCTGAAGCCGCGACTGACCAGATCACTTGCGGCGATGAATAGCGGGAAGGGGAGATGCCACCGGAGCCGACTGATACTGGGTCGACGGCTGTCGAAGAAGGACGCCACGAACGAACGTGCGAAAGTGCGTCACCCCTCGGATGGGGAGCGCCTCGACATCGAGTGGAGCATCCTGGAGCCACACCGAGTCGTCGACGACAAAAACGAGCGCGCCGAGATGGATCTCGCGGCCCTCAACCATCTCGCCGCCTGAAACCATGATGATGATCGGAAAACAAACTTGCAACTTCACAAACAAGTCGCTAAGACACCTGCCCCATGGTGGGAGCCAACTGTCGTGGTTCTAAGTCTGACAGTAGAAAGGGGGTAGGTATGGAGAGGCAAGATCCTAGCTATGGCGAAGATGTACACACGAGGTTTAGGAGTTCAGGCCCTTCTCGGAGGAAGTAATAGCCCTACGTCTCAGTGCCCGGAGGCGGTCGATTGGTTTATGTGTGTTGTGTTACAGGGGGTGCGAACCCTTGTGCCAGAGGAGGGGGTGGCTTATATAGAGTACGCCAGGACCCCAGCCCTCCACCATTACAACAGGTTCAATGTACATAAAGTAAGGGCGTTATTGGTAACGGCAATCTTAAATACTCTTAATGCTCATGAAGACTAAGGAGTGAATGCCCAGCCGTTGTGCGCTCTTCTGACTCCTGGTATTCAATGTAGTCGAGTCATTCCCCATACGGTCGAGTGAAGGCGGGGAATGACAGTCGAGTGATTATACCATCGAGTGGATTCTTGGTCTTCTTATCTTCTGGGATAGTGACCTTGGGTAGGACGTATAGGTCAGGCCTATAACCCTACCCCAGGTCTGTATCCTCATCAGCGGCCCTCTTCTTCCCGCGGGGGGAAGAGACCCTAGATCCCCTTGCCGACTATCCTCCTTCGTGGAGGTAGTAATCCCCCCGGTTTGGATGTGCAATGTGTGAAGTTCTGCTTCTCTCTTCTTCCCTTCGTCTTTCCCCGAGGGCACTTGACTTAGCACACGACTAAGCATCTTGGCTATGGCAGGGCTAGGCGAGCCTTCGGGAAGTGGCGCCGGACACCTGATTCTCTCCGCCTTGCTGAGCCATTCCTGGCCGCGGATGGTTTTTAGAATAATGTTATGATAAATATAAACGAAGTGTTCGGTTTCTGGGTTACTTACTCGGGTATCTGGGCGGTTGCAGCTCAGGCCCGCATCCTCGGTGGTGTCTGGACACTTTACTTGTGGTCCGAAGAATAACTTACACATCCCTTCGAGCATCATGCCGAAGAAGTGCAGAATAGTCCGCGGACCTTCCGGATTAAACTCCCACATCCAGAGAGGCCGGCGTTTGCACGGCAACATCCGTCGGACTAGCATTGGCTGAATTATGCTGACAAGGCTAATGTCCCTCTCAAGAAGCTCCTGGATGCGGCTCTGCAATATTGGTACATCATTAGCAGGCCCCCAATCCAGTCCTACATTGGACCATGACGCCAGTTGAGGCGGAGGGCCCGAACGGAAGTAGGGGGCAGCCACCCACTTTGTGCCTCTGGGAGCTGTGACGTAAAACCACCTCCGCTGCCATAGATCGGACACCTCCGGAAAGAAGCCCTCTGGCCATGGGGCGTCGGCGTTCCTGCTTATTGCAGCACCTCCGCACTCCGCATGTTGCCCCTCAATCATCTTTCGCTTCACATTGAAGGTCTTGAGCCACAAGCCGAAGTGCGGGGTGATGTGGAGGAAGGCTTCGCACACAACGATGAACGATGAGATGTGAAGGATGGCGTCCGGAGCTAGATCATGGAAATCTAGTCCATAATAGAACATGAGCCCTCTCACAAATTCATCAGTGGTGCTGGCATGTTCTTCAGTCGGCTGTCCAGATGCTTCAACCAGAGGAATTTCAATGTGCGTTGGATCAGCAACATTGGAAGTGAGTCCTTTCGCCATTTTGACGAATCTGACTTTGGCTCCCATCCATTCTGCCTTCTAGGAGTCATATTCATCACTGAGCTTTTTGATCTCAGTTTGTAGGGAGATGAGTTGTTCAGGTGATAGCGTCAGAATGTTATCCTTCAGAAAGTGTTGTGTCTTGTACTGGGCTTTCTTCACAGACCGACTTCCTCATATTTCCATTTCTCTTCAGAGATGAAAGCCGTCAACATGTGACTCTGACCAGGTGTGAGGTTTAACTCTGGCAAAGGAGCGTTTGGGTCATTGTGCCAGAGGTCAATGAAATCCAGGATCTTCTTCGGATCCAATAGAAGAGGCATAACACTGCCCTTGGCTCTAGCGGCCCTTTGCTATCTATCTTTGATGATTTCGGCCAATTCTTCATCATCATCTTCACCATCATCAGACGGTACTTGGAAGGCAGCTTGCTTCTTGTGAGTACTTGGTCTAGTGCCTCGTCTAGGAGTGGCCTTGGTCTTCAGCAAAGTGGGGCCTTTTGAAGATAGAGGAGGAGTTGAAGAACTTGCAGAAGCTCCTGAGGCAATTGAGATGCATGTGGTCCTTTGGCAAGTGGCGAGATGCACAAGTGCTAAGGACTTTGCCGGAGGAGTTGAGGGTTTTGCAACCTGAGGAACTGGAACAGCTTGAGGAATATGCCGTGAGGGCATATATGAGGTTGGCCATGAGGGCATTGCTGAGGAAGTTGGTTTGCGTGCAGGCTTCTTAGGCATAGCCTTCTTGCTTGTGGAGGTCTCAGCAGCGGCAGCGACAGAGTCTTCATTGAATTTCCTCACTGCTTCTTTGGCCTGTTTGTACAACTTGGCTTGCCGCTTGGCCCATTCATCAGCATAATCCTCACCGCGCTTGATGCTAGTGGGATCAGCAATCTTGCCAGGTGCCAACGGAGGTCTTGGGCATGGAGGGTTTAGAGCGAATTTCTTCATGTACTTTGGAGTAACATATCTGTACTCCCTCCATTCCCGTGCCCATCTTCGTTCAATTTTCTGTATACGCACCTTGCGCTCATTCTTAGTTTCCTTCCCATGAGTTGCCTCATCAGGTGTGCAATACCCTACATAGATGTCAGCGGGGATCTCAAAAGCAGTGTTGACTTCTAGTTTCTTTCCTCCCTTCTAAGGTCTTTTGACATCTGCCATTTTCTTCAGCTGAGGATTTTGAACTATTGAGTTCTCTGAAGAAGTATGCAGCTTCTCTTCGAGGAACGCTGCAAATGAGTTAAGTTGATGAGAACCTAGTGATTCAGCAGCAGACATGTGTACCTATGAACAGAGTATAGGTGCGAAGAATTTGGAGAGGTCATATGCGTTCTCAGAAGTTTTTGCAAAACAGAACAAGTTTGAGGAAATTGACCAGATATGCCTTGAAGAATTTCACTAAGCGTTCTTTGACTTTGGTTCTAGAGTTGTGTGGATTGTGAAATACACACAATTGAGGAATCTTGAGTAAAAACGTCACTTAGAGAAACAGTTCAAGAACAGATGATTGTGCGAGGTATTTAGAGTGTGGAAGTTGAAGAATAAACACATGTTGATGATTTTATGAAAATCATCAGATTCAACAGAGGCAGTAAAAGTAACTTTTAATTACCTGTGATGAAGAACACGACGAACTGAGAGTGTGGATTTGGAAGTTTGTCTGTCCAGATCTTCCACGCCCTAACTTGGCAGAGGAAGACAGCTATGGCGGTGGCGGAGTGAAGATATCCGCGACCGGCGCGAGTACGAAGGCGACAAGGTCGAGGCAGTGAAGCTCTTCCTCACTGGTGATGATGAAGGTGGCGGCGGCGCTAGGGCTTGGGAGCTCGAGCGAGGGAAGTGAGATCGGGCGGGGTAAATGTAGTCTGCGGTGGGTGAGGGGTATTTATAGCCACGGTGAAAAAACTGCTCGCCCGAGGAAAATGGACGAACATGACCCTGACCCTTCTCATCCTAGTGACATGTGTCACCCACGTACAGTGTGGTGAATAGATAACTCTTATCATGGGATGTGTAACGGTTTGAGCATCAAACGCCGAAAATTCACATAAGAATATTTTAAAGTTTCATTCGCAAATTCTTCAGCTGACAAGGACACAGTGAAGATTTTGAACGGGTTTCAAATAGAACGCACATGAAGAATTTGTGAAATGACTGGGTTGAGTTTAGCATAGAGGGGGAAAGGGTCTGATCACATTCACTTAGGAGAAAAGGCAACTTGATGAATTAGCAATAAGTGAATGTTGTAGAGGACATCAACTTAAGTATATGTATAGTCAAAGAAGAACAATGACAGAAAGAGTGAAGACAATGCAAAGTTGAACAAATTGAACAACTGAGGAATTTCAAAAATGAAGAAAAACTCAAACTGAAGATTTTCAACTTTGGTTGGTGGCGTAACCCACTGTATAAGAATGATGATTTCAGACACAGCGTACAATTGTCGTAGGGTTCTGAGAATCAAATTCTTCATTAATTTCTTCACATTTAGAGGGTTAGTCTTCATTGATTGAAGAAAAACTTTACTTCGTGCGTTGCACATCTAAGTCATCAAGTTTGCATAAGTGTTAGGATGTGTGTCCTTTTCAAAGAACATTCGAAGATTCTAAGATATTTAGCTCACACCAGAACTTTCTAAATCTCTTCTCATCCAAGGGCTTTGTGAAGATATCAGCTAGCTGGTCTTCAGTATTTGCATGGTCGATGGAGATGTCACCCTTCAACACATGGTCACAAAGAAAATGATGACGAATCTGGATGTGCTTAGTCTTCGAGTGTTGAACTGGGTTGTGAGCAATCTCGATAGCACTCTCATTGTCACAGTAGAGTGGCACATTCTTCACATTGATGCCATAGTCCTTGAGGGTTTGCTTCATCCTTAGCAATTGAGCACAGCAAGAACCAGCAGCAATGTATTCAGCTTCGGGAGTAGAGAGTGATACGCAATTCTGCTTCTTCGAGGACCAACATACCAAGGATCATCCAAGGAAATGACGTGTGCCTGACATTGACTTGCGGTCCACCCGATCACCAGCATAGTCAAAGTCTGAATATCCAATAAGATCAAAGGAAGAGCGCTTAGGATACCACAATCCAAGTGTTGGAGTTTGAGCTAGATATCGAAGAATATGCTTCATAGCCTTATGGTGCGATTCCTTCGGTGTAGCTTGAAATTGCGGACACATGCAAACATTAAGCATAATATCCGACCTAGATGCACATAGGTACAATAAAGAGCCAATCATGGAGCGGTATACCTTTTGATCAAAGTCTTTACCATTTTCATCAGTGCATAGATGGCCATTTGTGGGCATATGGATTTTGACGCCTTTGCAATCTTGCATGCCAAATTTCCTCAACACATCCTTGAGGTATTTCTCCTGAGATATGAATATGCCATTGTATTGTTGACTAATTTGAAGACCTAAGAAGAATTTTAATTCTCCCATCATAGACATTTGATATTCCTCACTCATCATATAGGCAAATTCGTCACTGTAACATTGGTTAGTACAACCAAAGATAATATCATCAACATATATTTGGCACATGAATAATTCATCATCATATGCTTTGGTGAAAAGATTTGGGTCAAGTGAACTGGGTTTGAAGCCTTTCTTCATGAGGAATTCCTTAAGTGTGTCATACCACGCCCGAGGTGCTTGCTTGAGACCATAGAGGGCCTTGTTGAGTCTGTAGATGTGATCTGGAAATTTTGGATCCACAAAACCTGGTGGTTGAGCAACATATACTTCTTCCTCAAGCTTACCATTGATGAATGCACTTTTCACATCCATTTGATGTAAGATGATATTATGATGGTTAGCGTAAGCAAGCAATATGCGAATAGCCTCAAGTCTAGCAACAGGTGCAAAAGTTTCATTGAAATCAATTCCTTCAACCTATGTGTAGCCTTGAGCTACAAGACGAGCCTTATTCCTCACCACAAGGCCATTTTCATCTTGTTTTTTGTGGTAGATCCATTTGGTACCGATGATGTTGTGCTTGCACGGGTCTGGTCGCTTGACAAGCTCGCACACATTGTTGAGCTCAAATTGATGCAATTCATCTTGCATGGCTTGAATCCACTCAGATTCCATGAATGCTTCATCAAATTTAGTGGGCTCTGTGATAGAGACAAACACAAAATGCCCACAAAAGTTAGATAAGTGTGAAGCTTTTGAGCGTGTGAGAGGACCTGGTGCGTTGATGTCATCAATAATTTTCTCGATCTCCACTTCATTTGCAACGCGAGGATGTGCAGGATGATGACATTGCTTAGGCCCAGCAATTTCTTCAGGACCATTTTCTTCGGCCACACCAGTGTGATTTTCTTCACGGTCCAGAATTACTTCTTCAGTAGATTCTTCGGTAGGGATGATATCATCAGTAGCTTTGAACTTGATGGATTCCTTAGGTGACATTTCATCTAGCACAGGAGGTAGGTGCTCTCTTTGCGAGCCATTAGTTTCATCAAACCGCACATCTACAGTTTCAACAATCTTGTGATGATTGATGTTGAAGACTCTGTAGGTGTGCGAGTCCTTTCTGTAACCAAGCATAAAACCCTCATGTGCTTTCGGTGCAAATTTAGAGTGATGGTGAGGATCTCTAATCCAGCATTTAGCACTGAAGACTTTGAAATAATTTACATTAGGTTTCTTGTCAGTGAGGAGTTCATATGAGGTCTTTATGAAGAATATGTGAAGATATACCCTGTTGATGATGTGGCATGCAGTATCAATAGCTTCAGGCCAAAAGCATTGAGGTGTCGTGTATTCATCAAGCATGGTGCGAGCCATCTCAACAAGAGTTATGTTCTTGCGCTCCACGACACCATTCTGCTGAGGAGTGTAGGGAGCAGATAACTCGTAGGTAATACCAAGTATATCAAGATATTCATCGAGACCAGTGTTCTTGAACTCAGTTCCATTATCACTCATGATATGCTTCATCTTCACACAGAAGTTAGTAGAAGCTCTTGAGGAAAATCGTCTGAAGACTTCCTGCACTTCATTTTTGTAAGTGATGATATGCACCCATGGGTAACGAGAATAGTAATCAACTATGACAAAGCCATATAATGATGCAGAACTAGAGAATGCGGCATAATGAGTAGGGCCAAAGAGATCCGTATGAAGTACTTCAAAGGGACGAGAAGTGGTCATGATAGTCTATGAGGGATGCTTGGATCTGGTGATCTTTCCAGCCTCACAAGCCCCACAAAGATGATCTTTGAGGAATTTAACACCCTCGATGCCAATGACACGCTTCTTCTTCGCGAGTGTATGCAAGTTCCTCATCCCAGCATGACCAAGTCGTCGATGCCATAGCCAGCATTCTGAAGCTTTTGCAAGTAGACATGTGGCAGGTTGTGGTCCTGCAGAGAAATCAACAATATACAAGTCTCCTTTCCTAAAGCCTTCGAAGACTTTGGAATTGTCAGATTCCATTAGCACAATGCAACGATGTTTACCAAAGACGACAACCATATCAAGATCACACAACATTGAGACAGACATGAGGTTGAATCCTAAGGACTCGACAAGCATGACTTTGTCCATGTGTCTATCCTTTGAGATCGCAACCTTACCTAGACCCAATACCTTGCTTTTGCCTTTGTCAGCGTAGGTGATATGCTTCAGATGAGATGGTGACAAATCAGTGTCCATCAACAAGTTCCTGTCACCGATCATGTGGTTTGTACATCCACTGTCGAGGACCCACTCAGTAGCTTTAGGTTGTTCATCCTGCAGATGAATTAGTGCAACTTACGAACCCATAGACTTCATCAGTGAAGAATATGATATCAATTTCATCAACAGTAATAGATATAGCAATATGAGGACGAGAGAAATGAGTGATTCATTTCGTCATGATTAGCTTGCGTCCATTCAAGCATGTTCAGGTCTCCAGAAAATTCTTCACACGATTAAGTTCGTCTAGAGACCTGACCCTGCATAAGAGATTAGTTCTTTTTCTTCACCACCCACATCTAGAGGGGTGGCAAAGAATTCATCATTCTGCGAGCTCCATAAGAAAAAGATGGCATTGAAGCCAGTGCACTTTGTTTCACAAAAGAGTGGTTAGCATAAGCATAAGAATAAGCAGAGAAATTCTTTGAGGACTTATGAACATAATGGTTTGAAGAATAATGCACATATTCATAGCCTTTAGACTTTCCTTGCGAAACAGAAGTGTTAGCATGATGATGTTCATATGAGGATTTTGATCCATGTGAGGAATTTGATCCATATGAAGAATTTGATCTAGGGTTCCTATCCTTCATAGGTGGTGTCATGATGACATTCACCTGAAGATTTCCAAGGCACCTTTTAGGAACCTAGATTTTCTTCATATGGGGACCGTTCGTGCAGTTAGTTCCAACATATCGAGCAAATACTTCACCATTCTGATTCTTGAACAATTTATAGTTGGAGTCAAATGACTCATCAGAGGAATATGAAGAATCACAAGTAAAGCCAGATAGAGTGCATGGATCTACAGGAGGTCCTTTCGGAGCAATCCATGAGGTTTTGTGATACTGCTCAAGTTTCTAGTAGGTCCCATCAGCATTGAGTTTCCTCTCAAAGGCAATACCCTCTTTCCTAGGGTTCCTGTTCAAGATCTGCTTTTTGAGTAAATCACAAAGAGTCTGATGCCCTTTGAGGCTTTTGTAAATGCCTGTCACATACAATTCCTTCAGCCCTGCATTATCGTCAGTGATACTTGTGGTATCCTCAGAAGAGGAATTTGTGCCCATAGAGACAGTTGAAGAATTTGTAGCAATAGAAGCATTGGAACATTCAGGTGATGAATTAGCAGATTCACGCTCAATGCATTTCAGACATGGTGGAATGAATTCCACCTGAACTGATCTATTGAGCAAGCAATGAATCGTTTTCCTTCTGAAGATTTTCATAACTCACTTTTAACTTCTCAAGATCTTGCTTTCTCTGAAGAAATTCATAATAAAGCTTCTCATGATCAGTTAAGAGAGTGTTATGATGATTTTGAAGGTTGTCAAACCTAGTTTAAAGTCTCTGAAGATTATCAGTCAGAGTCTTAGTTCGATTCAATTCCTCACCCAACAGGTCGTCGCTTTTGTCTAGTAGATTTTGAATCTTTTCTAAAGCCTTCTGTTGTTTAACAGCAATTTTAGCAAGTTTGGAATAGCTAGGCTTGAGATTGTCATCAGATTCATCCTCACTAGAGTCAGAGGGGGTATGTTTGAGTACCTTGGCACCTTTTGCCATGAAGCAGTAGGTGGGAGTATAGTCATCGACGCTCTTGTTAGCAGAGTTGGGGAGATCATTTTCTTCAGTGTTGAAGATGGACTTGTTGACATACGCAGTAGCAAGGGCTAAGCTTGCCATACCAGAGTCTGACTCCTCAGATTCCTCCTCTTCCACATTATCCTCAGATTCCGCTTTAGAGTCCATTTCCTTGCCAATTAATGTGCAGGCCTTCTTGGAACTGCTCTTTTTGTGAGATGAATACTTTGAAGATTTTGATGATGAAGACTTTGAAGATTTCTTCTTCTTCTTTGAATCATCAGAATCATCATCTTTGTACTTCTTCTTCTTTGATTCCTTTTCCCACAGAGGACAATCAGACATGTAGTGACCAGGTTTCTTGAATTTGTGGCAAGTTCTCTTTTTGTAGTCACGGGACGAGGAATCATCATTTCTTGAAGACTTTCCAAAGCGACCGCGGTGAGAGAACTTTTGGAATTTCTTCACGAGCATTGCTAGCTCCTGGCTTAGTTCTTCAAGATCACCAAGGCTGCTACCAGAATCTTCACCTTCAGACTTAGAGACTGCCTTGGCCTTCAGTGCCCGTGATCTTCCATAGCTCGACCCATAGAGATCTCTGGAACTTAGGAGTGTTTCGCCTCTCGAGGATATCAGTGGGATCAAGTGACTTGTAATCAGCTCGCTCTTGAATCATCGGTGCAAGAGTACCAAATGAGGAATCAAGTGATCTCAGCAATTTCTTCACCACCTCATGGTCGGTGATGTTAGTGGCACCAAGTGCTTGAAGCTCATTTGAGATGTCAATGAGGTGATCAAAGGTTTGCTGAACATTTTTGTTGTCGAGTCTTTTGAAGCGGTTGAAGAGATTGCGGAGAACATCAACTCGGGAGTCACGTTGAGTTGAGACTCCTTCGTTGACCTTGGACAGCCTATCCCAAATTAGCTTGGCAGTTTCCAGGGCACTCACTCTGCCGTACTGTCCTTTGGTCAGATGGCCACATATGATATTCTTCGATTGAGAATCGAGTTGCTTGAATCTCTTCACATTAGCAACATTCACAGATGGAGTGACAGAGGGAGCACCATTTTCCACAACATACCAGAGATCGTTATCAATTGCCTCAAGATGCATGCGCATCTTGTTCTTCCAGTAGCGGTAGTCCATCCCATCAAAGGTAGGACACCCAAACGATACCTTGATCATACCTGCAGTCGACATTGTCGGTGTAAAAACTGGCGGATCTCGGGTAGGGGGTCCCAATCTGTGCATCTAAGGCTAATGGTAACAGGAGGCAAGGGACACGATGTTTTACCCAGGTTTGGGCCCTCTCGATGGAGGTAAAACCCTACTTCCTGCTTGATTGATCTTGATGATATGAGTATTACAAGAGTTTATCTACCACGAGATCGTAGAGGCTAAACCCTAGAAGCTAGCCTATGATGATTATGATTGTCCTTCCACGGACTAAACCCTCTGGTTTATATAGACACCAGAGGGGGCTAGGGTTTACACAGAGTCGGTTACAAAGAAAGAGATCTAATATCCGGATCGCCAAGCTTGTCTTCCATGCAAAGGAGAGTCCCATCCGGACACGGGACAAAGTCTTGAGTCTTGTATCTTCACGGTCCAATAGTCCGGCCAAAGTATATAGTCCGACTGTCCGGATACCCCCTAATCCAGGACTCCCTCAGTAGCCCCTGAACCAGGCTTCAATGACGATGGGTCCGGCGTGTAGATTGTCTTCGGCATTGCAAAGCGGGTTCCATCTGTCGGCGTTCTGGGAACGGGGGTACCCAGACTTGCCTGCCTGCGGCCTGCGGCGTGGCTCGAGGAGTGGCCCAGTACGGCCCATCTTCATTAACACATGCTCAAGACCCTTGCGAGGGGCCAAGCCTCGCGGGGCGGATGACAAGAGGCTTCCTCAGGCACGGCCTCGTCAGGATGGCTCGCGAGGAGGCGGAGAGATCAAGGCAGGGTACCTCACGAGGTGCCCGTGACGCAAGCCATGGCGACCAAGGCCAGGCGGGCGCCAGCCTGCGCAGAGTCCTTGTTTCCCCTTTGGTGCAAAGGGGGCAAGGGCAGGCAAGGGTATCAAGCAAAGGCAACCATTTCGGTGCAACAAGACCAAGACCAGCAGGACGGCAGAGCGGAGGTCATCGTGGAGCCCAAGCCAGCATCATCGTTAGGGTCTTTGGCAGGCGAGGACCAACTTTAGTCAGGATAAGTGTACTAGATGTTCCCCTTCAAAATGGCCAATTGTTGGCGCCCTTCCCGCTCAATATTTGGGAAGAGGCCCGGGGCCTTCGCCTATAAATAGGACTAGACACCCATAGGGAAGAGAGAGGAGATCCGCATCTAAGAGAGAGAGAGAGGCGACTGAACTCCCCCTAGCAGTTCATCGCACCAGCCAAGAACAGACCCTCGCGAGGCTATTCTTCCCTTGTACTGTTCCACATCAGCCCCAGAGGCAATCCACCACACCACAAACTGGAGTAGGGTATTACACCACAATGGTGGCCTGAACCAGTATAAATCTCGTGTCCCTTGTGTTGTTCTTTGTGTAGTTTAGATTCTGGCGAGGCGGTGAGACATGGGTAGGCTGGAGGTGTGATCTCCGCGTGCACCCCAGTGTTCGAACCTCAAGGGTCTGCCGAAACCCGAAATCCAACATTTGGTGCGCCAGGTAGGGGTGCGCTGGAATCTGCCTTCCGCCGCCTCGTGTTTCGCCACCCGTTGCATCATCGTCAACATGTCCGGTGACCCGACGGGCAATCCTGATCCCTGGGCGGCCTGGCCCGCCCACGCAGAGCCGCTTGCCCAGGGCGACCTCAACCCCGTGCCCCAGGCAGCCTGCAGTCCGCAGGGCGCTGCGGGCCGCGGGTGACGCGGTCAAACGACACCAGCTCTCACACCACGGCAGGTGCAGTCGGCAGCGAGGGCCTCGAGCCACGCCGCGGCCACGGCGCCGTACTCACGGCGAGAGCAGGCGAACTCAAGGGTCGCGCTCACGGTAGCCGAGAGCTACTGCAATGCAGGCTGCTAGAGGGCGGCCACGACGTGCTGCTGGAGCGGGTGGCGGAGCTCCTGGGCTCCGCCGCCTCGGGGGCTCACCCCTTCTGCACCCAGCTGCCGCCTCAGGCCCAAGGCGGATCGCACAGAGGCTCCACACGTTCCCGCACAGCTCCAAGCGGATTCCAGGGCCACTCCAACGCCAACCTGGCCCTCAGCGCCTGGCCACCAACGGTGCCGCCTCCGCCTCCGACCAACGAAGGGGGATCCACTATAGCCCATGGTCCCGGTGAGCCTCCGTGCTACCACTCCCAGGTTGGCATCATGAGCAGAACTACGTGGCACATGGGGCACTACGGCGAGGCATTCGGGGCGGCGGCCCCGGAGGCGTATGTGCCCCACATGATGGATCAAGGACACGTGCAGGAGGAAGGCCATGGCCAGTTCCTCGGCCCAGGCTGGGGAGAAGAAACACACGAGGCTGAGCTCTTTTCGGAGCCCAGGGAAGGCCCCGTCGACCGCGCTGGAGGCAGTGATTATCGGGTATCGCTAATCCCTCAGGAATAGGCATACGCTAACCATGGATCGCAGGAGGTACAGGTCGTCGCAGCGGGTGGCTGCCCCAATCCTGCAGCTCCCCACCCCTCGGGAGGAGGGCGCCGGGGGCTGCAGGAGAGGGGCCGAGATCCAGCCTCGCCCACGCGGTGCTCGGAGCAAGGCGTCCTCAGGAGGTAGGCCCTCTGCCGGGGAGGTGCCCCAGGGCCTACCCCTGGTAGAGGACCCGTAGTCGTCGGGGGAACCGCTGGCAACCGCTCTATCCCATCGGCGGCGTCCTCAGTCTCCAGCCATCGTTGGTGGCAATAGAGTGTGGCGCAAGGCGGGGCCCTCATCTGGCCATATGAAGCAAGGCCGGTACCTGTGAAGAAGGCCCAGTGCCTGTGAAGCTCGCCGCCCCGTGCTGATGAGAAGACGTCGAAGACTAGACTAGGTGCCGGACGCGGCTTTTTCTGCTTTTCTTGCTTTTGCCCTTGGTTGTTGCTTTTCCCTGTTTGGATTTAAGTTGGATTTGATCTTGAAACTTGCGTGTGTCCGGGGAAGGGGTGTTTAGTCTCGTTCGAGCAATCTCTCGCGTTCTGGTAACCACTTTGCGTCCATCCAAGCCTCAGCTGCCTCCCCTCGCGAGCCCCTCGCGAGCCGGGCCAGGCCCAGCATGTACGCAGCCCAGACTGCCGTCGGCACACCCTCTCAGGAGGTTCTCATCACAGGTACAATGGGCTCATCCAGGAGGCACTTGGGGCACCACGGCCTTCACAGGCTCGCTCAGGACCCACGCGGGTCGAAGGTAAACAAGCCAGTTGACTCATCACAAAGCTAGTCGCTCTGTATGAGCATGCAAGCAACATTCTGTCTACAAATACGTTAACTACTAGTTTCAACACGAGGGGCTCCCCCTCCCAAAATGCTCTCACAACCTTCTGGGCCAAGCCCGGACTCTCTCTGCGCAGGGTAAAAGCAGGAACAGCACGTGGTCAATCGGATAAATCCCCCCAATGCATCCTCGGGGACACCTCCAGAGTCGCCACTGGCATCGCTGGCCTCGCCGTCGCCTTCTACGTCGCCGCCGCCAGCACCTGGGCCATTCACCACTCCACCCTCATCAGCAGCTACGACCACACCATCGTCATCAGCGGTGAAGGCCCTGACAAGGGCGTCCACGTTGTCTTCCACCCAACTCGCCAGATTGTCCCGGATCGCCAGGGGTACCGGTGCGATAGCGGCATCGAAGTCGAAGTGGGGGTCCATGTTCTGAAGATGACTGAAGACGCGGGAAAAGGCATGCCCAAGTAGGGCACGGCTCCTCTCCTCCACCAACCTGTTGGCTCTGCCCAAACGAACCTCCAGCTGCGTCACCACATCGGTGAAGAACTGAAGGTTACCAGCATAGTTAACCACACAAGGCTCCCCAACGGCTGCCTCGCAGATGATACCCAAGGCCGTGTTAGCTCTTTCCCGGAGCTCGCGGAGCATGGGGCTGTGCACATGCTCCAAGGTCTGCCGCTGGCGTATCTCGTCCTTGTTCCGCCGCGCAATGGCCTCAGCCACGTCCACCCTTTGGTGGAGAAGAAGCACCTCGGCGCGGGAGGAAGCCAGTTCCGCCTGTGCCGCGCCAAGGGCGGCCCCGGCAGCATTCGCGCGCCGCATCACTTCATCCAGCTTGGCCTTCAGGGCGGCGGTCCTGCCCTCTGCTTCGACCTGGATCAGCTCCAGCCTTTCCTCGAACTCGTGCTCGAGGTTCGAGCAAGCCGCCGCCACCCGGCGATCAACTTCTTCTGAGGCTCGGGCTTCCCTCACGGCGACATCATCCTCCGCCTGCGCCACCAGGCGCTCCCTCATCTCCAATCGCTCGAGTTCCAGGGTGCGCTAGGTGGCCTCCTGCCTTAGTGCCTCCTCACGTTTCTGAAGCTCTGCCCGATCAACCGAGCCCACCTCCATCGATGCAAGGGCCGCCTCATGCAACTCCACCTGTTGCTCCAGGGTGCTACTCCGGGCCCAAAGCTCCCACGCCCGCTCTTCTGCGACCCTGCGCTGCTGGTTGGCCTCCTGAGCCTCCTCGACGGCCCGGGAGCTGGCCTCCCGAGAAGCTGCCAGCGACGCCTCGGCCTTCTCGTTGTCGAGGTCACGCTGGTGGCGCGCAAGGGCAACGGCCACCTTTAGCTTGCACCTCTCCTCAGCTAGGCGCAGGCCCTCGGCCTCAAGGCATGCGTCCTCGTCAGCGAGCTCTGCACCAAGCTGGCTCACTGCGTCCGCCGCCCTCCGGAGGAACCCTTGGTGGAGGGCGTGGCGCTCTCAAGCACGTCTTCTGCATCACCTTCCGCCTCGGGCGCGCGAGGAGGGCCATAGATCAACACTCCCCCGCTGGGTAGGGGGCTCGGGGCTGGCGCCCTCGCGATGGCTGGACGCACCTCGCCAGAAGCCTGGCCTGGAGCCAATTCTCCCTCCAAGGAAGATCGCAAGGCCGACCTCAGCCAGTCGCCGTCCACAACCAGTCGAAGAGCCCAAGGCAGGCTGGCTATGCCCCGGGAGGGCTCGCGAAGAATGGTTGCGAGGTGCGCAGAACCAAGATGCGTCACAGGATGGCCCGCCTCTCCAACCGGCCTCACCATAAGGGCAGTGCTGGAGCTCGGGACACTTGGGGAAGGTGGAGAGGGCGAGGCCTAGAGGGATGGCTCCTCAGCCACCTCCATGAACTCGGCAGGAAGGGCCCTGCAGGGCAATGATCAGCTGAAGTAGCAGGAAAGTAAGGAATAGAGAAAGGGAAGGCCTTACTCATTAGTGGCGAAGTACTTCCTGCGCTTCAATAGGCGGCAAGGGTAATCATCACCCATGGCCTCCCTTCTCTTTCGGAGAGCCTCGAAGTCCACACGGAAGCGACCCAAGAGCTTGGCGCAGGGGTCAGCCTGCGACGAGGAAGAAGCGCCAAGGTGACCGGCGTCGGGGACATCATCCTGGCGCACGCCGCCGGACGCCGCACCGTGAAGGGTGGCCGGGGCCTCAGGGGCCTCTGCCACGGGGGCCGCGGGCCGCGGCTCAATACCTTCAGCCGCCATAGGGCGGGTTTCAGGGGCTACCGCCTCAAGAGTACCGCGCCGCGCCATCGTCCCGACGGTGGCCCCCTCAGCCCCTGACGCCCTTTGCCTCCCAGCTCCACCACTCGAGGAAGGACCGTCGTGGGCAACCGGAAGGGCAACCACCACAACTGGATTCTCGCGAGGTCCCCTGAGACCTGCAGGGTGCAGCCCCCATTCGTCGAAGCTGGGCATCTGCTTCACAAAATCACCCCTGTTTGAGCAAAGGTACAGCAGGGCGCCCCCATGCCGGATGCTGCCAGGGGAAGGGTACCGGTCAGGATCAGGAGAACCTTCCTCACCACTTTAGGAGTCAGATCTTCTTCTTGGAGCCTCATGCGGTCTTCGCGCCCCCCGAAGGCCCACATCCGGCGGGAATGACGCTGGAGAGGGGAAATGCAGCACAGGAGGAACTCCTTCACCACCTTGGGTGCCGTCACATCGAGCGCCCTCAAGAACGCGAAGCGATGCCAAACGAAGACGAGTCGGGGGCTCGTGAGAGTCTCCTGGCCCCAGCCCGAATTGGGGATAGCGGGCACGGTTGGCTCCTAAAGCAGGGGGCTGGGCACCCCGGCGTCCATGTAAAGCCACCGCTCATGGAACCCGGTCACGGGTGGAGGAAGGCTGAAATCGATTCCCTAAGCCGCTATTTCTGGTGCGGCAAGGAGGCTCACGCACCCCGAGCATTGGGTGGGATCGCTGAGACGCAGAGAGAAGAAGTGGCGCAGCAAGGCAACTGAAGGAGGAATGCCCATCATCGCCTCGCAAACAAAAGCGAAGACGGCGAGAAGAGTAATGGATTCGGGACCCAAATGCATCATGTGGATCTGGTAATGAGAAAGCACAGCGTTGAAGAAATCGAAAAAGGAGGGAACCAGTCCCGCCCATAGAGCGTCGGCGAAGTACCGGACCTCGGTGACTGTTCTGTCAATGGAGAAGTGAGACGCGGGCCAGACCGTGGTCCTCCCGCACTCGTTGAAGATGGTGGCGATGGTAGAGCTGACCTTGTCCGAGCCTTCCCGGTTGAGTATGCTCGACCGGTCAACAGCAGGAGCCACCGACTGCGACGGGCGGGGCGAGGGCACAGGCTTTGGCCCTTTCCCCTTCTTCGTCGGAGCCATGGCGACAGGAAGGGAGAGGATGCGAGATTGGATTGGAAGCGGAGGCTGGAGCTCGAGAGAAGGAAGAGCAGGAGGCGCGCGGGCGGCGAGAAGAGGGGAGACTATGTGCAACACCGGGTCCGCCTAGCTGAGCGCAAAATAAGGAGGCGTGGGGGAACAGGGACGCCCATGTCCAATCAACTGCCATGCGGCGCCCAAGGCCGCAGGCTATTGGGGCCCGCGGCGCTTCGCACTTGCCTCTTCGCTTCTCTGTGAAGCCAAGTCCAAGCGCGCCTTGGGCTCGGGGGCTACTGTCAGTGTTCTGGGAACGGGGGTACCCATACTTGCCTGCCTGCGGCCTGCGTCGTGGCTCGAGGAGTGGCCCAGTACGACCCATCTTCATCAACACATGCTCAAGACCCTTGCGAGGGGCCAAGCCTCGTGGGGCGGATGACAGGAGGCTTCCTCAGGCACGGCCTCGTCAGGCTGGCTCGCGAGGAGGCGGAGAGATCAAGACGGGGTACCTCACGAGGTGCCTGTGACGCAAGCCATGACGACCAAGGCCAGACGGGCGCCAGGCGGGCGCCGGCCTGCGCAGAGTCCTTGTTTCCCCTTTGGTTCAAAGGGGGCAAGCGCAGGCAAGGGTATCAAGCAAAGGCAACCATTTCGGTGCAACAATACCAAGACCAGCAGGACGGCAGAGCAGAGGTCATTGTGGAGCCCAAGCCAGCGTCATCATCAGGGTCTTTGGCAGGCGAGGACCAACTTTAGTCAGGATAAGTGTACTAGATGTTCCCCTTCAAAATGGCCAATTGTTGGTGCCCTTCCCGCTCAATATTTGTGAAGAGGCCCGGGGCCTTCGCCTATAAATAGGACTAGCCACCCACAGGGAAGAGAGAGGAGATCCGCATCTGAGAAAGAGAGAGAGAGAGGCGACTGAACTCCCCCTATCAGTTCATCGCACCAGCCAAGAACAGACCCTCACGACGCTGTTCTTCCCTTGTACTGTTCCACATCAGCCCCAGAGGCAATCCACCAAACCACAAACTGGAGTAGGGTATTACACCACAATGGTGGCCTGAACCAGTATAAATCTCATGTCCCTTGTGTTGTTCTTTGTGTAGTTTAGATCCTGGCGAGGCGGTGAGACATGGGTAGGCTGGAGGTGTGATCTCTGTGTGCACCCCGGTGTTCGAACCTCAAGGGTCTGCCGGAACCCGAAATCCGACACCATCTCCGAATACTCCAAAGCAGATTTAAGGATTGCGTCCGGCTCAGTGAGATAATTTCCGCACACCATCGTAGAGGGCATAACACTTCACAAATCTGGTCTGCTGATAATTTTTCTCATGGGGTGCCCTTACATCGTGGCCTGGCTCAATACGAACCGGTTTTCTCGGCCTGCCTCAGCACGCATTGCGAGGCTGTTTTATTGGCACGTCTTGCCAATTCAGAGATCATGTTCCCCTTATCGCGGGATCCTCCATCAATACGAGCGTGTGCAACCCCACGATGCATGTTGGTATGACTCCATGTTTTTAGGTAAGTCCCAAGCGGTTACGCTGAGGATGCTTGATATTCACCCCCTTTATAGAGGGGCCGAGGCCTATCCCTCGTTTCTACCACGCTTGCGCCTTTCCGCATCTCGAGTTCCAACACCCGAAGCCCAAGCTTAAGCACTTCGGACCTTCAATCATGTCCAGATCCAACCTTCAAGGACGGTGGATGGCCTCCTCTGTCACAGAGGAGGACATCGTGAAGCTTAGGGAGGTCAGATACCTAACCGCCGACATCAAACACAGGCTTCCGGCTCCTGGGCAGGTCATCCCTACTCCCGAGCCCAATGAGAGCATCGTATTCGTTTCTCACTTCCTCCGCGGCTTAGGCTTCACCCTTGATCCCTTTGTGAGAGGGCTCATGTTCTATTACGGACTAGATTTCCATGATCTAGCTCCGGACGCCATCCTTCACATCTCGCCGTTCATCGTTGTGTGCGAAGCCTTCCTCCACATCACCCCGCACTTCGTCTTGTGGCTCAAGACCTTCAATGTGAAGCTGAATATGATTGAGGGGCGACACGCGGAGTGCGGATGTGCTGCAATAAGCAGGAACACCGACGCCCCATGGCCAGAGGGCTTCTTTCTGGAGGTGTCCGATCTATGGCAGCGGAGGTGGTTTTACGTCACGGCTCCCACAGGCACAAAGTGGGTGGCTGCCCCTGACTTCCGTTCGGGCCCTCCGCCTCAACTGGCATCATGGGCCAATGTAGGACTGGATTGGGGGCCTGCTAATGATGTACCAATATTGCAGAGCCGCATCCGGGAGCTTCTTGAGAGGGACATTAGCCTTGTCAGTGTAATTTAGGTAATTCTAGTCCGACGGATGTTGTCGTGCAAACGCCGGCCTCTCCGGATGTGGGAGTTCAATCCGGAAGGTCCGCAGACTATTCTGCACTTCTTCGGCATGACGCTCGAAGGGATGTGTAAGTTATTCTTCGGACCACAAGTAAAGTGTCCGGACACCACCGAGGATGTGGGCCTGAGCTGCAACCGCCCAGATACCCGAGTATGTAACCCAGCAACCGAACACTTTGTTTATATTTATCATAACATTATTCTAAAAACCATCCGCGACCAGGAATGGCTCAGCAAGGCGGAGAGAATCAGGTGTTTGGCGCCACTTCCCGAAGGCTCGCCTAGCCCTGCCATAGCCAAGTTGCTTAGTCGTGTGCTAAGTCAAGTGCCCTCGGGGAAAGACGAAGGGAAGATCAGAGAAGCAGAACTTCACACATTGCACATCCAAACCGGGGGGATTACTACCTCCACGAAGGAGGATAGTCGTGGAGGGGAATCTAGAGTCTCCTCCCCCCTCGGGAAGAAGAGGGTCGCCTTCGAACACTTGGAGACGGAGGTGCCCAGACAAGGGATGAAAACTTCGCTAGGGGGCCCTGCCCCAAAGGGTGTCCTCACCGTGCCATGCCCGCAAACGGGCCAGCCCTCAGCCGAGCTGTAAGTTAATCGTAAATACAAAGCTTCTGCTTCCTCCTCCGAAAACAATAACCAGGATCCATTCTTTGTAGTCCGGCTAGCAGCTCTTCTCGACAGAGTTCGTCTTCGGGGGATCTCCTTCCGGAGATGATGGAGAGTCAAACCCCTCCAGCCTCTCCGCCTTATGGGGCAGGCGACCCCGAGATGTCGTCACGGAGGAGTCCTTTGCCTAGGCCAAAACTAGTACTTCAGCCGCCCTGAGCCCGGAGCGCTCGGCTCCCACGGGGGGAGATAAGAAGGGTCCGGCACAGTTCGGCAACCGGCCGGACACGCTGACGGGCCTTCTGGAGCAAGCTGCTCTCTCAGAGGATCACCGTTCATTAATGAGCACGGTGCTTGAGAAGATTTCATCCACCACAAGCGGATTGAATGAAGCTTTTACAAGCCTGCTCAAAGGCTTTGAGGTATGTAAGAAAGTACATAATTTTTTGTTGTGGCGCACGCGCTAGGTGTGCTCCGTATAGATAGTAGCCCCTGAGACTCTGGTTACCAGCCCTAGGCGGCAAACGAATGATCACATTGTTAAGTAATGATCGCACTGAATTCATGCGCAGGTGGATAATGGTCCAGCGGCCGACCGAACCGTTGAAGTCGCCGAACTGCGGCAACAGATTGATGTTGTGGATGCCGACATCATGCTTGTGAACGAGCAGCTTGACGAGTCACAGAGTATGTGCTCTGATTTCCTTGTTTTATAGGACATATTAAGAAGAGCATAATGTTAATATGATATGCTTTGACTGTAGGCGGAGCTGCTGCCGTGGAGGCCCTGAGGGTGCAGCTTGCCCTAGCCAAGGAACAAGCCCGGGCTACCAATGCGGCTGCCCTGAAGGCGGCCGAAGAGTTGAGAGCCGAACAGGCTGCTCATCGCCGAAGCGAAGATAAAATAGCCGAGATGGCTGTGGAGCTGAAGAACGCCGCTAGCCGGTATGAGCTCCTTGAAAAAGAGAATCAGGCGAAGTCGGCTGACCTGAAGAAGGCCCTTGATGCGGCCAAGGAGACGTGTTCCAAAATTAGGGATGTGCGGGAGGAGCTTCAACAGGCTGGAGAAACCGCGGCTGGAAACCCCTATTTGTTGCGGATGAAGTTCTTAGGCCCAAAGTACGCTCCTCTGGATCGATGCTGGAGCCCTGCAGACGCGTATGCGGATCTGGCGAAGAGTATGGCTGATGCGGCCAAGTTTTTCAAGGACCAAAAAGATAATGAAGTAGAAAAGTTGTTCTAGTCGCAATTCATTGCTCCAACCACTACAAAAAAAGACACATCCATGACATTTTGGGCCGAACGAATTTTTTTTCTGTCATACATATGACACTTCTATGACGATAATTGTGACAAAACCCGGTATCATCATAGATGTGGCGGGCTCCTACTTCTATGACAAAAATCATGACAGAAAATGGGCTTTTCGTCCTGGGCGGGCCGGAGACGCAGCTGCATGACATTCTTTGGGCCGTCCATGACGGAAAAAACCGTGGTAGAAGCAAGGGGGAGGAAAATTACGGGGAGTTGCCGGTTACGGTGGGAGGTCGGGGGCCGAGCGATGCGCGTTTCTCTCGTACACGTGCAAGGCGTTGGCTCTAACTGAACCCGAGTGAGGCGTTGGGCTCTAACTGAACCCGAGAGATTGCACTGCAGGCTACGCGTTACTGAACCCGAGCGATCGATCGATGGCTGTTAACTGAACCCGATGGAGCGATTCCTTCGCTACTACTGTTAACTGAAGCCGATCGATTGGACGAACAGTAAGCGTTGCGGGGGGGGAGGGGTTGGATGAACAGTGAGCGGTGGCGTTGCCTCTGGATGAACAGGACCCCGTGGTGTGGAGGGCTGGATGAACAGTAGACGGTGGAGGGGTGGCCGTGGAGGGGTGGTTGAACAGGACCCCGTGGTGTGGAGGGCTGGATGAACAGTAGACGGTGGAGGGCTGGATGGTGCGTGGAGGGGTGGTTGAACAGTAGCCGGTGGAGTAGCGCGCGTGGAGGCTGGATGAACAGGAGCCCGTGGAGGCTGGAGGAGGTCGACGGTAGCCCGTGGGCTGGAGGAGGTCGACGGTGGAGATGAACAGTATCCCGTGGAGTCCCGTTTTGCGGTACGCCACACCCCTCCCGATGAACAGGACCCCCGTTTCGACCGTAGGAGGTCCGTTTTCCGTTTTGCGGTACGCCACACCCCTCCCGATCAACAGGACCCCCGTTTCGACCGTAGGAGGTCCGTTTCGTCCGTTTTGCGGTACGCCACACCCCTCCCGATCAACAGGACCCCGTTTCGACCGTAGGAGGTCCGTTTCCTCCGTTTTGCGGTACGCCACACCCCTCCCGATCAACAGGACCCCCGTTTCGACCGTAGGAGGTCCGTTTCCTCCGTTTTGCGGTACGCCACACCCTCCCGATCAACAGGACCCCGTTTCGAACGTAGGAGGTGTTTCCTCCTTGTGCGGTACGCCAGGCCTCGTTTCCATCGCTGTTCGTCCAAGCCCTCCCGATGAACACGACCACGCATTCCGTTCCGACCCAGCCGGTTGGCTCCCATGAACACGACGACGACGCTGTTTCTCCGTTCCGACCCAGCCATGTACGTATGCGAGTAGGCGTTCGAGACCCTGCCCGTATGTACGTACGTGGCCGTATTTTCTTTCTTGCACCCTGCCGCTGTACGTACGTGTACATGCTACGTGCGCCTCTACTACGACACGTGCGCCTCTACAACGATAGTATGTACGTACACGTTCGCGACCAGAATGACAACGCTACGTACGCTTCGACCAGGTGGGTCCCGACTGTCAGGCACTTCCTTGCCTGCGAAGATGTAGCTGGTGGGTCCCAGCAGTCAGGGGGCGAATCGTTTTTTTTGCCCGGACGCACTTCCTTGCGTGCAAAGATGTAGCTGGTGGGTCCCAGCAGTCAGGGGGAAATGTTTTTTTCGCGAAATACGGTGGCCCGTCCGGTGGGTCCCCGCTGTCAGGTGGAGGAATAATTATTTTGCGCGTAATAAGGAGGCACTTCCTTGCTGCGGCCGTGGACCCAGCTGTCAGCCTCTCCACGTACAGTCCACGTCCGATGGAAGCCATTCCTTGACCACGTTGACCACGCCGCGCCGAGAGCACCAGGGCGGTGGACGACGGAGAGGCCTAGGAAGGGGACGATGCGGAGCTTGGGAAGACGCGGCAGTGGATGCCCACGCGTAGAGGAGTACGAGGGTTCACTGGTTCGCTGCGGTGTGAGGCTGCCGTCGCCGCAGAATAACAGGGGGTGTGGGTGAGTAGAGGGATGGCCTGGCCAGCGGTGGGAGTAGTAGGGGGCGGTGAGGCCTCCGCCGCATCGCAGCCGGCCACGGGAGGCAGGAGCACGAGGCACGACCGGCGCTGGTTTGGGCGGCTGGAGCAAGAAGACCAGAGGTTGAAGAAGCACTACGGCCGTTGGATGGACATCGTACGGTCACTGGAGCTAGAATCGTGCATATTGACTAAGTTGACAAAGCCCTCCGTCCCCGTCAACTTAGTAGGCCCACAAGTCAGCCTGCCACTATACTGGGTCCCAGCTAACAGGGGGAGTATTCATTTTTTGTGCGTAATAAGGAGGCACTTCCTTGCGTGCGAAGATATAGCTGGTGGGTCCGAGCTGTCAGCGGCGGTAACGTTTTTTTCGCGAAATACAGAGGCCCTTTCGGTGGGTCCCTGATGTCAGGTGGAGGAATCATTATTTTGCGCGTAATAAGGAGGCATTTCCTTGCGTGCGGCCGTGGACCCAGCTGTCGGCCTCTCCACGTACAGTCCACTTCAGATGCATGTCGGTCGTTGACCACGTTGACCAGGCCGCGCCGAGAGCACCAGGGCGGTGGACGACGGCGAGGCCTAGGAAGGGAACGACACGGAGGCAGGGAAGACTCGGCAGTTGTTTCCCACGCGGAGGGGAGTACGACTGTACGAGGGTTTACTGGTTCGTCTGCCGTCGCCGGAGAATAACAGCAGGTGTGGGTGAGTAGAGGGATGGCTAGGCCAGCGATGGGAGTACGGTGGGGCGGTGAGGCCTGCGCGGCAGCACAGCCGGCCGCGGGGAGGAGGGAGCAGGCAGTCCCGCCGGCGCTTGTTTGAGCGGCTGGAGCAGGAAGAGCAGAGATTGAAGAAGCACGACGGCCGTTGGATGGACATCCAACAGTCACTGCTTGTGCGTCAACCTTTTTTTAGGAAAGCCTCAAATCTGTGGAAAACAGCATACAACCCATCTGCCATTATTTCTAATAATTTACAGCCCATTTGCTAATTCTTAAGGTTTTTTTGGAGCCCATATTCTTTTTGTTAGCATTACAGCCCATATTGTGGCCACGGTTAAAAAATTATACGAAATTTTGCATATTTCGGTGCGGTCCGAACTGTTTTTAATCCCGAAATTTCGACTCACATTCAAATTGATTTTAAAAATAAATGTATATCAATATAAAATCCAACAAATTCTCCACGCATAAAAATTAATGTAATTTAAAATCTCGAAATGAAAAAAGATATTTGAAACTAATTGCCGGTTTGATGTGTTTTAAAAATGTACAGCCCATTTCTCATTACTGATAGGCCATTTTCTCGGCCAGCCGAATGAAGCTCTCCTCGTCTTGAAAGATTTGCAGCCCAACAGGCCTGACAAAGCGACTTACTTGGCAAATCACAAAAAAACTGGGTTGTGGCCTTGGACCCAGCTGTCAGCCTCTCCACGTACAGTACTCTTCCGATGGAAGTCGGTCGTTGACCACATTGACCACGCCGCGCCGAGAGCACCAAGGCGGTGGACGACGGCGAGGCCTAGGAAGGGGACGACGCGGAGCCGGGGAAGACGCGGCAGTGGATGCCCACGCGGAGAGGAGTACGAGGGTTCACTGGTTCGGCTGCGGCGTGAGGCTGCTGTCGCCGCAGAATAACAGGGGGTGTGGGTGAGTAGAGGGATACCCTGGGCCAGCGGTGGGAGTAGTAGGGGGCGGTGAGGCCTCCGCGGCATCACAGCCGGCCACGAGAGGCAGGAGCACGCGGCACGACCGGCGCTGCTTTGGGCGGCTGGAGCAAGAAGACCAGAGGTTGAAGAAGCACTATGGCCGTTGGATGGACATCGTACGGTCACTGGAGCTAGAATCGTTCATATTGACTAAGTTGACAAAGCCCTCCGTCCTCGTCAACTTAGTAGGCCCACAAGTCAGCCACCCACTATGGTGGGTCCCAGCTAGCAGGGGGTATTCATTTTTTGGTGCGTAATAAGGAGGCACTTCCTTGCGTGCGAAGATATAGCTGGTGGGTCCGACCTGTCAGCGGGGGAACGTTTTTTTCGCGAAATACAGAAGCCCTTCCCACGTACAGTGCACGTACAGTGCGTAATAAGGAGGAACTTTCCTTGCGTGCGACCATGGACCTCGTGGGTCCCAGCCGTCAGGCTCTCCACGTACAGTCCTCTTCCGATGACTCTCGTATGTTGACCACGCCGCGCCGAGCGCACCGAGGCGGTGGACGACGGCAAGGCCCCAGACTGGAACGACCCGGAGATGGGGAAGACGCGGCAGTGGAGTCGCAGACGGAGAGGAGTGGGAAACTTGACTGGTTCGGGTGCGGGGTGGGCCTACACTCGGCAGAGAATAACAGGAGGTGCGGAGTGGAGGGATGGCCTGGCCGTCGGCGGGGTAGCGTTTCGCTGAGGAGCGCAAAACAACGCCGCTGGACGCCGAAGGCTGGAGCAGGCGGTTCCGGCAGCGCTGGGGGAAGAAGACGAGAGATTGAAGAAGAATGCCGGCCGTTGGATGTAAATCCAACGCCTTCTTAGGCTTCGACCTACTGGCCCACATGTCAGCCAGTCCATTTGTTTTTTAGTCCATTTGGTGGGCTGGGTGAAACAATGATGTAGCATCTATGCAGCCCGTTTAAATCCCATTTGCATTTTTCTCGAAATCCGCGGACTTGCTGGGCTGGGTGAAAATATCATGTTGGGCTAGACGGAGAAATGTTATAAAAACATAAACACATGATTGCACGTCAGTAAAATCTTTGCAAGCTTATGTACGCAATCACTAGGAGTTAACTTGGCAAGTTATATATAAACAATTATTATTATTATTTTGTAAGAACTTTCAACTTACGAAATAAAATATCATTTTAATTTGATGAGTTAATAGTACGTGGGGTATTATTATTTTTTAGGCTAGACGTGGGACAGTTGAGTTGGTTCTAGGGGAAAGTACTGGGAGAAAACTCAGTTTACATCGAAAAAGAAAGTGGGAGAAAATTCAGAGACCTGCTGGGTCCACCTGAGGAGAGGAATATGTTGGGAGGAAGGAGATTCAAAGCACGGCAGCCGAGTGAACTAGTTTTTTTACGGACAAGTGAACTAGTTTACATACATAAGCAAATAGCCACTAAAAAAGCAATCAGGTTAATGGGTTCTTAAAAGAAATATTTCGGACAAAACAGATAATTACGACACATAGGCTAATGCATGAAACACTCAGATGATAAAGGTGCTTATAAACAGATAAAGTACAACATCTAGACCTTCCTGGCACGCTTGATCATGACGCTGCGGCTGTCCGTGTACTCGTCGGTTACGGGAAGCAGACACGCCCTCATGTCCAAGATCTGCCTGTACATGTCGTAGCATGCGTATGCGTCCTTGGCCGCGTAGGTTATGTAGGCTAGATTCAGAGGTACCTCCCACGTGTTCAGGTCGTCTTCTTTCATGTTGGCGTATCAGGGGTCGATGATGGTCTCAGCGAGGTCAACCACGGAGTCCTTCTCCTGCCCGTTGCTGATGATCTTGTATTGCTTCTGGATGTCGACAAGCTTGTTGCACCAGATGGCCGAATCGTCGCGTTCTTCCTTCTCTCCACCGTAGCGAAGGTGCAGTCGGCGCTGCCGATGAAACGGGCGAATGCTCCAGAACCTGGTGCAGCCATAGGACTGAGGCGAGGCAGAGCTTCACCGAGTCCGTATCGTTGGTGTACATCACATTCAACTTGGTGCAGCCATAGGACTGAACGGCGAACTAACTCCTTGCTGAAGTCCATATCCAGCAGGCTCACCCCTCGGATCGCCATTGGAGTCTCTTCGAGTGAACGAGTGTGTAGGCGGCGGCAGCAGTTCGTTTTTCAGCTCTTGGGGAACTGGATTCAACAGTAAGCTGAGTGTGTACAGGCGACAACAGTTACTACCCCTCCCTCGTCCGCTGCACGCCCGGCAGAAGATGCACCCTCGGCGCATTCAAACGCCTCCATTAAGAAACCTACTCCGGCCACACGTCGGTTCACGAGCGGGTCTGTATTGGTACTGTAATAACAGGAGTTAGTGGTCACTTTACTTAAATTTAATTAGCTTTAATAGAAATTTATACTTAAAACAAGCAATGCATTGGCTCGTTCTATCAGTGCCACGGGATCAACATGCACAACAATTAGAATTATTATTCTCAGGACGCACACGATCAGCACATTTGTCGCACTTTCACAAAGATAATACTACCAAGTTTGAACTGTTTGTTATGGTTGCTGTCCTCTGCATCATCATGCCGTGTTTCCCAGCTTGCAAGATTCAGAACCAACAAATAAGATCCAAATAATAAGTACAACAAAGATGCCTACACATCTCATTGATTCCCAGCTTGCAAGATTCAGAACCAACAAATAAGATCCAAATAATAAGTACAACAAAGATGCCTACACATCTCATTGATTCCCAGCTTGCAAGATTCAGAACCAACAAATAAGATTCAAATAATAAGTACAACAAAGATGCCTACACATCTCATTGATTCCCAGCTTGCAAGATTCAGAACCAACCCATTAGAGCCTTTTGATAAAGTGAATATCGGGATTAAATCCATCTTGGCTAGCCATGTCATACAATCGAAGAACTTGGCGAATGCTCTTGACCGTCACAACATCTGTAGTTGAGTATTCCCGTTTGCACAGCATGTTTGCACAGCACAAACAAGGAGACAGGAGAGCATGATTTCACTTTAATAGCGGCCTCCTTGAACTCAACCTCCAGCTCCA
The DNA here is from genome assembly GCF_018294505.1 of Triticum aestivum. Classification (NCBI taxonomy): domain Eukaryota; kingdom Viridiplantae; phylum Streptophyta; class Magnoliopsida; order Poales; family Poaceae; genus Triticum; species Triticum aestivum. The sequence continues at coordinate 282,614,754 of NC_057804.1, read as the reverse complement.
CTAGGATGAGGTCTGCCTGGAGTTCCATGATTCAATTCATGCGCCTTTTTCTGCGGTTCACCTGAAATGAAGCAAAGATTGCATCATTCAGCTAGCAAGAAGTACTTGCTCTTGTGAGCTGGCAGGTTCTTCTTTAGTAGTTGCACTAAAATTGAGGAACATTAAGGTTGGCTGTCCGGCTCATGTAAGGTGCAACTATAATTTTCTTATCCTTTTGTGCAGTTCCACTAAAATAAAGTGCCATTGTGGTGACAGTGACGGCTCCATCTTGCAAAGGCTAATAAAATGTTGCACGAGATTACCAGCAGAACTTGACGGAGATTTTGGAAACTCCAATCACCATTTTGTGCAGTTCCACCAAAATTGAGAGATGTTGCCCACGTGACATTTTAGTTGAACTGCACAAGACACTCATTCCAAAAAAAGTGTTTTGTGCAGTTCACCAAAAGGTCACAATAGCAACAAGGTGAAATGGATATCCCTATCTGCACAAAATGATAGAAAGTAAACAGTTGCTGGTCAATAAGAATATACGAAACATATACAAAATGAAAAGAAGCATCTTAATTATGTTCATGGCAATCACGCAAGGACAGTAGAAATTTTAAAACGTCAGCAATGCTTCATGTTACCAGAAGCATTACGATCAACAATGAGATTCCTCAGATATGGGATTACTTTAATGGTGGCATTGCTTGTTTACCAGACACAGTAAATCAACAGCAGCTAAAGAGTTGGTTTAAGGGCATGGGACCGTGGGGACACCAGGACACTCAGCAGCGTAAAGGAGCAACTTACTTATCATACTGGGGAAAACAGCAGGAGTGCCATTTGTAACACAGTTTAATTGCATCTTATCACTGGAGGCATTAGATTAACAATAACACTGGTTAGACATGTCCCTAAGGTAACAGTGTGATCGCTTCATTTTACATGCGCCCTTACATTAACAACAGCAAAAGGTTGGTATAAGGACATGCGACAGTGGACGCATCAGCACAATGTACCTACAAGGAGGCATAAAGTGGTGATGCCGAGCTTGTTCACGCTATGTGAGGGCAGCAAACCTAATCCTGGAGACCTTTTACTATGTGAGGGCAGCAAATCTAATCCTGGAGACCTTTTACTATGTGAGGGCAGCAAATCTAATCCTGAGACCTTTTACTATGTGAGGGCAGCAAATCTAATCCTGAGACCTTTTACTATGTGAGGGCAGCAAATCTAATCCTGAGACCTTTTACTATGTGAGGGCAGCAAATCTAATCCTGGAGACCTTTTACTATGTGATGGCAGCAAATCTAATCCTGGACATACTCTGTTGACTTGTCCACCAGCCGCCACTTTCTATCCTTTTTTCAACCAATAATAGATCTGTTCCTTATCCAGTTTGTACTGCGTTTTCCCATTATTTCCCTTTTCAACCAAGAGACCGGTTGGGTATCCGGTCTCTACTACTTTCACCATATTATTTCCTCTTTGAATCAAGTCCTAGATTCATGCTACAACTTTCCCCCCTTTCTTCGTTGTTTGAACAAAGCCCTAGATTCGAATGCATGAAGTAGCTTTACCTCTAATAATACTAAAAATTTAGGTGGCTTTGGAAGAGCTGATGGGAGTAGAAAAAGATGCACATGCAGACACGTGGGGAGCTGGGGCAGTAGAGCAAGGCCGCTTTCGAAGAACTTATACCTGAGGGTCGCCGGGATGTCGGCGGCGGCAGGTCGGATCTGCGGACAATACGGCAGGGAGGAAGAAGGGTCGGAGGACCTCCCGAGCCGGCGCTGTGTCGGAGAGAACGGCACGGGCAGAGGATCGGGCCCCTCCGGCAGCTGTGGGTTTCCTCCCTCGGCGGCGATGACCGCGTGAACGATGCACCTTTTAGTCCTCTACACACACCGGCCGAAGGGATCCGGCCGGATCTGTGACCAGCGGTGAGCAGAGAGAAAATGTCGCTACCGTTGTCTTGTTTATATCTGGAGAGGATGAGAGAATGAAGAGAGCAACCCTAGTAAAGCAAGCGCTCAGGCCCCTGCGTCCATATATAGTGGAGTGATTATCTTTTTTCTCTCCACAACAAGCGTTTCAATTTGTGTACGTGGCATTAAAGAAAAGAAACTCTCTATTTAAGGTGACTACTCTACGACTCCTACTTACTACTACAGTACTACCTCCGTCCTGGTTTATAGGTCCCTTTTATAGTTTGTGCCAAATTTTGACTAAAGATTTAACTAACAAAATGTTAATGCATGTCAAGAAAAATTATCTCATTGGATTCGTATTTGAACATAGTTTTGAAAAATATAATGTTTGGTGACATGCGTGAACATTTTCTTAGTTTAATCTATGGTCAAAATTTGGCACGAAATACAATGGGGACCAATAAACCCGGACAGAGGTAGTATTGTTCACTTGTGCTCCCCGCCCCTCCATTCATTGAACAACCCCACGGGTGAATAAACATACAGTAAGTACTGTATTTATATAGAACGAACAAGCTCGAACTATTTTCGCGTAGTTAAAAGTTGAGGGCGGGGCTTTTCCCGGGCAGTACGCGCGGCAGTTTTCGGGTAGGCGGTTTGACAGAGAGGCGAGGAGGGTGAGCGAGTGGGGCTGTGCGATTTGACGGCGCGTTACTGCTGGAAAGACTTGTGATATGACCACTCACTATAGTCATGAATTACTGGCGCTCCGACCGGGGTGATGCCCCCCTTCCGTTCCGCGCTCTAATCTGGTGCATGACACGTCGACCCGGATGCTGGCTCTCCCACATGTCGGAGTAGTAAGAAGGAGCAAAGAATGATGCGGTATATACTAGTACTATACTACTCCCTCCGTTCCTAAATATAAGTCTTTGGAGAGATTTCACTATGGACCACATACGGAGAAAAATGAGTGAATCTACACATAAAATGCATCTATATACATCCGTATGTGGTCCACAGTGAAATATCTACGAAGACTTATATTTAGGAACGGAGGGAGTACTACTCAGGTCGGAGGAGTGCGAACCACGGCAGCCCAGTGAACCAGCCGTGCGAACCACGGTAGCCCAGTGAACCAGCAGTAGAAAACAATGTGGTGATATGGCCATAAAAAACAATGTGCTACGGTCCACACTGTAGCATGTACAGTAACACTCCTCTTTGTTTGGATCCCTGAGTTAGAGCTAGTTTGGGTTGAAATAGCCTCAAATTATCGAAACAAGAGGGGTTAGTTTGAGCTAGTTTGCTCTAACCCAGCTAAAAAAACTAGCCCGGTGGAGAGGTTCTAATTGGGTTAGTTATCCTCGGGCCCACTAAAAGAGAACTAAAAAAATCTCACCTGCCCGCACCAGATCGCTCCCCTAAAAAAATCTCACCTGCCCGCACCAGATCGCTCCCCCCCTCTCGCACGACTCCTCTCTGTTCCCCATAGGGCCGCCCGCCCAAGCGCCGCTCGCCCTCTCTCTCCTCCGGCCGCCCTCTCCTTCCGGCCTCCGCCGCCCTACTCCGGCCGCCCTCTCCCTCCGACCTTCGAAGGTCGCCCCGCTCCCCCTTCACCAGTCGTTTTTCTCCCTCTGTCGTGCGCGGCGGCGGCGCATCTACCAGGGAGGTCGCGAGAGGGGTGAGTTTGTTCGTTCCTTCTCTGTCTCACGTCCATATCATTGATCTTGCTTGCTCTAGCGCTAATTCTGATTTGGAAAAGTAGATCCTGATCAAACTTGCTATAGATTTGCGGTGCACGCATGGAATTGTTTGATGCTGCTTGAGGAGGTAATAAATCTTTCTAGAGGCCCAAAGATTCAGGTCACCTTTCTAGGTATTTCAATTTCAGGCTTGCATTATGTGTAGAGCCCCAAAGATTCAGTTCACCTTTCTAGGTATTTCAATTTCAGGCTTGCATTGTTTCTAGAAGCCCAAAGATTCAGTTCGCCTTTCTAGGTATTTGAGTTTTAGGCTTGCATTATTTCTAGAGGCCCAAAGATTCAGTTCACCTTTCTAGGTATTTCAATTTCAGGCTTGCATTATTTCTAGAGGCCCAAAGATTCAGTTCACCTTTCTAGGTATTTCAGTTTCAGGCTTGCATTATTTCTAGAGGCCCAAAGATTCAGTTCACCTTTCTAGGTATTTAAGTTTCAGGCTTGCATTATTTCTAGAGGCCCAAAGATTCAGTTCACCTTTCTAGGTATTTCAGTTTTAGGCTTGCATTATTTCTAGAGGCCCAAAGATTCAGTTCACCTTTCTAGGTATTTTAGTTACAGGCTTGCATTATTTCTAGAGGCCCAAAGATTAAGTTCCCAGTCGGCGGCAAGCGGCCCTGCTACCCATGCCGGTGTCGACCTCAACTCGCAAGGGCCGGCGTCGGAGGGGTTCCCGGGGCTTGGGCTCTACAGAGCCTTCCTCCAGAGCGACGATGGCGAGCTCCTCCCTCGGTGCGTGAGGGGCTCCGGGCTCCCTCCCTATCGTGAACGACTTCCGTGATGAGTTAGCTCATTCTTTGTTTCATGAAGTGTTTTTTTATTTTGTGAAGCTTGATTGACGACTTGTATGTTTAAGTGGGATATCTCATTTGTATGGACAAAGTAAAAATTATCATGTTTTGCATGCTTGATTTGTATAGATGGTTCGTTTATGTCAATTGTGAGCGGGAGGAGGCCACAGAAGAGCCGGCCACACCAAGAGGGTGCTTGGATCCAAGGGACTTATTTTAGTCTGACTAAAAATAGGGTCCAAAGTAGTCAAATGATTGAGATAGAGCATTTATTGTCAATCTAACCCTGCCATCCATACACCTCTTTGGTTTAGAGTTAGTTCAGGGTTAGAATCTAACTCTAACCTCTAACTGAGTTAGAGTTCTCCTCGTCTCGGTTCATCGCCATCATACTTTCCCCATTCCTGTGTTTTCAGTATCCTGCGAATCAAAGAGGCCCTTTTTTCGGGAAAAATCAAAGAGGCCCTTAGACTGGTTTAGGTCCGGTCATTTTTTATAAACGTGTTATGTCCAAAATTTAATGAACGTGCTCCGGTTTCCACGAAAATAATCCGGTTTCATGTAGTAATTCATTGATTTATTTATTCTTCTGCGGGGGGTTTGCATGTAATTCGTGAGGTCTGAAATGTAAAGTACCCCGGCATATGCTCCGAGTCGTGCATGCACTACGACCCAGATGCTCTATGTCCCACATGTCGGCGAATGGGAGCACGTGGAAATAGCCTAGGAGTACATATAGGAGGATAAATGCGTGAAAAAATATGTACTGTGAAGCGTAGCCGCGGTTCGAAAAGGAGACCTAAAGTGATGACAGCTATAGGTCGCACGCACCCAACTAGTGGTACTAGACATACGACTAATTTTTCCCTCAAAAAAAAGAGGCACGAGTGCTCAGTACTCCTATTCTATAAACACGAGTCCCATCTGACAACAGCGTCCGTGCTACAGCTAGCTCTCCTCCCTCGTTTCTCTCTTCTAATTCTAAACTCGGCCGACGCCCGGTGGGTGGGGTGGGTTTGCTCAACTGCGGCCCCACCTCACAGTGAAAACGTTACGACTGGAATAAAAAATGCCATATACTCCCTCCGTTCATAAATATAAGCCTTTTTAGATACTAGTTCAAATGGAATACAACATACAGATGTATGTAGACATAGTTTAGAGTGTAGATTCACTCATTTTGCTCCGTATGTAGTAGTCAGTTGTTGGAATCTTTAGAAAGACTTATATTTGGGAACGGAGGGAGTACTATACTAATAAAACATTAAGGCCACGAGGCGATGCAGTGCTGGTTACAGGAGGCAAGAAGAAGAGATGCATCCATCGACGACGTCCACCTCCTCGACTCAGGGCGCCGGCCCACCGAACGGCGCCTAAGTAGCAGCGGCTTTCGTGGCCAGGTCGACGTGCTTCTGAACAATGGCGTCCAAAGATTCCAGCCGCTGGAAGAAGGCCAACGTCTTTCTGTCCTCGCTTGCCTTGTAGTGGCCTATGTAGACGATTTCCTCGTAGACGTGGATGTGCAGGTCGACGGTTTCTTGCATGGCGAGGCGCTGCGCGGCGAGCGCGGCCTCGAGGTGCACATTCTTCATCGCGACCTCCGGCACCTGCAGGGCCACCAGGGCTTGAAAGAGTTCGTCACCATGTAGGCCGATGAGGGTGGCAGGCAATGAGGAGCCTGGGCGCGCGGGCTGGAGCAGTACGGCAAGGTCGTCCGCGCGCTTCTTGACGGCGGTGAACTTGCGGATGGAGTTGACCATCATGTCGTCCATGCGAGAGGCGAAGCCGGCGTCGGCGAGGGCTACGATGCCTGCGGTCGCCAGCACCGTCTGGAAACGCTGCGCGGTGCGGGGCCGCAGGCCGGCGCCTTGGATGATTTGGCACAGCCGACTGCCGCTCGCGTCCATCGCCTCCATAGGTGCTTGTGGCTTCTGGTCACTTGGTCTTGGATTGGAGTGAGCAGTGTTGCGCAGAGACTTGGGAGTAGATGGATTGGAGTGGTGGGGCACCTTTATTATATGAGAGTCCAAACTTTGTTGCATTCACATCGTGCTGGCTCTAGTCTGCTTCTCCAATTAATTCCCTCTGCATGTAATTGAGGATGCATCATTGACCGTTCAACGTCTCGGGAACCGCTACCCTCTTCCTCCTTGGCATTCAAGCACCTATGGACCCGTCGACGACGAGGTGCCTATGGTGACTTCGTAAATTTCAAGATGATAGTGTCGTGCGTGTGTGCGTTCATAGGGGTGAGTGTATGCGCGTGTATATGAGCGCTTGCGTCTGTACTGTGTCAAAAAAACAACGTAAATGCGTGTCAAAAAGAGACTAGTCAGTATACTCAATATTGTGCACCTCGGAGAGGAAAACGATAGAACTAGTACGTATTTATTTACGGTGCAGATTCACTCATTTTGCTCCATATGTACTCCGTCTCGGTGTAGTCTAGTCACTTGTTGAAATCTCTAGAAGGGCAAATACTCCTTTCTGGTTTACAGGGCTATACTAGCAAGTAGTTGTACGTACTAGTACAATAGTGGGCTCACATAGCAATTTTGTCTCATGCAAGAGCCTGGCTATATGCGTGCTCCAATGTTCGCAACTGCAACGTTCGGTTTGCGCTTGGCTCTTCGCCTCTTCGAGAAGACGAACAATGATGTTACTACTACTGCTTCTACAGTGTCGAATCCACTGCTGCATGTCCGTCCACCGCGAGCGGGACGGATAGCTTGTTGTAGAAGTACTACTAAGCAAAAGCCTGTCCTCGTTTGCGAGCAACAGCGCGCATGGGCGAGGGAGAAGGCGTGTAGTAAAATCAAGCTTCTCCTCGTTCTACGAGTTGACGCGACACATCATAGCACTGGCCCCACATGCTTGCCTCTAAACTTGGCTGAAAGACCCGCAGTGTACAATATATTTGCTGCAACCTCTAACATTTACCCACCACAAATTAAAATATATGTGGCCGTATGCATCGTTCTGATGCAGAGGCCGGGGAGTCCCCCCTTTTCAAAAAAACAAATTAAAATATATATTCCTGTCTTGACCAGATGAGCGTGCAAACTACAATCACCAGGGTGACAGGTAGGGCCAGAAGACTATTTTAGTTTTAAAAAAACTTCGAGACGGCCACATAGCATGGAGCCGACCCCAACGATTTTAAGCTTACAGGCAGGGTACACGCTATCTAGACTACTCTACACATGAAACTGCCACACGAGCGTCCGGGCTGTGCTTGGCTCTTCGCCTCTTCGGGAAGTCGAACAATGATGGGGTACTACTGCACAGGAGGAGTACTACAGTACGCTTCTGGCCATCTGACACCGATTGAACTGTTGCATGTCCACCGCATGCGGGATGGAGAGCGTGTAGCGAAAGCTTCTCCTAGTCCTGCCAGCCACCACGCTCATGGGCGAGGGAGGGACGCTCCTGTCTTTGCATGTATGACAAGTGGGCCCGACAGGTGTGTGGCCAACCTGTCATACAGCCAAAGGCAGGTGCAGTTAAGTCCGCGAGGGAGAGGATAATCAAACTTCTCGTTGATGTACGAGTTGACGCGACACATCAAAGCACTGCACTCAATATATTTCAATAATTTGCGTTTACCGATGCATTAATTACAATGCATGCATGCATGTCGTGACTCTTCTTTTGATAGTACTTGCATGTGTTGATTTAATGCACCTTGAAGTAGTACTCCCTCCGTTCCTAAATTATAAGTCTTTGTAGGGATTCCATTATGAATTACATACGGATGTATATAGATGCATTTTAAGTGTGGATTCATTCATTTTGCTCCGTATGTAGTCCACCCAGTGAAATCTCTATAAAGACTTACTCCCTCCGTTCGGAATTAGGCTGGTCATAGTGGGGAGTAACTTAGACTAGTAACATGCATACGTTACTAGTCTATGTTACTACCTCTATAGTGCATAGTATCATAGATTAGTATCATAGATGGTCCCATTTATTGCCATGCATGACACATAGTAGCACCATATTTATTAGGGCTTATTCCATCTGTGCCCCCAATTCCTTAGTTGTGCTTAGTTTTCCCCACTTGCTCATTTTGCCTTGGTTTTGAGCACTTTTTCAGGGGCAAAAGTGAGGAAAATGTGAAGGCAAAAATTTTGAGTCATGGGGAAAAGTGAGTAAAAAGTTAACGAATGGGGAAAAGTGAGCACAACTAAGAGACGAGGGGCATAGATTTAAATAACCCTATTTATTATGTTACAGTATCTATCTATGTTACTATAACCATCTCTCTCTTCTTTAATTGCCTACCACATAAGCATGTTTGCAAGTCCCAAGTGCATGATACTACTTATGTTACTCCCACTATGGCTAGCCTTACTTGTCGCGAAAATGGATGTATCTAGACGTATTTTAGTTCTAGATACATCCATTTCCGAGACAAGTAATTCCGAACAGAGGAAGTACATTTAGGAATGGAGGGAGTATAAAATATGTGACGGTAAGCTTCATAATACCCTGGCCCAAGTCGAGAGATGGTTGTGCACGAGGAGGGCGAGATCATGCAGACCGAACAGGAACAGGACCCGACGATGGAGCTCTCTAAGGTATCGATGGACCTCACCGTGCTCCACTGCCCCTTGTGCCTCCGCCCCTTGACGCCTCCAGTGTATGAGGTTCGAATACACCTCGTCCGTTCGGCTGATTGAGCAAGGTGCAGGTTTCTTGATTGATGTGTTGTTGGATTGATTTCTGCAGTGCAAGGGAGGGCACCTGGCCTGCGTGGATTGCCGTGTCGAGCGCCCCGGGAACCAGCGGCAGTGCCAGAAGTGCGAGCGCGGCAGTGGCTTCAACGTGCGGAACACGGTGGTGGACTCCGTCCTTTCGTCGGTGAGGGTGGAGTGCCCGCATGAAGACTGTGGGCTCTACGTCACTTACCACAAGCTCGCCGATCACCAGAGCGTGTGTCCGCTCGTGCCCTACAAATGCCCCGTGCCCGTCTACGGCTACGAAGGCCCGCCGCCGGCGCTCTACCACCACATCAGCACCGCGCATCCCATGCCCGTACACAGGATCCAGTATGGCAAGGTGCTCCAGCTGCAAGTGCCACTGTCGGAGCCACGGGTCTTGCTGTTCATGGAGGAGGACCGCCGCGCATTTTTCTTGGTCGGCGGCGTGCTCGACATCGGCGCGCGTATCGCCGTTTCGATCGTCTGCATCAGAGCGGGGGCGTCCCCACTGCCGCACTACTTGGCCAAGCTGTGGGTGAACGGCCCGCTGGGGGAGCCCAAAGGCATGACCGACGCCGTCAAGGTGGAAATGGAGGTGACAAGCAGCAAGGATCCCAGTGATGTCGACGTGCAGGAGCTGACCTTCTTGACAGTTCTGCCCAAGCTGCTGGCCGGGGCTAAGCTTGTGTCCCTCCACATTCAGATTAACAAGCTCACATCCTAAATGTTTCGACAGTGCCTTCTGTTTATCTTAGTAATATGCTAATATAGGGATTACCTTGGTCTACTTTAGCTTAAGAAATGGTGGGTTTTGGTGGCGATGTAGCAATTACTTTGACATCAGATCAGTAATTTCCAACAGTCAAACGGATATTTTGTGTCTGTTGGATATAAAGTTCCTTTGGGTAAGAAGTACTACTTGTCATCAAAACGGATAAAAGGAGATGTATGTAGATGTATTTTAGTTCTAGATACGTCCCTTTTTATCCATTTTGATGACAAGCACTCCCTCCGTTCCACAATACATGCCTTCAATTTGTCAAAATATAGATGTATCTAGACATGTTTTAATATATAGGTACATCCATGATAGAGCCAATCGGATGGTTGAGAACACTACAATTCATAGCTACAGATGCGTGTGTGACTCCCAGATGCAGAGGCCGGGGGTCATCATCCTCCTTTTCGAGAAAAAATAGACGCGTGTGTGAGAGGATGAGTGCGTGCGTGCACCTCTTCTCTTCCTGTATAACGTACTACTAAACTCAGAGTACAAGTTTTTGTGGGTGGCACGATGGTGCGTGCGAGAAGTCCCGAGAGATAGGTTTAATGCGTCTGAAAAAAGGACTAGCCTAGAGCTCGCCACGCGGCTATTCCTGTCGAACGCCCCATTAACCATAAGATATGTATACGACGGTGCCAGTTATTGCACGTACACAGCAGTACTCCCTCCTTTCCGGTTTATGGTGAGTGGTGGAATTTTTTTTGTAGTTTGCAAAAGCACCTAATTAATGCTCTTGTTTTTCTCAAAAAATTATGTTTATCAATGCATTAATTGCAATGCATGCATGCATAAAGTACATGCATTGGTCAATTTTCTCTTAATACTTGCATGCAATGATTCAATGCACCTTGGAATCTGAACATGTGTTGGGGAACAACCAAATTGAGCCTTATAAAATGGAAAAACTAAAATTTTGAGATAAGCCCTATAAAACCGGAAAGGAGGGAGTAGAAAAAGAAGTACTCCATCCGGGAATAGTGCCGCACTTCGAAACTAGAACCGTCAATAAATTTTGAGCTTACATCTCGTCACATTCCAAATTACTCCACGCTATATTGAATTGCAAACCTGTTCACACCGATCACAACCTAAATGGTTTCCCACTTAGGAGCATATTAGTACCACGCTATATTGAATTCCAAACCTGTTCACATCGATCACAACCTAAACGGTTTCCCACTTAGGAGCGTACTAGTACTCGGTTATAAATACTAGTATGCCAAGATGACTGCACATTCCACCTCAACTCCTCATCCACAAAAACAAACAAGTCATTCAACATCCTTCCCTTGCGTCTGCCATGGCCAGCGTGAGTTCTGGGTCAAGAGATTGCCACCAGGGAGAGGCGAGCATGGAAGCGGAAGCACGAGAGATGTCCCGCCTCGCTGCGAGAGCAGTCGACATGTCCCATTGCACGGAACTGGCAGCACAGAGGTCCCGCCGCGCCGCTGAAGCACCGCGGAGGTCCCGTCGTGCCGTTGAAGTAGCACGGAGGTCCCGCCGCGCCGTCGATGCAGCACACTGGTCCGGCCGCGCCGCGGAAGCAGCAGAGATGTCCCGCCGCGCCACGAATGCAGTAGAGATGTCCCGCCGCGCCATGAATGTAGCAGAGATATCCCGCCTCGCCGCGGCGGCCTGGGAAAATTTCTCGCGGGCAGGCGACGACTGTTATAGGCGCATGCATGCGATCGTCCATAGCCAGATGGATCAGATCTCCGGCTTGGCGAGGTTGCGGGACAACGTGAAAGCCTCGTTTGAACAGGCTACCGGCGTCATCCGGCAACTAAGGGAGGGCAATGAGAGGCTCTGGGCCAAGCGCGACCTGCTGAGGGAGAAGATCGTCCGAAGTGCAGACCAGGAGGAGGAGACCAGTGCCTTGTTGAAGAGGACCGGCGTCATCGTCAAGAAACTTATGGAAGAGAATGACATGCTCCGCAACGAGCGCCAAAGGCTAGTGGAGGAATCTGTGGATGTTCTCAAGCAGCGTCTTGAGGACACGAAAGAGCTCATCGCCACTCGCGGCGGAGACTAGTTCCCGCGGCCTGCAACAACGCATCAAGAAAGTAGAGATCAGTGAGCCAGATCCTTGTCTTCCTTCTTCTTTTTCCCTTGTGTATTTCGGGCGTAGCCGCATGTGGCTTTTTTAATTATCTTTCTAATTATGTAAGACAATTAATCATCCTTATCTTTCTATGGAAGATTAATGTTGCGAGGCTGGAATGAAGAAAACTCTTGTTGTGGTGACCCTGGCGTTGCTGTTCTTCTAGTTGCTGCCGGGCTTCCTTCAGTTTCCTGGTTTCTTTTGATGTAATAATCGGTTTAGGATGTGGATTGTGTCGTCGGTTGTGAAATGTTGGGTTCTAGCGCGGATGTTTGGCCTTTGTTGGCCTCTTGGGATGTTGCAATTTCAATCTGGTACTCCCTTGTCTCATAATGTAAGACGTTTTTTGACACTATACTAGTGTCAAAAAGCGTCTTATATTATGGGATGGAGGGAGTAGCTTTTAGTCCTTCGTGTTAGGCTGGAGTTGTGCTGAACTTCTTGTGAATTGTGGTGGTTTTCAGTAATGAAAATCGGAAGGGGCAAGCCCTTCTTTGATCAAAAAATCGTCCTTATATATTCATCAGTCTTGCTATAAGTCGCAGTAGATGCTATATAGGTCCGTCGGATCTTACATCAAGATTCGTGCTTTTAGATTTTCTTTTTTCTCTCTTAAATCCCAGTCGAGTGAGACATAGCCATGCCATTAAACAAAGGCTCGGGTGCCATTAATGGAGACCTTGGGAGAGAGGTGGACGGCAGATGGAGGTCAAAGGGCTCTCCCGATAAGCACGTGCAGGGGTCTGATCGCATGCCTCTCGTACTCAAATAGCTACCCTGCATGGTGCCTTCTAGCTAATAAAAATGGGGACGCGTGGCGGCACGTAAATGGTACTAGTAAGTAGAACGCCCACGGTTTCAATAATACTTGTGTTTCCGATTGTAACGTGACAGCACTTGTTCCAAAATGACTTTGTTGATTGTTAATGTGTGCGACTTCGCAAATCGGACTGCAAATTTACCACAGCATGTTGGTGCCATGTCATGGCACCAAGCCAAGTTTCATTATTTTCATTCGTGTTTTGGATTTACAGGAATTAAAAAACTAAGTTTCTCAATGTTTCCAACCCAGCCACGACGCCCAGAATTTTGAATTTCATTCCCATTTCTTGCATGGAACCTAGAAATTTACCCGAGGACACACATGTGATTTTTCAACCAACTTTGGTGCACTGGAACATGTGCTTGTATTTCAAATTTGAATTATGCACACAAAGGTGACACGTTCCCTCCCAGAACCACGAGCCTTCTTGAGAGAAGCTCCGATTTGCAAGAAGCTTATACCAAAATTTGTTCCTATTCGGCCAATTTTTTTACCACGGCATGGTACTACCATGACATGACACCATGCCAAGTTTCATGATTTTAAAACCAAGTTTCTCAATGTTCTCGACCGAGCCACGATGCCCAGATGTTTGAATCTTATTCTCATTTTTTGCATGGGAGTAGAAATTCACCCGAGGACACAAATGTGATTTTTCAACCAACTTTGGTGCACGGGAGCACGTGCTTGTAGTTCAAATTTGAATTATGCACATTAAATGACCAAAAACTCAATTAATGTGTAAATAAGGCCAAACGAAGCCGGAATAATTCCAAAATTTAACAGGGCACTCATGTAGTTCTATGTTGCCTTTGTAAATAAACTCAAGGGGGACAACGTATATCGTTTCGCACTCAAAGGTGACACGTTCCCTCTCAGAACCACGAGCCTTCTTGAGAGAAGCTTCGGTTTGCAAGAAGCTTATACCAAAATCTGTTCCTATTCGGCCAATTTTTTTTACCACAACATGGTAGTACCATGACATGACATCCATGCCAAGTTTCATGATTTTCAGACGTGTTTTGGATTTACAAGAATTTTAAAACCAAGTTTCTCAATGTTCTCGGCCGAGCCACGATGCCCAGATGTTTTAATTTTATTCTCATTTCTTGCATGGGACCTAGAAATTCACCCGAGGACACAAATGTGATTTTTCAACCAACTTTGGTGCACGAGAGCATGTGCTTGTAGTTCAAATTTGACTTATGCACATTAAATGACCAGAAACTCAATTAATGTATAAAAAACGACAAACGAACCCGGAATAATTCCAAAATTTAACAGGGCACTAATGTAGTTCTATGTTGCCTTTGTTAAGAAACTCAAGGGGGGGGGGCAGCGTATATCATTTCACACTCAAAGGTGGCACGTTCCCTCTTAGAACCACGAGCTTCCAAATCGGCCCAATTTTTTACCACAACATGTTAGTGCCATGACATGACACCATGCCAAGTTTCATGATTTCCAGCCGAGTTTTGGATTTACATGAATTTAAAATCTAAGTTTATCGATGTTCTCGGCAGAGTCATGACGCCCAGATGTTTGAATTTCATTCTCATTTCTTCCATGGGACCTAGAAATTCAACCAAGGACACACATGTGATTTTTCAACCCACTTTGGTGCACCGGAGCATGTGCATGCAATTCATATTTAGATTATGCACATTAAAAGTCCAGAAACTCAATTAATGTATAAAAAGGCCAAATAAACCCGAAATAATTCCAAAATTTAACAGGGCACTCATATAGTTCTATGTTGCCTCTGTAAATAAAATCAGGGGGAGGCAGCGTATATCGTTTCGCACACAAAGGTGACACGTTCCCTCTCGGAACCATGAGGCTTGTTGAGAGAATCTCCGGTTTTGCAAGAGGCTTATACCAAAACTTGTCCCAATTCAGCCAAAAATTATACGTATGAAAACAGGGTTTAGATTATCCCGAACATCTCGCTACCTAGACCAATAATGTACTATGATTTGAATTCAACATAAAATGGATACATATATTTGAATTGGAGAGCGTATGGTACATGTAGTTCATAGTGAAATATGATTACTGCTATATGCATGTCTTTTTGTTATCAAGATAATATTTAAATTATTGTATAACTTGACAACAATCGTATTCAAATAAGGAAATTTGATTCAAATTTAGTCCATATGGTAGACGACAATATATATGTTCACATGGTGGAGTAAAATGTTCATATATGATGGAAGATCAAAATGTACGACTACATCAATTATAAAGCGCAAGGTCACCTAATGATATATTCGAATTCAACATAACATGGATTCAAAAACTGAAAGTCGAGATCATGACATCTGTAATCATATAAAAAGGGACATTACTCTTTCTTTGGTGGGAATTGATTTGTTTTTTGTTGTTGTTGAGGGAAGTGCGAATTGATTTGGTACTATGCAGGGTAATCTTGTTCTCCCGATTTTTTTTACATTTTTCTTGTAGTTTTTCCAATGGCATCTATAGCAATATAGTAAAAGGGGACATGACTCTCTTGTGTCTTGTATGATTTTTTTACACATTAAGTTTGTTCTGCCGAACAAGGAATCCGCACCTTGTTATCCCGAAATTTTCAAGCTCGAGTATCTTTTGTCTCACCTGCTTTGAAACTCCCGCTTCTTCAACCCACGCCCTGCCTTGTTATCCCGAAATTTGGACACGCGCGAGAACTCCCTCCTCATCCGAAATCGCTCCCGCAGCCCAGACACGCAAAATCCCCCTTCTACCCCTCAGCCGGAAATGAAGCTCCATGTCGCGGTGTCAAAACCAGTGGGGGTACGCTGGTAACTTACCCTACATTTCGAACAAGTGCGTCCCTAAGCTTGGCTCCCCCCCCCCCCTTCCCCCCCCCCCCCCCATTCGTACACCGAGGCCGCCAAAACCCGCGAAACCCCATGCTCCTCCATTGGCCTCCCGACCGCCGCCCAGTCGAAGATTCTTCCCCGACTACGTCGTCCACCGCAATAGCTTGCCATCCCTCATCCACCGCACCGGATGAGGATCCGTTGTCGATCTCGTCGTCCCGCCGGATCAGCCGCCCCGTCCTCCACCTCCAAGGAGCTGCCCCGACGTTAGCCTCGTCTATTGCGCCACCTCAATCCCCACAGCGTCGTCTTGACCTGCCCCACTAGAACCGCAGAACCCTCACCAATTCCTCCGATGAAGTCGAGGCCAACTCGACGCCACCAAGGAGGTTCTGCACTCACCGCTGCATTTTATATTTTATTCGATCTCACGGGGCTGCCGATGCTCGATACCGAGCAGACATGGCATCTCCATCGACGGCACCGTCGCCGGCCACATCATCCACGGCGTCTCTCCCCTATGTCGTTGCTTCCTCGGCGGCGACTTCCACAACGGCACTAGCTGCAGCTGCTCCGACTCTCGCTCGTGCTGCGGCTCTGTTCTTGCTGTCGGTCGCGCTGCTGCACTGCTCCTTCTTTCGTTCGTGCTGCTGCTCTGCTCTTGCTCTCGCTTGCGCTGCTGCTGCTGCACGACCTCCGGCAGCTACAGGAGTTGCTGCTTTAGCACTCGCTCGCGGTGCTACCGCACGACTTGCTCTCTGCTAGTGTGTTCCCTGCTCGAGCGTCTGCTGATTTAGATCACTGCTTCTCTGCTACTAGTGCTCGAATGCCCTAAACATCTATTGCAATGCTCTGTTACTAGTTCAATCAGTTTCGACAGTAAAATTCAGTTTCGACTATGAAGTTCATTTTCTTCAGTTAAGTTCAGAGTGAACAGTATTTACAGCATCTATCGGAGCGGCTGTGGCGCGGCTGATGTGTTTTACATCTAGCACTTTTTGGTGATGTATTTTACATCATCTATTGCAGATGATATTAGGGTCCCACTTCAGATTAAAGTTGTCTGTCTTATCATGCTTCAGCCTCGTCGTCGTACACCTTAGCGGAGCTGCTCCAACGACGGAACCGTCCATCACAGCGGAGCAGTACCCTCGACGCTGTTTCCAGAGGCCTCGGATCTTCTTCCCCGCCTCCGACAGTCACACCAGCATCATCACCATCCTCCACATCCAACCCAATGATGCTGAGGTCCACAAGGCTATGCCAAAGAGGTTGTACACTCGTCGCATCACTTTGTTTCTCCATTCCTCTGTTCTTCCAATTCATGTGAGCCAAACACCCAGGTTGACTGAAATCCTATGTTTCCAAATGCTCTGTTTTGCACGTGCATTCCTATCCTATTCCTATGTTTTTCCTGTCCCTGCGTTTATAAAATCCTCCAATTCTAAGGAGCCCTTATAGATTTACTTCATTTTCAGATTGGCGTCAAAGAAAACTCTGTATGCTATGTCCTGCTCCTGCCGTGCCGTCATCCACCCCACCTGAGGCGCACCATCAACAGAAGCGTTCACTGCAGTAGAGATCCCCCTGCAGACTTTCTTTCGCCGCCTCAGATCATCTTCCTCGTTGTTGGCAGCCACGCCAACTGCATTACCATCATCGATTGAGCAGATGAACCTGAGGACTACACAGTTCCGGAAGAGAGGTCGCAGTCTTTCGTGTTTGCTTACGTTATACATCGGTTATTATTACCTGCTACTTTATCGTTCAATCTTGAGTTTTGAATTGCCCATGGGTCTCATATCGAGCCAGCAACGAATAGTATCTGTCTACTATCTGGTTCATCTGGGGTCTTCTATGTGGTTCATGTTGGGTGGGTAACTAACAATAGATGATCCATTGTCTATCTTTTTAAACTGAAGCTATAATCTACCTGCTATCATTAGTTTTAGATCCATCCACTCGTTTGCTACCATCAGTCTTGATTTTTGCATGCACCCCTTAGGCCTTACAAAATCTAACTATTTTTTTTATTATGCATGTCATATATTGTACACAATCGTACTGAACATGTAGAGAAAAAGAGAAGACCGTTGCATGCGAATATGTCATGCAGACGCTGCTCCATGGTGGGCAAAGTGCCCCCCCCCCCTCTCCTGCATTTCCAGATTGTATTCCATAGGAAGATAACTGTTCAGATGGAGATTCAGAAGGAGTCGACCATGCCTGTTTACCACCTGAGGTGTTTGCTCTAACCTGGCATGTTGATGTTCGTCATATCATGCATATGGCGCCTTGCATTGCTTACATTATACATCTTATATGTCATCAGCGTCTGCATTGTGTAAACAGGCATACTCCCACCATTCCTAAATATTTGTCTTTTTAGAGATTTCAACAAGTGACTACATACGGAACATTGCTTTGTGTGAATGCCACCTGTTTGGTTTCTATATCATACTCCCACCATTCCTAAATATTTGTCTTTTTAGAGATTTCAACAAGTGACTACATACGGAACAGAATGAGTGAATCTACACTCTAAAATATGTCTATATACATCCGTATGTGGTAGTCCATTTGAAATCTCTAAAAAGACAAATATTTAGGAACGGAGGGAGTATATGGGAATTATGCAATGCCATCTTCTTTAGCCAGGCATCATATACGTGAATCATGCAATGCCATCCTGTTTAGCCAGTCATCGTATATGTGAATTGTATCATGCCATATTTTTTTTCCAAAATGTATTCCATTTGTCAACAATGTTTATACATTCATCTACTCTTCCTGTGCATCAGCCATTTGAGTCGGTCATGGGAAAATCTGGAGTGAAAACAAGGTCTTCTGAGCAGTCAGTGCTACCTGTCGATGCAGATTTCTTGCTCGTTATAGATAGCTCCTCAGAGGAGGATTCAGAGAGAGATGACCAGTCGTATCCCCCCCCCGAGGTGCATGCTCTAACTTGGCTGGGTTATATTGCTCATATCATGCATATGGTGTCTTGCATTGCCATGCCATCTGCTTAGATTAGACATGCTTTGTGTGAATGCCTCCTGTTTCCTTTCTATATCAGATATGTGAATTATGCAATGCCATGTTTTTTAGCCAGTTATCATATATGTGAATTATGCACCGCCATGGAGCCAGGCATCATATATGTGAACTATCTCATGTCATCTTTTTTTTCATTACGTATTCCATTTGTCGACAATCTGTGTATATTGAACTACTCTTCATGTGTATCAGCCATTTGAGCCGGTTATGGAAAAATCTCGAGTGAAAACAAGGTCTTCAGAGCAGGCAATGGTACCTGTTGAAGCATATATCTCGATGGTTATAGGGAGCTCCTCAGAGGAGGATTCAGAGACAGATGACCAGTCCTATATCCCACCTGAGGTGTATGCTCTAAGTTGGAATGTTTATATTTCTCATATGATGCATATGGTGTCTTGCATTGCTTAGTTTAGACATCATATGCACAATATTGAATTCTATCTGCTTAGTTTAGAGATCATACATACGAGTGCCAGCTGCTTAGTATATGAATCAATTATGTCAATTGTACCATGCCATCATGTATACTTAGACAACATGTATGTGAATTATTTCATCCCAACCTATTTTAGAAAGACATCATATAGTTTTGTCATGTCATCCTGTTTAGGTACTCATCATATGTTGAATTATGCCATTATATCCTGTTAAGTTATCCATCATATATCTGGAACTGTGTCATGCTATCATGTTTAGTTAGGCATCATATATGTGAAATTGTGTCATGCTGTCCTGTTTGGTTAGACAACATATATGTGAATTACCACATCTGTCTATTATACAATGTCTGTACGTTCAATTTATTTTCTTGTTTATCAGCCATTTGAATTGGAGGGGGTGATGGCAGTATCTAAGGGAGCAAAAACCCGTTCTTCACAAAAGACAGTGCTACCCGTCGATGCAGATAGAACCATGGTTGTACTGGCCCACAAACTAGCCCTACCACACATAATCGAGACTCTTCTAGATTGCACACTTACACCGTTGGGCAGAGAACCAGCTACAACCCATCTAATCGCAACCCCAGCGGATAGTAACCCACTTATAGTTGACAAAGCACCATGTCCACCACAGAGTACCCCCACACGAGCAGTTCGTAAAGCTACTGCAGTGCCCAAAGCACGAAGACCACCACAGCTAACCCAAACTCCATGTTTAAAGCAGAAGAGCAACTGTTCTCATGTCAGATTCCGTAGCTATGGTCCATACTCCTTTGCTGTTGCATCACTGTATTTACTCATACCAACTACTTTCGAATTTGAAGGATCCAATTGAAACTCCAATGTCGCAACAGTTATGTTTTAAACCTATTTCTTTAACTGGATTGCTGTTCTAACTTCTTGCTCTATGTTGATTTCAGTTTAAGTTGTATAAACAGTTATGTTCTCATGTGATGCACATTACAAGTGCTGCCAATGTTGTGTAGTTACTCACACTTATATTATGTCTATGCTGTTGTGTCTTAAAAATATATGAGTTGAACTGTGTCTCTATCTTGATTAGGGAACATAAACTAGAATGATATGGACAATATAGTGACCATAGTACATAGATATATGTTTGTTTCATGCTGTTATCCTGTCCACCTTACTACTGAACCGATTTACCAAAATAAGTTTGGTATACTACAAGCTAAACCTGTGATGTGTCTGGTTGTTTCTCTTGTAGTATGCAAACAGAATATTGGAGAAGAGCACCCCACTATGCAATGGTAGAGAAAGTAATGCAGATAAGGTTCAAGATAGTGAGACAACCTTGTTGGTCTCCAAGAAAGGTGATAAAACGATCTTGTAGATAGTGAGAAAACCCCACAGTCCTGCGTTGATGTAGTGTTCGAGTTACTGGCCAGTACCGCTGGCACAAGCTCTTCGAACTCGCTGCCTGAATCACTTTGGCTTCTTCAGTCTCAGCTACAAGCTGAAAGGCATTAGTCAGCTATGCTGCGGCAAGAAGCCGAAGGACTGAGGAAATCCCTGCAGAATTCAGATGCGTACTTTCTTGTGCAACAGCAAGCGCTGGAGGATTTAAGTGCCAAACAAGAGAAAGTTAATAAGCTTGCTAAGCATCTTGCCAGCATTATGGGTACCCAGGATATTGTTTCTTGAACTCTTCTGAAGTGGTTTCAGTTCTGGACTTGTTTTGCTGCGGTGTTTATATGCTGTTGTGTTCCCTATATTTGCACTGGTGGTGAACTTTAATGCCCAGTGGATGTAATATGTGTAATAGCTGTGATAGCCTAGCATAAGTTGCTTGCTTATTTATTTCCTTGTTGTCTTGTTTATTTGTTTGCTTGTAGTCAGTGCAGTTCTTTTTCCGCGGTTTGCTAGTGGCTGCAATAACCTATTTTTTAAAACTAGGCCACAATAACCATGGGCTAATATTTACTGTAGTGACACTGGGCCTCCTATGGGCCATAGAAACAGTGGGCCTTCTACGGGCCATAGAAACAGTAGGCCTTCTATGGGCCGTAGAAACATTGGGCCTTCTACGGGTCGTAGAAACAATGGGCCTTCTATGGACCGTATCATCAATGGGCCTTATACGGGCCGTATGATCGATTGGCCAAACATGGGCCAATAACAGGCCGCATTATGGCCGTAAACGGGCTAGAGTTGGAATCGTCCGTTCATGGGCCGACCATAACGGGCCATCGTTAATAGGATATATTTGATGACACTATGAAAACGGCCCAATGTATTAATGGACCACAAACGGGCCGACTGTAACCATGGGCTGAATTTGGCCCACAAGCAGAAAATGACAGTAACGGGCCATAAGTAAACGAATGCTTGAAATGAGCCCAAGAATAAATGGGCTCTGAGAAGGCCGAAAGAACATGGGCTGGAAACGGCCCAACTAAATAACGGGCCCTTAATGGGTATAAAGTGATACACTGTTCATTACAGGCCAGTTTCACCATGGGCCGTTAATGGGTCTAAAGTGATACACTGTTCATTGCGAGCCAGTTTCACCACGGGCCGTTAATAGGCCAAGAGTTACATAGGGCCTCATATGGGCCGAAAAACGTCATGGGCCATACATGGGCCAGAAATGAAAACGGGCTGGAATCATATTGGATGGCCCAGATGACGCTACTGGGCCTAATTCCGATAGGGTGTAATGGGCCTTGGGTTAGCGGGCTGTAAATGGGCTATATGCGAATAGGCCGTTAACAGGCTTTCCATGGGCCGGCCTGTCACCTTTTGACCAAGTCAAACGGGCCGGCCTTTTCACAGGAATGGGCCTCTGTTGGGTCATGCCACGTGTCGACGTATCATAGGCGCCTTCTGTCCAATGAGTGGATGACATCTGTCCCAACAATGAGCCGACACGTGTTTCCTCCAGCCAATGATGATTTTACACATGGAAAATCCCCATTGGTCGGGGCTATTAATGGGTTATCGGATCCAAAACCCGGCCCGATAGCTTAACGGCGTTCCATTACGGTGGATGCCACGTGTCGGTCACCCTTGACGAAAGCACTTCTGTGACGCGCGATTTATCGTCATGGAAGTGGTCACTTCCGTGATGATAATTTTGGTAATGTCATGGAACACTTCTACGACAGCACAGGTATGACTATCTTGATTCTGTCATAAATTTTTCATGGATGTAAATGCATGACAAAAAATGCGACCTATTGTGACAAACACGTATCATCACGGAAGTGTATTTTTTTTGTAGTGAACACGCCCGTTGCCATTAAGTGAAAGGATGGCTGTTGTGGCCAAGCTCCATAGGTTGTCCAGTCTTGCGATGAGATCTGTAATAGATCATCTATGGCCAAAGGGGCCGAAGCCGGACAGTTATTTTGGTTTAGTGCAACAATTCCTTGGTGCCGTATCATGAATCGATGCCATGAAGAGGTCGGCGTGCATAGAGGGTGCACGAATGGCTCTTACTCGTGTTAAAACATACTGGACAGAAAAGGAGGCCACCATCATTGCAACCCAGAATCCGGTAGGAAGCCAGGATCCAGCCGAGCACTACTTGGAGCAGGTAACCGAAGGTGCTCGTTTAATAGAGGCTCAGTGCTCGAAGGATGTCATGTTCGAGTGACAAATTGTTTCATTGTAAAAACAATTTTATTTTAATTATGGAGGCTATGTTTATACTTTTCGCCCGAAAGTGTTATTGTGCCTCCTGTGCGGCCATTTGATGTATGTATGTAATCTGAAAGTTAGCAGTCGTTGGCTTCAGCCCCCATGCATACAATGCGGGGGTGTTCGCAAGTATATGCATAATCACACTTGATCCAACGTCTTGGTCCATTAAGGAGGTGACCGCACGTCGAACTAGGCAACCGGACTATATAGCTTTAACACTTTCACTTAGCCATAGGAGTTTGACGGTGGGGCTACTATGTAGCCCATGGTACCTTTGCGTGCATCCGAATACGGGCGCGTGTGTACATGACTGGGAAATGGTCCTTCATTAATGCGGAGGAATCCTAAAGATTCCGATGAGTCCTCGAGTGGTTGACCAGTCTCTCGCTATATCATGGCAGTCAGTTTTCGGCTTTCTCTACTAAGGTGCTCATCCAGAATAACCAGGGCACAATCGCAGTAGTTCTCCTTTGGTCGCCTTAGCCGATAAGAACGAAACATAAGGTGGCAAACCCAGGAGCCGGGCAAACCCAACATTTGACCAAAGACATGATTCAGAGCTGATGCATATAAGGCCAAACTCGCGATGCCGAACACTCCCGAAGGTATTCGGACTTTAGAACATATATTGGGTTGAATAACGCCCTTTATTATGAACCCTGTATTTCCAGGTACGTGCATTAGTCTGCCGTGGCGAAATGCCAATAACGGCAGTATCCCCTGTGGGTGTATTACCCATGGGATGTGTAAGCAACAAGAGACAATAAAGAAGGTTTACATAGGGGCTTAATCTAAAGAGAAACCTTTGAGCGGGGCCCTGCTGCACGTCTGCGCCTTTGTCTCCTTTGTGCCGTGTCCTAGGAGGGTATCGCATGAATGGTGTCTGTAAAAAGGAAAACTCATGTAGAAGAGTATGACGTAAGCGTGCGAAGAGTTGGCTATTATCAATGGATAGTAGAAGTGTAAGACATTGGCCTGTTAATACGGTCAAGCCAAAAGGTGGGCTTTATTGAATATCTATAGCCCCTGGTGTCCTCTATGGGATTACATGTATAGCGCCCAGCTAGGCTGCCGGACTCGTCTAACCGTGTATGTGGTCTTAACGACCGATCATGCGTTCTGATATTAGAGGCCGCTTAGTGTCCGGCAGCTAGAGCCGTCGCATACTCTTCCGCGCGTAAGGAACACTTTGTATATCCGTTAACGGTGATGACGCCACGTGGACCGGGCATCTTGAGTTTAAGGTAGGCGTAGTGCGGTACTGCATTGAAGCGGGCAAAGGCCGTTCTCCCGAGCAATGCATGATAACCACTTTGGAGGGGAGCGATGGTGAAGAGTAGTTCTTTGCTTCTGAAGTTGTCTGGGGAACCGAATTTCACCTCTAGTACGAGGGAGCCCCTGCAGCGGGCTTCAACGCCTGGTATCACCCCTTCAAAGGTGGTGTTACTTTGGCTGATTCTGGATGGGTCTATCCCCATCCTGCGGACAGTGTCTTGGTATATTAGATTGAGACTACTGCCGCCGTCCATGAGGACGTGAGTGAGATGGTATCCGTCGATTATTGGGTCGACCACCAAGGCAGCCGATCCTCTGTGTCGCATACTAGTCAAGTAGTCCCTGTGATCGAAGGTGATCGGGCAGGCCGACCAGTGGTTAAGTTTTGGGGCGACGGGCTCTATAACGTATGCGTCTCTGAGCGCGCGTTTGCGCCTTCTCTTGGGTATGTGAACCGTGTGGATCATGTTTACTGTTTTTACCTCTGGTGGGAATTTTTTCTGTCCCCCAGTGTTCGGCTGGCGAGGCTCATCCTCGTCTTCACTTGGTGTTTCCCTTCCCTTGTGTTCGGCGTTTAACTTGCCGGCCTGCTTAAAGACCCAGCATTCTCTGTGAGTGTGGTTCGCAGGTTTTTCGGGGGTGCCATGAATTTGGCACAGTCTGTCCAGGACTTTGTTCAGGCCGGACGGTCTCTCTTTGCTGCCTTTAAATGGCTTCTTTTGTTGACCGGGTCGAGAGCCCCTGAATCCAGCGTTGACCGTTGTGTTGTCCGGACTTTCTTCCTTGTTTCGACGTTTGTTTTTATTGCGCCGTGGCTTCCCGATGCCATCCCTGATTTCGGATGCACTTGGGTCGCTGGTGCCTCTACGGGCTAACCAGCTATCTTCCACCACGCAAAAGCGGGTCATAAGGCTTGTTAAGGTTGCCATTGTCCTCGGCTTTTCTTGGCCGAGGTGTCTGGCCACTCATCCCAGATACTGTGCTTGAAGGCCGCTAGGGCTTCGGCATCCGGACAATCGACAATTCGATTCTTCTTAGTGAGGAATCTGTTCCAAAGCTTGCGGACAGACTCTCCGGGCCGTTAAATTATGTGACTTAAATTGTCAGCGTTCGGAGGTCGGACATAGGTCCCTTGAAAATTGGCCCTGAAAGCATCCTCGAGTTCCTCCCAACTTCCGATTGAATTTTCGGGGAGGCTTTTCAACTAGTGTCGAGCTGGCCCCTTCAACTTGAGGGGAAGGTATTTGATGGCGTGGAGGTCGTCCCCACGAGCCATGTGGATATGCAGGATAAAATCCTCAATCCAGACCCCGGGGTCTGTCGTTCCGTCATATGCCTCTATGTTCATGGGTTTAAAACCCTGTGGAAATTCGTGGTCTAGTACCTCTTCGGTGAAGCACAGAGGGTGAGCAGCCCCTCTGTATCTAGACGTGTTGTGGCATGCTGTCAGCTGTTGTTGTATCCGGTGCTGATTCCGAACTGGTACTCGATCAGTCTGATCATTTTTATGACCATAATCCTGCACCGGAGCGTGTCCTCTAGATCCATAGATGGACCTGGTCGCGCCGGCCTTTTTATCCAGGAGCTCATGTAAATCGTGTGCGGCGTCAGTAGCTTCTCTATTGCTGTCATGAATTGGCTGGTCCGGCCTACTGGCTATATTGTTCTTCGGTGGAATGGCCTCATCGTCGAATACCGGCAGCAGCTTGCGCTTTGGGTAGCTCTTTGTGTGGCGATCGTCGCCGTATTTTTCTTCAGTGTCTAGCACTTTATTCCAAATGCGGCTGAGCGTTTCCTTCGCAGCATTGAGCCTTTGCTTCTGCTTCTTTAAACTTCTTGCAGTGGCCATAAGCCTTCTGTGGAGGTTATCTCGTTCCAAACGTTTTTCTGGGATGATGAATGCATCGTCGTCCGGACTGTGTTCCTCTTCCGGGGCGTGTTGATGAATTCGTCCCTCGGGATCGCTTTGATCGGGCGTCTGCGAAGGGCTGTGTTCACGGTCCAACAGTCCGACCAAAGTATATAGTCCGGCTGTCCGGATACCACCTAATCAAGGACTCCCTCAGTAGCCCCTGAACCAGGCTTCAATGACGATGGGTCCGGCGCGTAGATTGTCTTCGGCATTGCAAGGCGGGTTCCATCTCCAAATACTCCAAAGCAGATTTAAGGATTGCGTCCGGCTCTGTGAGATAATTTCCGCACACCATCGTAGAGGGCATAACACTTCACAAATCTGATCTGCTGATAATTTTTCTTGTGGGGTGCCCTTACACCATGGCCTGGCTCAATACGAACTGGTTTTCTCGGCCTGCCTCAACACGCGTTGCGAGGCTGTTTTATTGGCACGTCTTGCCAAAGCAGAGATCGTGTTCCCCTTATCGCGGGATCCTCCATCAATACGAGCGCATGCAACCCCACGACACCTGTTGGTATGACTCCGTGTTTTTAGGTAAGTCCCAAGCGGTTACGCTGAGGACGCTTGATATTCACCCCCTTTATAGAGGGGCCGAGGCCTATCCCTCATTTCTACCATGCTTGCGCCTTTCCGCATCTCGAGTTCCAACACCCGAAGCCCAATCTTAAGCACTTCGGACCTTCAATCATGTCTGGATCCAACCTTCAAGGTCGGTGGATGGCCTCCTCTGTCACAGAGGAGGACATTGTGAAGCTTAGGGAGGTTAGATACCTGACCGCCGACATCAAACACAGGCTTTCGTCTCCTGGGCAGGTCATCCCTACTCCCGAGCCCAACGAGAGCCGGACTACCCCTGCTTGTCTTCCACGCAAAGGAGAGTCCCATCCGGACACGGGACGAAGTCTTGAGTCTTGTATCTTCACAGTCCAACAGTTCGGCCAAAGTATATAGTCTGGCTATCCGGATACCCCCTAATCCAGGACTCCCTCAGACATAACTAAAACTCCAGGCGGTTAAACCAAAATCACACAGAACAAGGGAGTACCCTGCTCTGATACCAATTGAAAGTGCGTTAAGTCGACTAGAGGGGGGTGAATAGGCGATTTTTACAAATTCATCACTAAGGAATTTCAGGGTGAGGAAATTCCTAAGTCACGAACAACTAGCAGCAGAATAAGTACTCAGGTATAAGCATAACAGAGCAATAGCATAGTCATCATGATGAAATGAAAAACAAACACAGAGTACAGAAAGCATAAACACGGGATAAGCAGGCTGAAGACAATGTGACTGAAGAAACTGGATTGAGAAAATAGAGAAAGTCTTCAGTCAAAGTCTTCAAACAGTAATGATCAGGCTCATCAACGCATGAATGAGGAAATGAAAGGGTTGAGGAAATAGAACCAGTAGGCTTGATGAAGATAATGATTTGGTAGACTAGTTCCAACTGCTGTGACAGTTGTACGTCTGGTTGGAGCGGCTGAGTATTTAAACTCGAGGACACTCAGTCTTCACCGTATTCTCCTTGAGCTAAGATCACACAGACCTCGCCCAACACTCGTGGTAAGTCTTCAAAGGTGACTTCCAAACCTTCACAGACTTGGTCACTCGGCAATCAACAATTCCTCTTGGATGCTCAGACCATGGCACCTAACCGTCTGGAGGATACACAGTCCTCAAAGGTAACAAGCGTTGGTTCCACACAGGAACAATCTCTTCAGTGATGCTCAATCACTTTGGGTTTGTAGGTGTTTGGGTTTGGGATTTGTGTTTTCCTCACTTGATGATTTTCTCTCAAAGTCCTCGGAGGATGGGATGCTCTCAAATGACAAGTGTCGGTTTCCCTCGGAGCAACCAACTAGCTAGTGGTTGTAGGGGGCAGCTATTTATAGCCTAGGGAGCAGCCCGACATGATAAGACATAAATGCCCTTAATGATATGAACATTAGGTGGTAGGATATTTTGGACAGCTGGCGCATAGCACAGAGACGGTCAGATTTGAGGTTCGAATTCCTCAAGGCTATCATGTTCCTCACAGTGTAGCCAATCCGCATTGGCGAATTCCTAACTCCTCAGTCAAAACAAATTCCTCAGAGACCAGAAGATCTTTGTCTCTGTCACTGAAGAAATTGACTGAACTGATATGAGATTTCCAATGGCTTCACTCAAAAGGATTGGGTAGGTGTAGGATTTTGAGATGAGCATCACTTGGAAATCAGTTCCTTAGTATTACCTCGACCCCCTTTAACAGTACGGTGTTTCCTATGACTCAAGAAAGAGGAAACAAAACTATGAAAACAAAAGTCTTCACGCTTCATAATCCTCGCATGAATATTCAAGTCTTCAAGGTCACACCAATTTCATCGCTTTCAAAGTCTTCAGCCGAAGAAACTCATTTTTAGGGGTCGACTTTCACTGTAAATATCAAACTCCTCATTGACTTATAGAGCATGTGTACACTCACAAAAACATTAGTCCCTTAACCTATAAGTCTTCAATACACCAAAATCACTAAGGGGCACTAGGAGCACTTACAGTTGTCATTTCAGACCTTCTTGATCTTCACTTCAAATTGATTTTGGGCCTTCCTAGCGAAGTTCTTGAAGATCTTTTGGACCTGTGATTTATCATAAAGAAAGAACACCCACGCAAATCTTGAAAAGTCATCAATAATGACCAATCTGAATGAGTTACCATCGAGACTCTTGTAGGCGTTGGGACCAAAAAGATCCATATGAAGTAGCTCAAGCGGTCTTCTCGTGGTCATGAAGTTCTTCACGGGATGACTTCCTCCAACTTGTTTTCCTGCTTCACAGGCACTGTAAAGTCTATCCTTGTCAAATATAACATCTTTAACACCAAGGATATGATCACCTTTAATAAGCTTATCAAGATTTCGCATGCCCACATGACCTAACCTTCTATGCCACAACCAACCTTCAGAAGATTTAGCAATTAAGCAAGTACGAGGTTGAGCTCTTTTAGTGAAATCAACAATGTATAAATCACCTCTACGTATACCAGTAAAGACCATATTATGATTATCTCTTCGAGACACTTGGCAATCTACTTCAGTGAATATAACATTGAAACCGAAATCGGCTAGTCTAGATACGGAAAGTAAATTGTAGCCAAGAGATTCAATGAGCATAGCATTTTGAATAGAGCTATCATGGGAGATGGCCACCTTACCAAGGCCAACTACCTTACCCTTCGAGTTATCACCAAAAGTGACATACTTTTGGGGACTGTCATTTTCAGCAAGTTCACGAAACATGTCTACATCCACTATCAAGAACCCATTCCTTTCCTTCGGCCATGTAGACACGAAGGTTAGCCATAAGACCAAAGTGTCTCATTGACTCATCAAGATCATAGTCACTATCATCATCCTCATCATAATATCCATGTTCAACATCATCATGTGCTCGATCATTACATAGGAGAGTGATTCATTAGATTTATGACCATGACAATGTGCATCTTTATGAATTCTAATGACTTGTCAAATGATGCTACTAATGACCCCAACATCTCCTTTGGAACGCATAAGGTCACGGAGCTCAAATAGACAATCACCAAATTTAGGATCATTAGAATTCATCTTATGAAAAGCAATGGACTTTTGAAGAATCTCATCTAGATTTTTCAAGGAATAGTTTGTAAAACGCTCCTCGAGATATCTCCATATAGTATAAGCACATTCAAATGTAGGTAGGCATACAAGTAAATTTCTAGGCAATCCTCTCATGATAAGATCAATAGTTCTAAGATTGCGGGTCATGTCAAGATACTCATTAGGGGTAGGGTGCAAGGGATCAATAGGAGGCGCACAAGGACTAGTAATATACTTGTTCAAATTATATTCATTGAAAATCTCAAGCATCTCATTTTTCCAAGCATTATAGAAATCTCCGTCAAGCATAGGCACTCGACATCTAATACTTCCAATCGTAGACTCATCCATCTTCCTCCAATGGTGATTAAACCAAAGCAATGGAGATCAATGCTCTGATACCAATTGAAAGGATCGAGAAGAGGGGTCTAGAGGGGGGTGATTAGACCCTCAACAAGCGAAAGTGGCATTTTTTTTAAGTTTTTCAAGTTGAGGTGGAGTTTTAACACAAGTTTAAGAATTCACAATACATTTCAAGCAAGCATGGCAAGAATATAAGCAGCGGAAAGAGTAAAGCATGCTAATTGCAAGAAAGTAAAGGGATGGGATTGAATGTGCAAACGCAATGAAGACACATAGATTTTTGACGTGGTTCCGATAGGTGGTGATATCATACATCCACGTTGATGGAGACTTCAACCCACGACAGGTAACGGTTACGCGAGTCCACAGAGGGCTCCACCCAAGAAGGGTCCATGAAGAAGCAACCTTGTCTATCCCACCATGGCCATCGCCCACGAAGGACTTGCCTCACTTGGGTAGATCTTCATGAAGTAGGTGATCTCCTTGCCCTTACAAATTACTTGGTTCAACTCCACAATCTTGTCGGAGGCTCACAAGCGACACCTAACCAATCTAGGAGACACCACTCTCCAAAAGGTAATAGATGGTGTGTTGATGATGAACTCCTTGCTCTTGTACTTCAAATGATAGTCTCCCTAACACTCAACTCTCTCTCATAGATTTGGCTATGGTGGAAAGATGATTTGAGTGGAAAGAAACTTGGGGAAGGCTAGAGATCAATATTCTTGTGGTAGGATTGGAATATCTTGGTCTCAACACATGAGTAGGTGGTTCTTTCTCAGAAACTGAGTAGTGGAAGTGTAAGCACGTTTTGATGGCTCTCTCAAAAATGGAGAAGGGGGTGGAGGGATATATATAGCCTCCACACAAGATCCAACCGTTACACACATTTGACCCAACTCGGTCAGACCGAATAGAAGAACCCGGTGAGACCGATTTAGTTCAAAATGTGAACGTTAAGAATCTTGGTGGGACCGACTGGAACAACTCGGTGGGACCGATGTGCTAGGTCTAGGGCAAAACTTCGTCTCGGTGAGACCGATTGTTTGAACTCGGTGAGACCGATTTCAGCAAAGAGTAAACAAAGAGTTGGTCAAGCAAACTCGGTGGGACCGATTGCACATTTCGGTGAGATAGAAATAGTGCAAAAGGCAACAAAGAGTTTGCAAGGCCATCTCGGTGAGACCGAGATCTGTATCGGTGTAACAGAATTGCTAGGTTTTCTGGCAGTGGCTATGTCAACTGAACTCGGTGGTGCCGGATGGATCATTTTGGTGGGGCCGAGTTTGACTTTGAGTTTTGGACATATCTGGAAATGAGAAAGTGGCTGTGGGTTTTGGAGCAATATCACTAAGCACTTTGAGCAAGTAGACCATTAAGCAACACCTCATCCCCTTTTAATAGTATTGCTTTCCTATGGACTCAATGTGATCCTGGATCACTAAAATAGAAATGAAGAGTCTTGAGCTTTTGCCAATATGTGTCCTTAACATTTTGAGGGGGGTCCACATCCTCTTGTCCTTATCACACCATAGCTGAACTTATCTCAAATATACTAGATAAAAGTATTAGTACAACAAGAGATATGTTGACATTAATTACCAAAATCACCCAGGGAGCATTTGTGCTTTCAGTCCTAGTACTTGTAGCCGTCAGGGTTGTAGCTGAGGGAGTCCTAGATTAAGGGGTCCTCGGACAGCCGGACTATATACTTTGGCTGGACTGTCGGACTATGAAGATACAAGATTGAAGACATCGTCCCGTGTCCGGATGGGACTCTCCTTTGCGTGGAAGGCAAGCTTGGCAATTCGGATATGTAGATCTCCTTCTCTGTAACCGACTCTGTGTAACCCTAGCCCCCTCCGGTGTCTATATAAACCGGAGGGTTTAGTCCATAGAACAACAATCATAATCATACGCTAGCTTCTAGGGTTTAGTCTCTATGATCTCATGGTAGATCAACTCTTGTAATACTCATATCATCAAGATCAATCAAGCAGGAAGTAGGGTATTACCTCCATCGAGATGGCCCAAACCTGGGTAAAACATCCTGTCCCCTGCCTCCTATTACCATTAGCCTTAGACGCACAGTTCGGGACCCCCTACCCGAGATCCGCCGGTTTTGACACCAACATTGGTGCTTTCATCGAGAGTTCCACTGTGTCGTTGCAGTAAGGCTTGATGGCTCCTGTAATCATCTTCAACGATGCGGTCCAGGGGTGGTTTTCCTTCCCGGACAGATCTTCATATTCGGCGGCTTCGTACTGCGGGCCAACTCGCTCGGCCATCTGGAGCAGATCAATAGCTACGCCCCTGGCCATCAGGTCAGTTTGGAAGCTTGAAGTATACTACCGACATTCGCGGAGACTTGATCTTCGACGGATTCAAGCCCATGTCAGGCACGCCAGACGGTCACGACGGGCATGACTTTGATCTGCCATCGGACACTATTCGGGAGATCGCGCTTGCAGTGGTGCCGGGAATCAATCCGGAGCATATCGTGCCCTCCCAAGATGGGTGGATGGACCCCGCCATGGAGGTCGCGCACTCATCGGCGCTGGAGCTAAACACTGATCCCACCTCCTGCGAGGGTGGTGTCATCGGACCCTCAGACTCGTCTCCGGGTACAGGATCCGAACCGCGTGCATCCGTGCCTATTGAATCTAATTGGGCACCGGTCATGGAGTTCACCGCCGCGGATATTTTTCAGCACTCGCCCTTGGGTGACGTGTTAAACTCATTAAGGTCTCTTTCCTTGTCGGGAGATTCTTGGCCGAACTATGTCCGGCTCGAGTGGGACACGGACGATGACGAAATTCATTCCCCACCCACCACCCACTTAATAGCCACTGTCAATGACCTAACCAACACGCTCGATTTCGACTCCGAAGACGTCGATGGTATTTACGACGATGCAGGAGAAGAACAAGAACCACCGCCCACTGGGCGCTGGACTGCCACCTCATCATACGATATATATATATGGTGGACACACCAAAAGAAGGCGATGGTGACGATACAACGAAGGATACTCCCCTCGATAAGCCACCAAGGCGGCGCCATAGGCGCCGCTCTAAATCTCGCCACAGTAAAAACAACGACAACATCGCAAGAAATAATGATGCCCCGGTTGACTCCAAAGGAAACGACGACCCCATGGACCCAGCGATGGAGCAGGATGAGCCAGGGGACGATGAACATAGTCCGGAGCCGACGTCAGATGACACTGATCCCGAGGGTAAAATTCACCAACCTGTCTCCGGAGAGGAGAACAACCCGGACGATGACGCACTCATCATCCCAGAAAAACTCTTGGAACAAGAGAACCTCCACAGAAGACTTATTGCCACCATGAGGAGCCTAAAGAAGCAGAAGCAAAGGCTTAAGGCCACACAGGATACGCTCAACTGCAGGTGGAACAAAGTGCTCGATGATAACCCACAAGTGTAGGGGATCGCAACAGCTTTTGAGGGTAAAGTATTCAACCCAAATTTATTGATTCGACATAAGGGGAGCCAAAGAATATTATTGAGTATTAGCAGTTGAGTTGTCAATTCAACCACACCTGGATAACTTAGTATCTGCAGCAAAGTATTTAGTAGCAAAGTAGTATGATAATAAAGGTAACGGTAGCAAAAGTAATATTTTTGGGTTTTGTAGTGATTTTAACAATAGCAACGGAAAAGTAAATAAGCGAAACACAAGATGTGAAAAGCTCGTAGGCAATGGATCAGTGATCGATAGTTATGTCGGATGCGATTCCTCATGTAATAGCTATAACATACGGTGACACAGAACTAGCTCCCATTCATCAATGTAATGTAGGCATGCATTCCGTAAATAGTCATACGTGCTTATGGAAAAGAACTTGCATGACATCTTTTGTCCTACCCTCCCGTGGCAGCGGGGTCCTAGCGGAAACTAAGGGATATTAAGGCCTCCTTTTAATAGAGAACCGGAACAAAGCATTAGCACATAGTGAATACATGAACTCCTCAAACTATGGTCATCACCGAGAAGTATCCCGATTATTGTCACTTCGGGGTTGTCGGATCATAACACATAATAGGTGACTATAGACTTGCAAGATAGGATCAAGAACACACATATATTCACGAAAACATAATAGGTTCAGATCTGAAATCATGGCGCTCAGGCCCTAATGACAAGCATTAAGCATAGCAAAGTCATAGCAACATCAATCTCAGAACATGGTGGATACTAGGGATCAAACCCTAACAAAACTAACTTGATTACATGGTAAATCTCATCCAACCCATCACCGTCCAACAAGCCTACGATGGAATTACTCACGCACGGCGGTGAGCATCATGAAATTGGTGATGGAGGATGGTTGATGATGACGACGGCGTCGAATCCCCCTCTTCGGATCCCCGAACGGACTCCTGATCAACCCTCCCGAGAGAGATTAGGGCTTGGCGGCGGCTCCGTATTGTAAAACACGATGAAACTTTCTCTCTGATTTTTTTCTCCGTGAGACGGAATATATGGAGTTGGAGTTGAGGTCGGCGGAGCCTTAGGGGGCCCACGAGACAGGGGGCGCGCCCAGGGGGGTGGGTGCGTCCCCCACCCTCGTGGACAAGGTGTGGGCCCCCTAGTCTTGATTCTTTCACTAGTATTTTTATATTTTCCAAAAAGTGCCTCTGTGGATTTTCGGGACATTCCGAGAACTTTTGTTTTCTACACATAAAACAACATCACGGCAGTTCTGCTGAAAATAGCGTCAGTCCGGGTTAGTTTCATTCAAATCATGCAAGTTAGAGTCCAAAACAAGGGCAAAAGTGTTTGGAAAAGTAGATACGTTGGAGACGTATCAACTCCCCCAAGCTTAAACCTTTGCTTGTCCTCAAGCAATTCAGTTGATAAACTAAAAGTGATAAAGAAAAACTTTTACAAACTCTGTTTGCTCTTGTTGTTGTAAACATGCAAAGCCAGCATTCAGGTTTCAGCAAATATTATGAACAGACCATACTCACAATAACACCTCGCTCTCACAGTTACTCATATCAATGGCATAATTAGCTAGTGAGCCATAATAATAAAACTCGGATGACAACACTTTCTCAAAACAATCATAACATGATATAACAAAATGGTATCTCGCTAGCCCTTTCTGAGACCGCAAAACATAAATGCAGAGGACCTTTAAAGATCAAGGACTGACTAAACATTGTAATTCATGGTAAAAGAGATCCAGTCAAGTCATACCCAATATAAACCAATAATAATGAATGCAAATGACAGTGTGCTCTCTAGCGGGTGCTTTTTAATAAGAAGGTGATGACTCAACATAAAAGTAAATGGATAGGCCCTTCGCAGAGGGAAGCAGGGATTTGTAGAGGTGCCAGAGCTCGATTTTAAAATAAAGATTGAATAACATTTTGAGCGGCATACTTTTGCTGTCAACGCAACAACTATGAGATGGATGTATCTTCCATACTACATGCATTATAGGCAGTTCCCAAACAGAATGGTAAAGGTTTATACTCCCCCAACCACCAACAAGCATCAATCCATGGCTTGCTCGAAACAACGAGTGCCTCCAACTAACAACAGCCCTGGGGGAGTTTTGTTTAATTATTTTGATTTGCTTTGATCTTTTTGGATCATGGGACTGGGCATCCCGGTTACCAGCCCTTTCTCGTGAATGAGGAGCGGAGTCCACTCCTCTTGAGAATAACCCACCTAGCATGGAAGATATAGGCAGCCCTAGTTGGAACATGAGTTGCTCGAGCATACAAAACTGAATTTCATTTGAAGGTTCGGAGTTTGGCACATACAAATTTACTTGGAACGGCATGTAAATACCGCATATAGGAAGGTATGGTGGACTCATTGAAATAACTTTGGGGTTTAAGGAGTTTGGATGCACAAGCAGTATTCCCGCTTAGTACAGGTGAAGGCTAGAAAAAGACTGGGAAGAGACCAACTGAGAGAGCGACAACAATCATAAACATGCATTAGAATTAATTCACACCAAGTACAAGCATGAGTAGGATATAATCCACCATGAACATGAATATCATGAAGGCTATGTTGATTTGTTTCAACTACATGCGTGAACATGTGCCAAGTCGAGTCACTCAATTCATTCAGAGGATACCATCCCATCATACCACATCATAATCATTCTAATAGCATGTTGGCACGCAAGGTAAACCATTATAACTCATAGCTAATCAAGCATGACACAAGCAACTATAATCTCTAAATGTCATTGCAAATTTGTTTACCTCATAATAAGCTGAATCAGAAATGATGAACTCATCATATTTACAAAAACAAGAGAGGTCGAGTTCATACCAGCTTTTCTCATCTCAACCAGTCCATCATATATCATCATTATTGTCTTTCACTTGCACGACCGAACGATGTGTATAATAATAATAGTGCACGTGCATTGGACTAAGCTGGAATCTGCAAGCATTCAACTCAAGAGAGAAGACAAAGTAATATGGGCTCTAAGTTAAAATAAACAATCATGCATATGAGAGCCACTAAACATTTTCAATATGGTCTTCTACTATCGACCCCCAAAGAAAAGAAAAGAAAATAAAACTATTTACACGGGAAAGCTCCCAACAAGTAAGAAGAAGAACGAGAAATCTTTTTGGGTTTTCATTTTAATTACTACTACAAGCATGGAAATTAAACTAACTATTTTTTTTGGTTTTTCTTAAGGTTTATCAAACACACAAGAAGAAAGCTAGAAAAGGAAAATTAAACTAACATGGATAATATAATGAAAGAGTATGAGCACCGACGACTAGAATAGTGTGCGAACATGAATGTAAAGTCGGTGAGAAATACATACTCCCCCAAGCTTAGGCTTTTGGCCTAAGTTGTTCTAATGCCAAGGATAGCCTGGCTGAAATCCATAGTTGTAACTGGGGTTGTACTGAGATGCAGCAGCAACCGCCTCCTGAGCTGCGGCATGTTGGTGAGCTGCCTCCGCTCTCCCCTCGTGTTCAGCTGCTTCCTCCCTGGTAACAACATATCTTCCTTTTGCCTGGTAATCAAAAAGGAGAGGAGCAGGAAGAGTAACATGGATGACGTTGCGTCTATCATAGATTAGTCAATATTGGAGGAATTGTTCATTCCTCTTAAGAAAATGATGTTGGACCATAGCGTCATAATCTGAATAAGCAGGAGGTAACATCATATCCCCCTCTCGTGGGGCTATGCCAAGATATTAGCCACACGGGTCGCATAAATTCCTCCAAATAAATCTCCAGCCCTACCATTATTATGCAACCTACGTGCAACTATTGCCCCCAAGTTATAATCTTTATAACCTAACACAGCACTCTTGAGGACACAAAGATCAGGGACACACATATGACATGCTTCATCTTTTCCGTTAATGCATCTACCAATGAAGAGAGCAAAATAATGTATAGCAGGAAAATGAATTCTCCCTATGGTAGCTTATGCAATATCCCTAGATTCTCCCACAGTAATACTAGCAAGAAAGTCTCTAAATTCATATTTGTGGGGATCATTAATATTACCCCACTTTGGAAGTTTGCAAGCAGTTGTAAAATCCTCTAAGTCCATGATATAAGATGTATCATAGATATCAAATAGGACACTAGGAGAATTACGTGTACAGTTATATTTAAACCTTCGCACAAATGAATCAGTCAATTGATAGTACTGAGGACACTTATCTTGTAAGAAGTCCTCCAGATCAGCATTACACACATACGCGTCAAATTCCTCCTTAAAGCCTGCTTCGACCATAAAATCGTCGGATGGACACTCACAAGCTCGTACATCTGCGTCCCTCGGTAATTTAACGTCTTGCTCACGTATAGCAATCCTGGGTCCTTTCTTTACCGAGGAACCACCTTGGTACATTCTCCTAGACATAATTCTTTTTCGGGCAACAATCCCCAAAGCAGTTTTGTGAATGGAGCTTTGAGCAAGGAGATTGAAAATCGCAGCAAAATGAGCTAGAAATCGTGCTTGAGCTGGATGGGGATTTTTTTGGGAAGAAGATGGAGTGTGTGGGTGCTGGCATAAGTGGAGGGGGGCCACCAGGGGCCCACAAGATAGGGGGCGCCCAGGGTAGGTGAGCGCCCTCCACTCTCGTGGCCTGGTGCTTACCCCTTCTGTAGTGATTTCAGTGCCTAAAATCCTCAAATATTCCATAAAAAATCATACTAAATTTGTAGGGCATTTGGAGCACTTTTATTTTCGGGATATTTTTTATTACACGGATAATTCAGAAAACAGACAGATAATACTATTTTTGCTTTATTTATTCTAAATAATAGAAAGTAAAAAGAGGGTACAGAAGGTTGTGCCTTCTAGTTTCATCCATCTCATGATCATCAAAATGAATCCACTAACAAGGTTGATCAAGTCTTGTTAACAAACTCATTCCGAATAACACGGAACCGGAGAAATTTCGAATAACACTAAGTTACCTCAACGGGGATATGAACATCCCCAATAATAAGAATATCATACTTTTTCTTGACAGTAGGGATAGGAAATTCAAAACCTCCAATAATAATAGTTGGAACTTTTCCAATAGAATTGATGCTATGAACTTGAGATTGTTTCCTCAAAAAGTGTACCGTATGCTCATTACCATTAACATGAAAAGTGACATTGCCATTGTTGCAATCAATAATAGCCCCTGCAGTATTCAAAAAGGGTCTACCAAGGATAATCGACATACTATCGTCCTCGGGAATATCAAGAATAAAAAAGTCCGTTAAGATAGTGACATTTGCAACCACAACAGGCACATCCTCAAAAAAACCGACAGGTATAGCAGTTGATTTATCAGCCATTTGCAAAGATATTTCAGTAGGTGTCAACTTATTCAATTCAAGTCTACGATATAAAGAGAGAGGCATAACACTAACACCGGCTCCAAGATCACATAAAGCAGTTCTAACATAATTTATTTTAATGGAGCATGGTATAGTAGGTACCCCGGGGTCTCCAAGTTTCTTTGGTATTCCACCCTTAAAAGTGTAATTAGCAAGCATGGTGGAAATTTCAGCTTCCGGTATCTTTCTTTTATTTGTAATGATATCCTTCATATATTTAGCATAAGGATTTACTTTAAGCATATCAGTTAAGCGCATACGTAAGAAGATAGGTCTAATCATTTCAGCAAAGCGCTCGAAGTCCTCATCATCCTTTGTCTTGGATGGTTTGGGAGGAAAGTGCATGGGTTTCTGAACCCATGGTTCTCTTTCTCTATCGTGCTTCCTAGCAACAAAATCTCTCTTATCATAATGTTGATTCTTTGATTGTGGGTTATCAAGATCAACAGCAGGTTCAATCTCTACTTCATTGTTTTTGCTAGGTTGAGCATCAACATGAACATTATCATTAACATTATCACTAGGTTCATGTTCATCACCTGATTGTGTTTCAGCATCAGAAACATATATATCATTGGGATTCTCAGGTGTGTCTACAGTAGGTTCACTAGAAGCATGCAAAGTCCTATCGTTTTTCTTTTTCTTCTTTTTCAAAAGAACTAGGTGCCTCTAAATTATTTCTCTGAGAATCTTGCTCGATCCTATTAGGGTGGCCTTCAGGATACAAAGGTTCCTGAGTCATTCTACCGGTTCTAGTAGCCACTCTAACAACAAAGTCATTTTTATTATTTAATTCATCAAGCAAATCATTTTGAGCTTTAAGT
This sequence comes from Triticum aestivum, assembly GCF_018294505.1. Taxonomy (NCBI): domain Eukaryota; kingdom Viridiplantae; phylum Streptophyta; class Magnoliopsida; order Poales; family Poaceae; genus Triticum; species Triticum aestivum. The sequence goes on along the minus strand of NC_057804.1, from coordinate 282,575,025 downwards.
ACTTGCTCAGCTTGAGTAGAAACCATAGAAGCATATTTGCTAACGAGTTTAAGTTCACCTTTAACTCTAGCCATATAGTCGCTCACGCGTCCTATCTCGAAAGCATTATTCTTTAACTCTCTACCAACATAAGCATTAAAACTTTCTTGTCTAGCCATAAAGTCATCAAATTCATCTAAGCATGGGCTATGAAATTTAGTAGAGGGAACTTCAACTTTATCATATCTATAGAGAGAATTTACCTTTACTACCTGTGTCGGGTTATCAAGACAGTGTGGTTCTTCGACAAGCGGTATATTAAGACCATGTATTTCTTCAATAGGTGGTAAATTCTTAACATCTTCAGCTTTAATACCTTTTTCTTTCATTGATTTATTTGCCTCTTGCATATCTTTGGGGTTGAGAAATAAAACACCTCTCTTCTTTGGAGTGGGTTTAGGAATAGGCTCAGGAGTTGGCTCAATTGGTTCAGGAATTGCCTCAGGAATTGGCTCAGGAAGAGTCCAATTATTTTCATTAGTCAACATATTATTCAATAGTAATTCAGCTTCGTCGACTGTTCTTTCCCTGAAAACACAACCAGCACAACTATCCAAGTAGTCCTTGGAAACATCGGTTAGTCCATTATAAAAGATATCAAGTATTTCATTTTTCTTAAGAGGATGATCAGACAAAGCATTAAGTAATCGGAGAAGCCTCCCCCAAGCTTGTGGGAGAATCTCTTCTTTGATTTGCACAAAATTTATATATTTCCCGCAAGGCAGCTTGTTTCTTATGAGCAGGGAAATATTTAGCAGAGAAGTAATAAATCATATCCTAGGGACTACGCACACAACCAGGAGCAAGAGAATTAAACCAAGCCTTAGCGTCACCCTTTAATGAGAACGGAAATATCTTAAGGATATAATAATAGCGAGATTTATCATCATGAGTAAATAGGGTGGCTATATCATTCAACTTGGTAAGATGTGCCATAACAGTTTCAGATTCAAGGCCATAAAAAGGATCAGATTCAACCAAAGTAATAATCTCAGGATCAACAGAGAATTCATAATCCATATCAGTAACACAAATAGACGAAGTAGCAAAAGCAGGGTCAGGTTTCATTCTAGCATTAAGAGACTGCTGCTTCCTTTTAGCTAATAATTTCTTAAGATCGTATCTATCTTTACAAGCAAAGATAGCTCTAGCATCTTCCTCTTCCATAACATAACCCTCAGGAACAATAGGCAATTCATAATCATTGGGAGAACTTTCATCATCACTATCATCAATAATAGCATCTTCAATAATTTCATTCTCTCTAGCCCTAGCAAGTTGTTCATCAAGAAATTCACCTAATGGCAAAGTAGTATCACGCACAGAAGTAGTTTCATCATAAGTATCATGCATAGCAGAAGTGGCATCATCAATAACATGCGACATATCAGAATTCATAGCAGTAGCAGGTTTAGGTGTCGCAAGCTTACTCAAAACAGAAGGAGAATCTAGTGCACAGCTAGATGGCAGTTCCTTATCTCCCCTCGTAGTTGAGGGAAAAATCTTGATTCTTTCGTATTTCAAGTTCCTCATAGTGATCAACAGATATAAATCCCAAGTGACTTAGAGAATAGAGCTATGCTCCCCGGCAACGGTGCCAGAAATTAGTCTTGATAACCCACAAGTGTAGGGGATCGCAACAGCTTTCGAGGGTAAAGTATTCAACCCAAATTTATTGATTCGACACAAGGGGAGCCAAAGAATATTATTGAGTATTAGCAGTTGAGTTGTCAATTCAACCACACCTGGATAACTTAGTATCTGCATCAAAGTATTTAGTAGCAAAGTAGAATGATAATAAAGGTAACGGTAGCAAAAGTAATATTTTTGGGTTTTGTAGTGATTGTAACAATAGCAACGGAAAAGTAAATAAGCGAATCACAAGATGTGAAAAGCTCGTAGGCAATGGATCAGTGATGGATAGTTATGTCGGATGCGATTCCTCATGTAATAGCTATAACATAGGATGACACAGAACTAGCTCCAATTCATCAATAATGTAGGCATGCATTCCGTAAATAGTCATACGTGCTTATGGAAAAGAACTTGCATGACATCTTTTGTCCTACCCTCCCGTGGCAGCGGGGTCCTAGGGGAAACTAAGGGATATTAAGGCCTCCTTTTAATAGAGAACCGGAACAAAGCATTAGCACATAGTGAATACATGAACTCCTCAAACTATGGTCATCACCGAGAAGTATCCCGATTATTGTCACTTCGGGGTTGTCAGATCATAACACATAATAGGTGACTATAGACTTGCAAGATAGGATCAAGAACACACATATATTCATGAAAACATAATAGGTTCAGATATGAAATCATGGCACTCAGGCCCTAGTGACAAGCATTAAGCATAGCAAAGTCATAGCAACATCAATCTCAGAACATAGTGGATACTAGGGATCAAACCCTAACAAAACTAACTTGATTACATGGTAAATCTCATCCAACCCATCACCGTCCAGCAAGCCTACGATGGAATTACTCACGCACGGCGGTGAGCATCATGAAATTGGTGATGGAGGATGGTTGATGATGATGACGGCGTCGAATCCCCCTCTCCGGAGCCCCGAACGGACTCTAGATCAGCCCTCCCAAGAGAGATTAGGGCTTGGCGGCGGCTCCGTATCATAAAACGCGATGAAACTTTCTCTCTGATTTTTTTCTCCGCGAGACGGAATATATGGAGTTGGAGTTGAGGTCGGCGGAGCCTCAGGGGCCCCACGATACAGGGGGCGCGCCCAGGGGGGGTGGGCGCGCCTCCCATCCTCGTGGACAGGGTGTGGGCCCCCTGGTCTTGATTTTTTCGCCAGTATTTTTCATATTTTCCAAAAAGTGCCCCCGTGGATTTTCAGGACATTCCGAGAACTTTTGTTTTCTACACATAAAACAACATCATGGCAGTTCTGCTGAAAACAGCGTCAGTCCGGGTTAGTTTCATTCAAATCATGCAAGTTAGAGTCCAAAACAAGGGCAAAAGTGTTTGGAAAAGTAGATACGTTGGAGACGTATAACTCGACACAGAAGAAAAATACGGCGGCGATCGTCACACAAAGAGCTATCCAAAGCGCAAGCTACTGCCCAAATTCGACGACGAGGCCATAAAGCCCATTCAGCCGAAAACGACCGATCAGCCGGACCGACCACCCCGTGGCCATGACAAGACGGCTAATGACGCCGCACACAAGTCAACACACGATTTACGTGAGCTCCTGGACAAAAAGTCTGGTATTACCAGATCCATCTATGGATCTAGGAAGCATGGTTCGACACAGGATCAGAGCTACCGAAACGATCACATTGATCGAATACCAGCTAGGAATCAGCACCGAACACAACAACCGTCGACAGCATGCCACACACGTCCAAATACAGGGGTGCCGCGCACCCCCTGTGCTTCATCGATGAGGTGCTGGACGATGAATTTCCGGAAGGATTTAAACCCGTGAATATAGAGGCATACGATGGAACGACCGACCCTGGGGTCTGGATGAGGACTTTATCCTTCATATCCACATGGCTCACGGAGATGATCTTCACGCCATTAAATACTTACCCCTCAAATTAAAAGGACCAGCTTGGCACTGGTTGAAAATCCTTCCTGAAAACTCAATTGGAAGTTGGGAAGAACTTGAGGATGCTTTTAGGGCCAATTTTCAAGGGACCTATGTCCGACCTCTGGACGCAGATGACCTAAGTCACATAATTCAACAGCCCCAAGAGTCAGCTCGAAAACTCTGGAACATATTTCTTACTAAGAAGAATCAAATAGTCGATTGCCCGGACGCCAAAGCCTTAGCGGCCTTCAAGCACAGTATCCGGGACGAATGGCTTGCTAGACACCTCGGCCAAGAAAAGCCGAGGACAATGGCAGCCTTAAGAAGCCTTATGACCCGCTTTTGCACGGGCGAGGACAGCTGGCTAGCCCGTAGCGGCACCAGCGACCCAGGCACATCCGTAGTCAGGGATGGCAAAGGGAAACCGCAACGCAACAAAAACAAGCGTCGGAACAATGATGGCAGCCCAGAGAACACGACGGTCAACACCGGATTTAGGGGCTCGCGACCCGGTCAATGGAAGAAGCCATTTAAAGGTAGCAGAGATGGACCGTCCAGCCTAAACAAGATTCTAGACAAATTATGTCAGATTCACGACACCCCCGAAAAACCTGCAAATCACACCCATAGAGAATGTTGGGTTTTCAAGCAGGCCGGCAAGCTAAATGCCAAACACAAGGGGAGGGAGACGCCAAGTGAAGACGAGGATGAGCCTCGCCAGCCGAACACTAGAGGACAGAAAAAATTCCCACCAGAAGTCAAAACAGTAAATATGATTTACGCAACTCACATTCCAAAGAGTAGGCGCAAACGCGCACTCCGAGACGTATACGCCGTGGAGCCCGTGGCCCCCAAATTCAATCCCTGGTCGGCCTGCCCAATCACCTTTGATCGCAGGGATCATCCGACTACTATCCGGCACGAAGGATCGGCTGCCTTAGTGCTCGACCCAATAATTGATGGATACCATCTCACCCGAGTCCTTATGGACGGCAACAGAAGTCTAAACCTGATATACCAGGACACTGTATGCAAAATGGGGATAGACCCGTCAAGAATCAGCCTAAGCAACACTACCTTTAAAGGAGTGATACCAGGCATCGAGGCCCACTGTACGGGCTCTCTAGTACTAGAGGTTGTATTCGGTTCTCCCGACAACTTCAGAAGCAAGGAACTAACCTTCGACATCGCTCCATTCCGAAGCGGCTATCATGCACTACTCGGAAGAACGGCCTTTGCTCGTTTTAACGTAGTACCGCACTACGCCTACCTTAAACTTAAGATGCCCGATCCACGCAGCGTCATCACAGTTAGCGGAAATACAGAGCGTTCATTACGCGCGGAAGAATACGTGGCGGCTCTAGCAGCCGAACACTGAGCGGTCCCTCCAACCAGAATAAACGGTCGGTCGTCAAGACCACGGACACGGTTAGATGAGTCCGGTGCTCCACCAAATAAAACAGCCCAATTGGGATCTCCCCATAAAAGATGCTAGGGGCTGCTCGCAAAGAAGCCCATAGTTTGGCTCGACCCTATTAATACAATAACATGTTGCATTTTCATGGTTCATTCATATTAACGAACTCCTCGCACGAAGTCTTTCACCTGGGTTTTCCCTTTTTACAAATGATCATCGTGCTACACCCTTCCAGGATACGGCACAACAGAGATAAAGGCGCAGACGTGTAGCAGGGCCCCGCTCAAAGGTTTCTTTTTAGATTAAGACCCTGCGTAAACCTTTTTAATGTCTCGTGTTGCTTTTTCCCCTCCGGAAACCTTATACAACCGAGAGGGATACTGGCATTTTTGGCATTTTTGTCACACCAGACTATTGCTCATACCTGGAAACTCAGGGCTCATTATCAAGGGCGTTATTTAGCCCAGTACACATTATAAAGTCCGAATACCTTAGGGAGTGTTTGGCGTCGCGAGTTTGGCCTTATATGCATCAGCTCCGAATCATGTCTTTGGTCAAATGTTGGGTTTGCCCGGCTCCCGTGTTTTGCTACCTTACGTTCCGCTCTATCGGCTAAGGCGACACTGGGAGAACTACTGCGATTGTGCCCTGGTTCATCTGGATGAGCACCTCAGTAGAGAAAAGCCGAAAACTGAATGTCATGATACAGCGGGAGACTGGTCAACCACTCGATGACCCGGCAGAATCTTCGCGATTCCTCCACATTAACGAAGGACCGGTTTCCCGGTCATGTACATACGCGCACCATATCCGGATGAACGCGAAAGTACCAGGGGCTATATAGTAGCCCCACCATCAAACTCCTATGGCTAAGTGAAAGTGTTAAAGCTATATAGTCTGATTGCCTGGTTTGCCGCGCTATCACCTCCTTAACGGACCAAGACGTTGGATCAAGTGTGACTACGCGTTTTCTCAAACACCCCCGCATTATATGCATGGGGGCTGAAGCTGACGATTGCAAAGTTTCAGGTTATATACATACATAAACGACCGCACAGGAGGCATTACAATACTTTCGGGCAAAAGTATAAACACAGCCTTTATAATCAAAATAGCATTGTCTTTACAATCAAGATACATGTCATTCGAACATGGTACTCTTCGAGCACTGAGCCTCTATTAAACGGGCGCCTTCTAATACTTCTTCAATATAGTGCTCGGCCGGGTCCTGGCCCTCCGACGAACCTTGGGTTACAATAGCGGTGGTTTCCATCCCAGCCCAGTATGTTTTAACATGGGCAAGAGCCATCCGCGCACCCTCTATGCATGCTAACCTCTTCACAGCATCGATATGCGGCACAACACCAAGGAATTGTTGCACCAATCCAAAGTAGCTACCTGGCCTTGGTCCATGTGGCCAAAGATGATCCACGACAGACCTCATAGCAAGCCCGGACTATCTATGGACTTCGTCACATGCGGCCATCTTCTCATTCAATGGCAGCGGACGCGTCGGGGCACTAAACTGCGACCAGAATAACCTTTCAGCCTTATGGTCTTTCCGATCTTTGAAAAACTCGGTCGCATCAGCAACACTCTTTGCCAGGTCCGCATACGCGTCCGCCGCACTCCACAACTAGTCCAGAGGGGCATACTTCGGATCTCCGAAGTTCATCCGCAACAAACAGGGCTTCCCAACCACGATATCTCCGGCTTCACGAAGCTCCTCCCTTATCCCCCTCATTTTAGAGCGTGTTTCCTTAGCTGCCTCCAGGGCCTTCTTCAGGTCAGCCGCTTTTGCTTGATTTTCCTTTTCAAGGAGCTCACGGCGGTTGGCGGCATCTTCCAGCTCGGTAGCCATCTGGGCTATCTTTTCTTTGCTCCGGCGATGAGCAGCCTGTTCGGCTCTTAACTCTTCGACTGCCTTCAGAGTGGCCGCATAACTTATTCGGGCTTGCTCCTTGGCTTGGGCAAGCTCCGCCCGAAGGGTCTCCACGGCAGCAGCTCCATCTGCAGTCACAACATATTTTAGATACTAGCATCATGCTCCTCTTAAACATTTGCTGACAAGCCGAACATACATACCCTGGGCCTCGTCAAGCCGCTTGTTAACAAGCGCTATGTCGGCATCCGCCACATCCAGCTGCCGCTTTAGTTCGGCAAAATCAGCAGTCCGGTCAGCCGCCGGACCCTCAACCACCTGCACATAAAGCAGCACGCTTATTACCAGAGATTATGATCCTCTGTTCGCCATGTTGATGGCAACCAGAGTCTCAGGGGCTACTATCTATACAGAGCACACCTAGCATGTGCGATACCATCAAAAATGCATTTTTCATGTACCTCAAAGCCTCTTAGCAGACTCGTAAAAGCTTCATTCAAACCACTTTTCGCGGATGAAATCCTCTCAACCACCGCACCCATTAAGGCACAATGTGTCTCTGAGATGGCCGCTCACTCCAGAAGGCCCATTAGTGTGTCCGGATGTGTGCCGAACAATCCCGGACTCCTCCTGAAGTTCTCTTTGGGAGCCGGATATTCCAGACTCTGGGCAGCCGAAGTGTCAACTTCTGGCCTTGGTGGATCAGAAGTCCTCCATGACGACACCTCGGGGTCGTCCGCCCCATGTGAAGGGGAGGCGGGGGGGGGGGGGCGTTTCGCTCTCCATCATCTCCGGAGGAAGATCCCCAGAGGACGAACTCTGTGGAGAAGGGCTACGAGCCGGACTGCAACAAATATGTTTCGGTTACTATCCTTAGAGACAAAACGGGATATATTTACCAAAGTACTCTTTTACTTACGACTCGGTGGAGGGTTGGCCCCCTTGTGGGCGCTGCGCGGTAAGGACGCCCCCTGAGGTAGGGCCCCTTGGCGAGGGTTTCTTCCCTCTTTTGGAAGCCTCCGTTTCCAAGTCTTCGGAGGCGGCCCTTTTCTTACCTTGAGGAGAGAGGATTTTAGATTCCCCTCCCTGATTATCCTCCTTCGCGGAGGCACTTACTCCCCCATTTTGGATGTGTAGAATATGAGGCCCACCTATGGCTTCTCTATTCCTCCCCTTGTCTTCTCCTGATGGCACCTGATACGGCACACGCTCAAGCATCCTGGTCAACAAAGGATCCGGCGAGCCTTCGGGAAGAGGGGCCGGACACCTAATCATCTTCGCCTTCCTTAGCCAGTACTGGCAGAGAGCATTTTTTCAGAATGATGTTATAATAAACATAAAGGATGGTGTGTTCGGTAGCAGAAGTACTTATCGGGGTATCCGGACGGTTGTAGTTGAGACCCACATCCTCGATGGTGTCCGAACACTTTATTCGTGATCCGAAGAATGACCCATACATCTCTCCGAGTGTCATGCCAAAGAATTGTTGAACGGTTCGCGGTGCTTCCGGGTTGAACTCCCACATACGGAGGGGACGACATTGGCAGGGCAGGGCTTGATGAACCAGCATCACTTGCATTATATTGACAAGACTGACATCCCTCTTGAGGAGGTCTTGGATGCGGCTTTGAAGTGTCAGCACGTCGTTAATCGGCCCCCAGTCCAGCCCCTTGTTGACCCATGACACCAGTTGCGGCGGAGGGCCCGAGCGGAACGCTGGAGTAGCCACCTGCTTTGTACCCTGGGGAGCTGTGATGTAAAACCACTCCTGCTGCCACAAATCAGAAGTTTCCGCGAAAAAACTCTTTGGCCATGGGGCGTCGGCGCCTCTGCTTATTATAGCGCCTCCGCACTCCACGTGACGCCCGTCAATCACCCTCGGCCTCACATGGAAGGTCTTGAGCCATAGGCCAAAGTGGGGGGTGATGTGGAGGAAGGCTTCACACACGACGATAAACGACGAGATGTGAAGGACGGAATCCGGAGCTAGATCATGGAAATCTAGTCCGTAGTAGAACATGAGCCCTCTTACGAAGGGATCAACGCTAAAACCTAGCCCTCAGAGAAAGTGGGAAATAAAAACGACACTCTCGTTGGGTTCGGGAGTGGGGACGACCTGCACTTGAGCAGGTAGCCTGTGCGGAATCTCGGCGGTGAGATACCTGGCCTCCCTAAGTTTCTTGACGTCCTCCTCTGTAAAGGAGGAAGCCATCCATCGGCCCTGCAGGTTGGATCCGGACATGGTTGAAGGTTTGAAATGCTTAGCTTAAGCCTTGGGTGTTGGAACTCGAGGTTTGGGAGGGGAAGGATCAAGTGTGGGAAGAAAAGGACAGGCCTTGGCCCCCTTTATAAAGAGGATAAATATCAAGCGTCCCCCGCGTGACCGTTTGGGACTTGCCTAAAATTGAGGAGTCACATTAAACAAACACGGTTGGGTTACCCACACCTGTATTGATGGGAATCCCGTGATAAGGGGGACACAATCTCTGCTTCGACAAGACGTGCCAATAGAACCGCCTCGTATCACGTGTAGTGGCTGGTTGTGAGAAACAGTTCAAATAAAGACCGGGCCGTGGCATGATGTCATAAAAGTCCGTCAGCAGATCAGATCTTGGAATATTGTACTCTCTACGGTGGTATGTGGAATTTGTTTTGCAGAGCCGGACACGGTCCTTGTGCTCGAAATCTTCTATGGAGTATTCAGAGAAGGAACCCGCCTTGCAATGCCGAAGACAATCCGCGCGCCGGACTCATCATCATTGAAGCCTGGTTCAGGGGCTACTGAGGGAGTCCTGGATTAAGGGGTCCTCGGACAGCCGGACTATATACTTTGGTCGGACTGTCGAACTATGAAGATACCAGATTGAAGACTTCGTCCCGTGTCTGGATGGGACTCTCCTTTGCGTGGAAGGCAAACTTGGCAATTCGGATATGTAGATCTCCTTCTCTGTAACCGACTCTGTGTAACCCTAGCCCCCTCCGGTGTCTATATAAACCGGAGGGTTTAGTCCATAGAACAACAATCATAATCATAGGCTAGCTTCTAGGGTTTAGCCTCTACGATCTCGTGGTAGATCAACTCTTGTAATATCTCATATCATCAAGATCAATCAAGCAGGAAGTAGGGTATTACCTCCATCGAGAGGGCCCGAACCTGGGTAAAATATCGTGTCCACTGCCTCCTGTTACCATTAGCCTTAGACGCACAGTTCGGGACCCCCTACCCGAGATCTGCCGGTTTTGACACCGACAGTAGCTCCTACACAGTATCAAGGCAGTTGGGCCTAGCCCATACCTATCGGCCCAGGGTAGGAGGGATGCTGACAGATATGGACCGCCAGTAAATTTTATCGAATGACGACTCTAAATCAGAGATGGAGCCAGGGCGGGTAGGCCGGGACCATGGCTCCCCCCTATGATTTTTCTTCTTCTTTTGAAAGCACACCTACATTGTTTACTTAAAACACTCTAAATCTATGTGTTCGCCTCCCTTGATGTTTTACGTCTTTCACTGGCCCCCCTTATATAAGTTTTCGGGCTGGGTCCTTGCTCTAAATTGCTATGAGAAGGCGTAGTTAGTTGAGTTTTACTTTTCTTAATTGATTTGATAATATTTAAATAAGTTTAACTTAAAAAAAGAAATATAACTAATCTGGAACGGAGAGAGTAAGAATTGCAAGTGAGAGTGTGAGACCCAAAGCCCGAAACAAATGAACAAAATCTTTGGTCAAATGCTTGATTTAAGATTTAACAAAGAAACAGAATGGGTGAGCCCGTTCCCCTCCCGAAACCCGCTAGAGGCGACTCCATTGGCAATTTCCTACCTTCCTCTGAAAATCATCGATGGCTTGTCCCTGTAACCCAGAAACCTATGAAAACCAACCTCGAGACCCCTCTATGCACCCTTCCCCAACCAGAGCACACCCTTTCCCCCACCCTCCTTAGTCATTTTAGGAAATCTCTGCGGGAGATCCAGAAACTAAAGTTCCGCCTCCTGTTCCTGAGGTTTCGACTGAAGATTGTGAGTGGAAAACTATTGCCCTCCCCTGAGGATGGAGACAAGGAGCCACTTGTTTCAGGTCGTGATCCACCTTCAGAGACCCTTCCGTTTTCTGAATTAAAAGTCCATGATGAACTGGAGCATATATAGGTTCCGTTTCAGTTTGAGGAGAAACTTTCGTTTCCATCTTCTGAGAGTTATTTGGAGAATAATGAGGGCTTTTACAAGCCCACGAAAGATCTGCTATTTATGAGGCTGCTGGTGCTGCATTTTCCATCAACCTTGGGAAGCCACACCAGCCTTTGCCCCATGCACTACAGGTGTTCGACCGATTGCCTGATGCCGACATTCGAAGCCCATCTGAAGATGACTTCCCTGGTGACTCTAGGGATGGCATCCAAGTACATGAGGGATGCGTCAGGGTCCCTGTTGGCCGCTGGGAGCCCAGCCTCTCAAGACGACTACGAAGCCATTCACCGGCCGGGTAAGGAGCTTGCCCTCTCTGCCGCGGAGCCTGTGAAGAAAACCCTGATCATTAACATATCGGGGGCTCGCGAAGCAGTTCAGACGCATTTTCTGGCTGTTGGTCTCTTCTTGTCTGTGCTGATGGTGAATCCCCGTTAGTTGATTGACCATATGAAGGGGGCCTGGAAGATCCGTGGGGCGTTGGGCGATCATCAGATGCCAGCAAAGGAAGGACGTAAATTCATCCTAGAATTCTCAGAAGATGGAGATCGACAACATGACATCAGGGGTGGCCCATGGCAGTACAAGGGAGATCCGTTCTTGGTTGTCGGCTTGGAATCCGGGGCTGACCCTGCTTTGGCTGTGTTCTCTCATGTTCCTATTTGGGTTCAGTTCCGGGGTATTCCTTTTTACCTCCTTACAAAGGAACTTGCCTGAAATCTGGAAGAACAGGTTGGGAAGATTTTGCTGGTTGATCAGCATGCGAGGGGAAACATCTGTGACAAATTTCTGCGTGCGAGAGTGCTGCTCCCCTTGTACTCTACTCCGCTAAAGGAGATCACTCTGGCTGACGAGATAACTGGAGAAGATGTGATTGTTTTCCTGCGCTATGAAAGACTTCCAAACTTCTGTTTATTCTGTGGCTTCTTAGGGCATATGGAAGCCAGTTGTGATCTTCCTAATGATGAGAAAAAACTAAGGTATTCCAAGGATATCAGTGTGCATCCCGTGCACTTTGATGACCCCCGTGCCTGGTTCCTTGCCGATAAGATGGGGAAACCAAAGCCCTCGCAAGATGCTACCTGTCCTTGGCATTCCCCAAAGCCAACATGCAGCTCTCAAATCAACACTCCAAGTGTGGATGTGGTGTTGAAGACGGTTGAGAAAGTGAGTGAAGATGTTGCTCGCCTTTCAGTGGGTGAGATAATGGAAACCGATGCCCCCCGGAAGGGCTCAAACAACAACATTGATGTGGGGATGGATCACCCAGTGATCCAGTTAGCGCCTCGGCTACTGTGGGTCTGCTGAACGACATGGTGGATGCTTCCCACACCGCTGATGCTGCCTTGGTTCCTGCATCTAACTCCACCTGCACAAAGAAGGATGGAGACAAGGTGCAAATGTAGACCAATATGCCGGGCCAAATGCCTGGAAATGAGGCAAAAGACAAGAAGACTCCTGAGTCTGAAGAAATAATCTCTCCGGCGGGGCTGGTTCCGGAGCTCCCTCCAAAGACTAGTGCTGGTGGAGGCTCCGTCGATGACTCCCAGCGTGTTGTTGAGGATCTTGTTAATCTGCAGGGGGCCGTTAAAGAGATGGACCATTCAAACACGGTCAAGAACAAAGTATATCTGAGAAAGAGAGGCCAAAAGGGGGACATGCATACTGCTAAAGGAGGAGGTGCCGCTTCTGTTCTCGGCAAGTGGCTGGATAGAGTCAAGGATCCTCTATCTGTAGAACCTGAGAGCAATAACACTGATGTAATCACAAGTAACAAAAAGCCTAGGAATGTGGGTTCTGTAGAGGTAGAGCACTATACGGTTGAGAAGGGTGGTCTGGAAGCTGCCGGCCCAGGGGCTGCCGGTAAACTGACGGGCACGAGTGATAGCGCCCGTTAGGAGCCATGAAAATCTTGGCCTGGAACTGCCGGGGACTGGGGCGGCCTCGGACAGTTCAGGAGTTGACACGCCTTGTGCGTGCTCACTGCCCGGAGTTTGTGTTCCTCTCCGAAACTAGGCAAGGTAAGTCTTTTATGGAGGGTGTGGGCATACAATTGGCTTCAGGCACAGTATCATTGTCTCTGTGAAAGGGAAGGGGGGAGGCCTTGCCCTCTTCTGGGATGATTCCGTAGATGTCGAGTTAATAAACTACGGAGTCCATCATGTCGATGTAAAAGTTTCTGTTGCTGGTGAAATAAAATGGAGAGGAACCTTTGTTTACGGTGAGCCCAGGTCCCAGGACCGACATTGTATGTGGGATCTGTTGAGACGCATCAAACCAAAGGCTATTGAACCTTGGCTCATGATCGGCGATTTTAACGAGGCCATGTGGCAAAGCGAACATATCTCTAGAAAGAAAAGGAGTGAACCCCTGATGAAAGCTTTCAGGGAAGTTTTATCTAAATGTAATTTGCATGACCTTAGGTTTAAAGGAGTGGGCTGGACGTATAATAACAATCAATTAGGGGATAAAAATGTTCGAGTGCGGTGGATAGAGCTCTCGCTTCGCCTGAATGGCAGGACACTTTCTCTGATGCGTGCGTCAAACATCTTGTGTCGCCGAGATCCGACCACTGTCCTCTTTTACTCTTCCTAGAGAAGTTGCAATTTAAGAGAAGGAAAAGGAAAAAAGGTCGCTACGAAGTGATGTGGGAAAGAGAGGAGGCCTTGGCTAGGATAATTGAGAATGCCTAGAACCATCATGCCCCTGTCCGAGACCTCAAGCACCTAACTGAGAAGGTGGACTGTATCATGGAAGTTCTTAAAGCCTGGAGTAACTAATCTATTGGTTCTATTACAAAAGAAATAGCCAAATGTAGATGGAAACTAGCGGATCTGTTGAAGGACTATAACACACATGAGCAGGAAATAAAGATCTTATCAGCAAAAATGGATGAATTGTTATTGCGGGAAGAGCTTCTTTACCTTCAGAGGAGTAGAGTTACGTGGCTTCGTGAGGGCGACCAAAACACCAAATATTTTCAGCGAAGGGCCTCTTGGCGTGCCAGAAAGAATAGGATCAAAAAACTTCGGAAGGCTAATGGGCAGTTCACAAACAATGAATAAGAAATCAAAGCGATTGCAAAGGGGTTTTTCTGTGATCTGTTTACAGAAGACTCAAATGTAAAACATGCGGGCTTGCTGAATCATATTGAGACTTTGGTTACAAATGAGATGAATGAAAAATTAATGGAAGAGTTTACGGTAAAAGAGATCAGCGACGCCCTATTTCAGATTGGGCCGCTAAAATCCCCGGGGCCGGACGGTTTCCCCGCGCATTTTTACCAGCGAAACTGGGATGTTCTAAAAGAAGAGGTGGTCGGAGCTGTAAAGCAATTCTTTACAGATGGTGTCATGCCAAGTGAGTTGAATACTACTACTATTGTTCTCATCCCCAAGACTAACCAAGTGGTGGAGTTAAAAGATTTTTGGCCAATCTCTTTATGCAATGTTATTTACAAAGTGGTGTCGAAGTGCTTAGTGAACCGCTTGAGACTGCTCCTGGACGACCTTATTGGCATTGAGCAGAGCGCTTTCATCCCATGAAGGCTCATTAGTGACAACACCCTTATCGCGTTTGAATGCTTCCATGCCATCCAAAGGGGGAGGAACTCAAGTGACTCATTTTGCGCTTTCAAGATGGACCTCTCAAAAGCTTATGACCGTGTGGACTGGAAGTATTTAAAGGGTGTGCTCACTAAGTTGGGTTTCAACCCTAGATGGGTGAGTTGGGTCATGGCGTGTGTTACTTTTGGCCGATATGCCATAAGTGTGAATGGGGAGCTTTCTGAGGAGTTCTCCCCTTCTAGAGGTTTACGCCAGGGTGATCCTCTTTCTCCCTACCTGTTCCTATTTGTCGTCGATGGTCTGTCCAGATTACTAAAGAATGCGGTAAATAAGGGCGAACTCAGAGAGCTAAAGATTGCTCGTTCTGCCCCTGGGATATCTCACTTATTTTTTTGCTGATGATATTACCCTGTTTTTTGAAGCTAATGGTCAGCAAGCTTCAGTGGTAAAAAAGGCGATACAGGAGTTTGTTAGGAGCACAGGCCAACTGGTTAGCCATGAGAAATGTTCCCTCCTGTTCAATTATGTGTGCCCAGTTTCTAGGATGGAAGAAGTGAAGGAGGTTCTTAGTGTCCAAAATTGCACTTTCGAGGAGAAATATCTGGGGCTACCCACACTGGAAGGGCGTATGAAGGCTGAGAAGTTTCAGCCTATAAACGACAGGTTCAACAAAAGGCTATCAGATTGGAATGGAAGATATATGGCCATGGCTACAAAAGAGGTTCTCATCAAATCCATTGCCCAGGCGCTTCCCACTTACACAATGAGTGTGTTTAAGATGCCGATGAGTTTCCATGATGATTACATGAAACTCGTGAGGCGTTTCTTCTGGGGGGAGGAGCAAGGACAGAGAAGGGTTCATTGGGCCTCTTGGGAATGCTTGATCAAACCAAAATCTCAGGGAGGAATCGGTTTCCGCGACACTGTTTGTCTCAACCAGGCTCTCTTAGCGCGACATGCTTGGAGATTAATCCAGTCGCTAGAGAGTTTATGTGCTCGACTCTTCAAAGCAAGGTACTACCCTAACGACAATGTCCTTGATACGGTGTTTTCTGGTGAAGCATCTCAAGCGTTGAGGGGAATCGAATTTGGTTTGGAGCTTCTGAGGAAAGGAGTAATCTGGAGGATTGGAAATGGTAATTGCATCTGTATTTGGAGGGACAATTGGATTCCTACAGAACCGTCCCTAAAAATTCTTGGCAGCAGGAAACGGTCTAGGACTCGCAGACTGTGTGATCTCTTCTTGCCTGAGAGTAAGGAATGGAATGAGGAGTTGGTGAGACAGGTGTTTTGGCCAAATGATGCGGAGGTGATCTTAAAGATAAAGATTCCGATACATGAGATGGAGGATACTCCAGCGTGGCACTATGAAACGTCCGGGCATTTCTCTGTCCGTAGTGCGTACAAGCTTGCATATAATTTGAAGCACTATAATAACAACCTGACCGGAAGTAGCGCTGCTCCAAAGGGGGACAAGAATATGTGGAAGTTGGTGTGGAATGCTGATATCCCAAATAAGGTCCGGTCCTTTGGTTGGAGGTTGACCTATGATAATCTTGCTACAAAGCAGAATAAATACAAAAGGAATCTGGAGATTGATAGTACGTGCAATATTTGTGGTATGGCAGACGAGAACAATTTTCATGCTGTGGTGGAATGTACCAAAGCCCGTGCCTTAAGAGATCAGTTGCGAAGGGTGTGGGATCTTCCCGGGGAAAAAGTTTTTATTTACAATGGGCCTGACTGGCTTCTAATCATCCTTGCAAAAATCAAACCAAGGCAGCGTGATTTGGTGCTTCTAATGTTCTGGCGTGCTTGGTTCCTCCGAAATGATGTGGTCCACAACCAAGGAAAGAGCTCCATTATAGACTCGGTTAGATTCCTGCCAAACTTCTCTGTTACTTTTTGGGGTGAATGCCTCGCTACTGATGACAAAGGAAAGAAGCCGGTTGTTGCGCCTTTTCCTCAGAAGTGTCATATGTCAGTGTTGAACAAACCTGGTCCAAGCCATGCTGGTATGTCTAATTGGATTAGACCTCCTGTGGGATGGCTGAAAGTAAACACAGATGTTGCGTTTGTGGCCATTTCGGGTGAATCTAGTGCTGGGTACATTATAAGAGACTTCATGGGCAGACTTGTTAGAGTAGAGGGCGTAAAACTCCATCCCTGTGCAAGTGCCGAAGAGGCTGAAGTTTATGCGTGTGTCACGGGGCTGAAGGCTGCTCTTGACTTGGGAAATGATAAGATCATCGTTGAATCTGATTGTGCTGCAGTTATTTTGAACATTCTCTCCCCTGCAACCCCTCTTGCAGCTTGGAGAGAGCATTATATTGTGATTAGGGAGCTTCTTCAAGATAGATCAAACATTGCCTTTCGAAAAATTGAGAGAGATGGCAAGAAAGTTGCTCATGAGTTAGCCAAGCTAACCCAGAGCAGTGGTAGGGGGGCTGTCCGTATGGGCCAACTACCACTGGTTTTGGCGCTGCTGGTGCAATCTGATTGTAACGACTGTGATGATATTTTAATATAATTGCAATCTTTCCCCTCAAAAAAAAAAAATCTTTGGTCAAATGCAGGACCAATACGTGAATACACTACTGTACGAAGGAGCTATCTCAAACATTGACCGCTCCACTCCTGTTTGTTGAAGTTGGAGGTCGAGGCTGCCGTCTCCCATCATCCACGCCGAGAGTCCAAGCTCCAAAACCAAAACAGAACCGGTTGATCCGTCAGTAGCCGCGGCCGCCGGCGATGGAGAAGGGCAAGGGCCTCGCCCGCCGCTGGGCAGTGGAGCTCCACGACGCATCTTCCTCCTCATCCTCGCCTGCCTTCCCCGATCCTCCCGGCTTCACCAGATCTGCCCCGGAAGCGGTACCCCGCCCCACCCCCCTGCCCTCTTTTCTGGAACTGTTCCTTCGCTCGCTCGGACCGTAGAATTTACGTGCTGTTTTTCTTGGCTCTCAGGATGACGCCGCCAGCGCGCGGCAGCGCAAGGAGACCGAAGCCGCCTGGAAGGGGCAGGTTCGCTCGATTCCCCGATGCTCGTCGTAGTAGTCTCCTAGCGAGATAAATCCAATGATTAGATACTCCCAGAACTGTACCAATTCAGTGTGAATTGGCCAACTTGTCTAGGTCTAGCATAGAAGCAATTGAGGAGGAACCGGATCTCAGCGCTTCCTTCTGGGCTGATTCCCCCGAGTTCACTTGCTTGATATCTCTAGGTTTTGGGCAGTCTTAATTGAAGTTTATGCGGTATTGCTCTGAGCAGAAGGCCTGGGAGGTGGCGCAGGCGCCCTTCAAGAACCTGATGATGATGGGTTTTATGATGTGGATGGCCGGGAGCACAGTCCACCTGTTCAGCATTGGCATCGTCTTCTCTGCTCTCTGGCAGCCCTTCAACGCACTCCGATCTGTCGGGAAAGGTACTGTCTTGAGTCAACTGAATTTTTAGTATGGGTTGTTAGTTCAGTTGAAGAGATTGCTAACTCTGCTACTTTAAGACCCTTTGGTCAGTCATTTCTGATTTATGTTCTTTGCCTTAGTATCGGTGTGTAGGTTAATGTTAGGAAGACTATAGGGTAATGCCTGTGATTAGTGAACAGTTATACGTGCTCTGGCTGGATGCATATTTGATTTTCATGTTCTGATATACTCCCTCTGTAAACTAATATAAGATCATTTAGATCACTAAAGTAGTGATCTAAACGATCTTATATTTGTTTACAGAGGGAGTATATTCGATTGGCCCTGATGCCTGATTGAGCAAAAGAATTTCTAATGGTTGATCACTAGGTGTTTACTCATCTGAAAATATTCTTTGTGTGCAAGTAAATTTTAGTTTAGGCAGGCTTGAATTATGAAAGAAGAATAGGTATTTTGCTAGGTTAATAAGTTATATCCCCCATGCCACAGGTTTTAGCTTATGTTGCAATTCTTATTTCTATATTTTGAATCCCATCCTATATACCTAAGAGAGTCATCTCCACTAACTTATTTATCTCAACATGCAAGCATGCCACCTCACCATACAATTATGAATGGGATACGGCCCACCTCAACATGCAATCATGCATGGGAAAAGACCCACCACGACATTCAACCATGCACGGGAAAATGTTTAACATTCAGTTATTCTACTTACATTCAATGAATATTGTTACAACTATACATAATCAAATATTTTAAGTCATATGTATTTTAAATTTTGGTTCTCATGTTATCAACCCAAATTTTCATCAACCAACTCCCGCAGCAACATGCGGTGTATCCTTTAGTTATTACAACGCACTGGGCATAGATCATGAATAGCAGAGATAGTGTGCTGCTCTGTGTTGAAGTTGCTTCTCACACCTCTATTCTCTATCATCTTGCACCCTTCCAGTCTCATAGAGGTGTATCACACACCCTATTCTGGGAGAGAACATACACATGTTACTCTTGTGGAAGAAAAGCACTTGAAACACAACAATACTGCTTTTGGCCGACTTAGCCTTTTCTTGTTCTTGCTATTATTCCCTCTAAACAAATCGGTCACAAGGATGGATTTATACAGGACACACGCAACATCTTTGATTCACTGCTTTCATGAACTCCTGCATGTTCCATCTAAGTGCATGCGTTGTCCCAGTAGACTCATGGATGCACACTGTGCCATTGCATGCAAGCAACTAATCTACTCAACGAGCGACTGTTACACCTCTTAGGAAGCTAAATGTGTAGGGTGCTATGCCCACATGCATGCACATCTCGAGTCAAGTTAACTCCAACAGTCGACTGTCAATGCTGTTGATTTCTGTAGTAAAAGTGGGTGGTAACTGATGTTACTATGAACTCAGTAAAGCATTAACATATAGGCTAGACATGTATGCACGTAGATACCGGGATTGGGGTTGTTGTTGTCAATGATGGTCTGAGTCACTCGTTGGTCGGTCTAGGTTGGCCGTCAGGATGGAACCATGTCAGCGATCCAGGTCAATATGGACAAGAAGAGGGGATAGGGAGAGATAATTAGCCTTGTTGCAAGTGATGTGTGAGCAGTTCTGGCTTACAGTAGTAACACCAATGAATAGATGTGGTGGTAGTTAGTGATGGTGAAATGTAACGGTTCAGCTAATCTTAAGCGCCCTCTCATCCATCTCCACCTGGATCAGAGACCTGGTGTTGTCCCAGCATCGAATCTGGCATGAACCTGATTGTGGATCCAGACATTGACATTGGTCTTGGTAACTGTGGACTATGTTCGCTCATACATCAAGTCGTTCTCTTCTGTGGACAACTTTAGCTGTTTGAATAATATTTCATATTGAAACACATTTTTTGACAGGGAGGATACATTTCATTATGTGTTGACCAAAACCATTTATTTGCGTATGTTTGCTCCATGGTAAAATTTAACGCAAATTTCTAAGTTATCATTGAAACTAGATAACCATCCTGATTTCTCTTGATATAATAAGTGGAAAGATCTTCTCAAAAAGTGGAAAGAACAATTTTTGTTTTTAACACTGCATGACTCACCCAGTCTGATTCTATTGGGTACAAGAAGTATATGCTTCTAGTCTATTACATATTCCAGAGATGTGCTAATGAGCCTTTTGGGCATCATGTACCAAAATATGATTACCTCATTGTCCACGTGATTCAGGATTGTGTTAATGAGCTGTTACTTTTCTTTTTTAATTATGTATCTTTGCAGTTTTTGAACCATTTAAGGACCCAAGGGTGGATACACTTGCACCTAAGTTGCTCTTCACTGCTCTCAACTTGGCCGCTATGGGTTTGGGTGTTTGGAAGGTTAGTATAATAAGAGGTTGAGCCAGAATCTGCATATATTTCTGTAAGCACTTCAGACACGTGATTATTTTGTTCTACAGCTCAATACATTGGGTCTTCTTCCAACAAATGCATCAGACTGGGTATCTTCACTGTCTCCTGCTCGGGTATGTTGCTAATACCACCGAAATTATTTGTTGCTTCTCAGTGCCTTATTCTCATTGTTTTTGACTTGTGACTAAGTATGCATATTAGGCAGTACTTTTTCATTGGCTGGCTGGTGCTCACTAGTGTTTTAAAACTATTCGCTGATAGTAGCTTGTATTGGTCTCAGTTATGTATGTATGATAGCCAGATGGAATATCGTTTATCTATTCAGGGCGCTGCACCCTTGCTATTGTTAGATATTCCTATCAACCAAGCATCCCAAAAGACCGATCTGATAGGAAGAGGAGATACAGAATAGCAACACCTCCCCTCATCTTCACATCTGACGTGTATATGGAATGATCAACACCTCCCCTCATGCCTGACTTGGGTGGAGATAAATGATTGGGAGAGATAAATGATTGGGAGAAATGCGGGGACTGAGACTTGAAGGGGGTTGTTGTATCTCCCGCCCAAGTCAGGTGTGAGGGGAGGTGTTGGTCATTCCGTATCTACGTCAGATGTGAAGGGGGGTGTTGTGTATATACACAGATTGGTCTTTTGGATAGATGGTAAGATGACTATATCTTAACAGCTACGGGGCTTGTGAACTGGGTTAAAACATCTATTCAACTAATCTCAGTAGAACATGCTTTGTCAAACAACAGTGAGATTCTGTTTACCACATTATTAAGCGGTCTAATGAGGCTGGTTGAACTGGATTACATGGTTTGGATTTTCCAGTCGGGTTGATTTTGGTGGTTTGGAATTGGTTGAAGAAGATAACAGTTCGGCTTTGGGTATGGTGTACTGAAAAACAATCTGAATTGAGTTGGGTTGTGTTGAGAATTTTTGGGTTGAGAATGGTTTCAAGTCAACCCATGGGTGGAATCTGTTTGTTCCTGTGGCTTTGAGCAGCGCACACGTTTGCCTCCTTGCCTGTGGTCGAAAACAGTGTTAGCTGCCATGGCATCCGTCCTCCTCCACCCTGGACCTTCTCCATATAATTATATTGACATCAAGCTTACCTGAATCGTTTATGCTTGCAAACAACATTAAAGATTTCTTTCAGAACTTTCTTATCTGTGAAATAATGATCATTCCCAGTAAACCATGCTATTGGGCACTGGTAGATCTTTGCGCTTCTGTTGATAACTATGTTGAATAAACATTTTCTTAAACTACATGTGCCAGATAGACACTACTACTGCATTTGGCCAGCAAAATTAATCACAAATGCATCAAAACATCTTGTGACCGGCTGCAGTAGTCTATGGCTCTTATCATTTCCTGTTTTACATGATAAAAATTGAAGCTGAAGAAGTGCTAGAAGTTATTCGTGCATTTTGCCATCGCCTTGCACTTTCCTGACCAAAGCGCACGCTGAAGCGCAATTGTGAGCTAGGTGTTCTGCTATGCCTAGAGCCTAGGTGCGCCATTTTAATAATGGTAAAAATCCATGCTCCAATGTGGTCCCCCCTGAGGTTTAATTATGGATTACCTGGATAATGATATCTGCATTGTAGTTGGCCCAACATGTCAACTAATTAGCTGAAATGAGGTTCTATTATAACCCATAATGTGTATTGAAAAATCTCGCGTTTACTGCTGTAACTTGTGCTAAATTTAATCAATTCTCACAAATTGTTAATACCTTTTTGCCTCTGGGTGCAACACGACGCCTAGTCAATAACATGCTGATTTCCAATATTGTAATAATATAGTTTGTATGGATTTGTGAATGTGTATCTGCATATGTAGGTTGCTTGAACTGATTGAATTACTTTTCTCAATGGCAGGAGGTTGAATATGCTGGTGGAGGGATCCCCTTGATGTAATTTCCCTTATGATCTTCAATTGCTTGGAGGATGGTATCTGTACTAAAGCGAAATTTCCCCTGCTGAAGGGAGAAATTTTACGCGGGTTTGTTGTATTTTTTGTTTCACATGTACCAAATTTGGATTGATATCTATAGACAAATCACAGGCTTAGCTAAAGATAGCTTGCTCCTTTTTTTTTTCTCTTCTGCTTACCATGTCTGATCCAATAGAGATGTTGCTAACTCTCCCATTCAATGTAGTGGACGAACTGCTTTTGTTTTGTTCGATAAATAGCTGTGAGATTTGTTGTTGGGTTTAGCTGGTTGAAATTGACATTTGAACTTAATGGTTTATTCTGCACGCAAGAGTGTGGTGTTTTTGAGTGGCTACCCTCCACTGTACTCTATACACGAGATGGTCAGAAAAGGAAAAAAAAGGACCAGTCAACATTCCTAAATTCTCAGTTGTGCAGCTGCATGATTTGGCGTGGCGAGCGCACACCTTGCGCTGCTGCGGCTCATCCTTCCAAGACAAAAACAATTATGTGCCAAATTATTTGCTTCCCTGCGGCAATGTTGAAAGCTTACCGGTGACATGCCATCTGCAAGCTGAAATCAGTCTGCTATGATCGCTGAGTATGGTGCTCTTATATCTGTTTCACCTTTCCACGCTTCAATTATCTCCATGCAGTCCGACTCCATAATAACCCTTGAAAATCCCAGCTAGTGAACCAGAGCGAGACCACGCCGTAAAACAAGGAGGAGGCGGGGGCTGCATCATGTGTGCACACTAAGTTCTCAGTTTTTTTTTGAGCAAAACCAAGTTCTCAGCTACACCCGACACAGCTTGTTCTCTGCGATCGCCGCAATCGTCCCAGGCCCGTCCTCGAAGTATGGTGCATCCGTATTCATCTTATATGTGCCGGCTGGGGTTTTTGTCCATCTCACGAGCTCCTTTTTTTTCCCGGAGTACCGCACGAGCTCTTCTAGTTCCTCCTGTACTTTCATGATTCGCCGTTATTGCATATGTAGAAAAAGCTGAGCTTATAGATGGTCTAATGCTCACTCATTTCTGGAAGTGGAGTATCTGTTCCCGAGCTCAAATGCTCTCTGATGAACCGTAAAATCAAAAAATAAAAATAAAAATCTGTTTTTTTGGCAAACTTTGACAAATGTTTTATGTGTGCTTGCAAAATTTTATTATGGAAAGATATCCATGGAGTCGTGGCAAAAATAAAAAATAAAAAAATTGATGCTTCGAGAATGCTATTTCTGAAAACATTTTGGAGTGTTGATTTTATTTTTTTTCTATGACTTCCAAGAATGTCATTTCGTGATGAAAAATTTCAAACATACAAAACTATTTGTCAAAATTTCCCACAAACAAAATTCAGAATTTCTTAACTTTGTTTTCATCTTTTTTGATTTTACTGTTCATCCCAAGCTCATTTGAGCTCGGGAGTAGAAGAGGACTTTCGCTCCTTTTCTGTTTCTCTTCTTTCCCACCATTTATACAATGCACCGACGACAACTGGTTCTTGCAAACCGAGCTGCCTAAGAACTGCAGACTTCTATTTAGGCCATCTTAGAA
This sequence comes from Triticum aestivum, assembly GCF_018294505.1. NCBI lineage: Eukaryota > Viridiplantae > Streptophyta > Magnoliopsida > Poales > Poaceae > Triticum > Triticum aestivum. Next base: position 282,551,046 of record NC_057804.1, on the reverse strand, counting down.
TTTCTTCAGACACCACAACACCCGAACGATAAATGGCCAAAACCTCAATGAGATGTAGGATACCCAATGCATTCTCCTACACTCCACTCACGGGAACAAGTGAAAAGTAGGCGCTGTATTTATAATACCTAAATAGTTCATCCCCGCTATTCTATTTCTCTTGACATACAAACTATCCACGTCAGCACCCTTGCCATGTCATCAGTTACTCTTAATTATTTTGATCATGCAGCTCACCACGTCAACATATTTTTACAAAAAAATTCATATGATTTGACTATGTAAACCGAAGACGCCTCTGAACCAAGAGTCACCCTCTCTTCCCCTTCCCCTTTCTTCGGCTTTCCCCAACATCCGGGCATCCTCTCCTCGATTGCTTGCACGACCCACCAACTAATTACGTGGCTATCTTATCTCCGGCAACCGATCTACTTCTTCGTCTTCATCTTCCATCAAAAACAGATTTTTGGAAAAGGGGCGCTTTATTACTTAAAGGATTTAAGCATGACACTTGGCCTCTGCATAACTAAGATGCACACAGCCAAACAAAGTCCTCTGGCACAAATGAAAAATAAAAAGGCAAAATACAAAGAAACATGTAGAGTTCGTATAACGCCTAAAGCGGAGGTGGGCCAATCCCCCATGTTTGGTAAAAGTACCCCTCACCGTATCCTCCAATCGTGTACACACCTCCGTAAATAGGTCTCGATTCTCCATGCATTATAGAGATAACCATGAACGAAGAGTCCCAGTACATCTATAGATAACCTGCATCAGAGAAGTACTTTTATCGCTAAAAACCTTATCATTTCTATATAGCCAAAGCGACCAAATAATGACAAGCGCTCCCACCCTAAGAAGAGTTCTAAACCTGTGATCTATCTCATGTAACCAACTGCCAAATACATTAGCAATACTACAAGGAGGATACAAGCTAGAAGCTATCTGGATGACTGACCATATAGAATGAGCCAATTTGCATTGCAACAATAAATATTTTATTGTCTCACCATGATGACAAAAGACACATTGCGGACTTCGATGCCAATTCCTCTTAATAAGGTTATCTTTAGTAAGAATGACTCCACGAGGAAGATACCATACTGTGACGCCCCCGATTTAATCGTACACTAATCATATACGCAAACGTGTACGATCAAGATCAGGGACTCCCGGGAAGATATCACAACACAACTCTAAAAATAAAATAAGTCATACAAGCATCATAATACAAGCCAGGGGCCTCGAGGGCTCGAATACAAGTGCTCGATCATAGACGAGTCAGCGGAAGCAACAATATCTGAGTACAGACATAAGTTAAACAAGCTGCCTTAAGAAGGCTAGCACAAACTGGGATACAGATCGAAAGAGGCGCAGGCCTCCTGCCTGGGATCCTCCTAACTACTCCTAGCCGTCGTCAGCAGCCTGCACGTAGTAGTAGGCACCTCCAGTGTAGTAGTCGTCGTCGACGGTGGCGTCTGGCTCCAGGGCTCCAGCATCTGGTTGCGACAACCAGGTAGAAGGGAAAGGGGAAAAGAGGGAGAAAAGCAACCACGAGTACTCATCCAAAGTACTCGCAAGCAAGGAGCTACACTACATATGCATGGGTATATGTGTAAAGGGCCATATCGGTGGACTGAACTGTAGAATGCCAGAATAAGAGGGGGATAGCTAATCCTGTCGAAGACTACGCTTCTGGCAGCCTCCATCTTGCAGCATGTAGAAGAGAGTAGACTGAAGTCCTCCAAGTAGCATCGCATAGCATAATCCTACCCGGCGATCCTCCCCTCGTCGCCCTGTGGAAAAGCGATCACCGGGTTGTCTGTGGAACTTGTCTGGGTGTGTTTTATTAAGTATCCGATTCTAGTTGTCATAAGGTCAAGGTACAACTCCAAGTCGTCCTGTTACCGAAGATCACGGCTATTCGAATAGATTAAATTCCCTGCAGGGGTGCACCACATAACCCAACACGCTCGATCCCATTTGGCCGGACACACTTTCCTGGGTCATGCCCATCCTCGGAAGATCAACACGTCGCAGCCCCACCTAGGCACATCAGAGAGGTCAGCACGCTGGTCTAAATCCTATGCGCGCAGGGGTCTGGGCCCATCGCCCATTGCACTCCTGCATGTTGCGTACGCGGCCGGAAGCAGACCTAGCAACCTCCATTACAAAGGAAGTCATGTTACGCGGTCCAATCTGGCGCGCGCCGCTCAGTCACTGACGTACGAAGGCTTCGGCTGATACCACGACGTCGAGTGCCCATAACTGTTCCCGCGTAGTTGGTTAGTGCGTATAGGCAAATAACCAGACTCAGATCAAATACCAAGATCTCGTTAAGCGTGTTAAGTATCCGCGAACGCCGAACAGGGCCAGGCCCACCTCTCTCCTAGGCGGTCTCAACCTGCCCTGTCGCTCCGCCTCAAAGTAACAGTCGGGGGCCGTCGGGAACCCATGCCCACCTCTACCGGGATGGAGCCACCTGTCCTTCCAGCCCCCACATCGGAATCACCTGCGGGTACTCAATGAGCTGACCCGACTTTAGTCACCATCTGTATAGCATGTATGTATGTATAATATATACCCGTGATCACCTCCCAAGTGATCACGACCCGATAGTATAGCAAGGTAGACTGACAAGAATGTAGGGCCAATGATGATAAACTAGCATCCTATACTAAGTATTTAGGATTGCAGGTAAGGTATCAACAGATGTAGCAACAATGTCAGGCTATGCATCAGAATAGGATTAACGAAAAGCAGTAACATGCTACACTACTCTAATGCAAGCAGTATAGAGGAGAATAGGCGATATCTGGTGATCAGGGGGGGGGGGGCTTGCCTGGTTGCTCTGGTAAGGAGGGGTCATCTTCGGTGTAGTCGAACACACGAACATCGACACCAGTCTCAAAGTCTACGGGAAAGAAGTAACAAAGGGGGAACACAATAAATAACAGAGCAATCAAATGTAACACAAAGCAAGACGCGGCAATATGCGGTGCTAGGGGTGACCTAACGTAGTGGTAGGTGATATCGGCGAAGGGGGAAAACATCCGGGAAAGTATCCCCGGTGTTTCGCATGTTCGGGAAGAGGTACCGGAGGGGGAAAGTGTCACATCCCTAGTTCTGGTATGACCTAGGCTAGCTAGTCATTTGTGCATCATGTTTAAATTCCATTTAAATTTGAAATGGGGATTTGTGAAACCCTCAGAATCATTTCTGGAAATGACCCAAATAAAAATTGCTCCAAGAAGGTCCAAGAAAATGCTCATGTTGCGCTCTGAAAATATTGGACAGAGATAAAAAAATCACACCAATATTTTTAGGAGCTCATAAGTATTTATTTTGGGCATTTGGAATTAATGCATAATTATTTGCATTGGATATATATTTGTTATATATATAATATATGCCCAAAAATTATGCCATTTGTTGAGGAGGTCTGGAATAATACCACTAGTTCCTACAAAAATTGGCATAAGTAAATAAAATGATTTAATATTATTATTAAATCAAAACAAATGTCAGAAAAATAGAAATAAAAGAAAATGGGAAAAAGGGAGCTTACCTGGGCTTACTTCCCTGTGCAGCCACCTGGCGGCCCAAGTGGCCAGCCCAGCAGCGGCCCAGCCCAACTGACAGGAGCTTCTTCAAGCTCCTGCCAGTAGGAGCAGCTACATGGCCGGCATGCCGCGGCCGCGCCACCACCTCCTCCCTGCCTGCCTGTCCCCCCCCTCGTCGCTCTGGATGACCCGCACCTCGCCACGCGCCCCCCCGGACCCTCTCACTCTCCCCCGGTCCTCTCCTTTCCTCTCCCTTGCCCTCTCTCTCGCGGCCGAATGCGCCGGTCGCCGCCGCTCGCTGCTGCCACGGCCAGAGCCACCTCTTCGCCCTCCGGCCGAGTCTAGAAGCTCCGCCTCGTCGCCTTCATCGTCCTCGACGAGCCAAGCGACCAGGGGCGCGCTCCATCGCCGCCACCGTCGTCTTCTTCACCGCCGGCCGCCGTGGATCTCCACCGCCCGCACGTCACCGTTCGGCCGTCCCCGAGCCCGCTTCGACGCCTACTGCAACCGCTGTGAGCTGCCGCTCCTCCTCCCCCTCTCCATTCTCTCCCCCGCACACCAAAGCCGCATGCCCGCTCGAGCCCGAGCTCCGGCCACCGCCGTGAGCTTCGCTCCGGCGAGCTCCGGCCCCCCCAGATGCGCGAGAGCCCGAGCTACGCCCCGGTGCTCCCAGGCGCCGTCCCCGTGGCCTGTAACATGGACACCGCCGTGTCCCGTGGTCGCCGGTGATGACCTCGCCGGCCTGACAGGTGGACCCCGCCATCAGGTGATTAGCTTAAGCTAATCACCATCTAACCTAACCCTGACGCTGACATGTGGGCCCCAGTGCCCCCTAATCTTTAATTAAGATAAACTAACCCCCCTGTTTAACCCGTGTCACTGACGTGTGGACCCCACACGTCAGGTTTGACCAGTCAGCGCTGTTGACTTGCTGACGCAAGCATGACGCAGTGCTGACGCAATTATTTATTTTCTGGATTTAAATTAATCAGGAATTCCAGAAAATTAGCAAAACTTCAAAAAATCATAGAAATTCAACCGTAACTCAGATTGAAATAATTTATATATGAAAAATTATCAGAAAAATGCAATATTTCCATATGTACCAGTTTCATGCATGAAAAACCAACTTATACCTACTGTATAAGTGAAAACATGTAAATGGCATTTATAAGAGCTTAATTTGGAGTTGCATTTGAACCCTTGATTCAAATGGACTTCATTCATTTTGAATACTAGTTGCATTAGCTCAAACAGCATCACATCTTCATGCCATGTTCATGCATCATTTTGTTGCATATGCTTGTGTTTTGATTGCCGACACTGTTCCTTCTCGATAGGTCCTGCTCCGGAGTCCATTCCAGAGTACCTGTCTGTGAAGGAGTGCCTCCTCTTGTTGATCTACCAGGCAAGAAAACCCCCTTGTTCATTCTGATACAATCCTACTCTCTCGCTCCTGCTCTCAGTTATTGCATTAGGACAACAACGATTCAACTGCTACTTTGTGCTGCGGTAGTTGAACCCATTCCTCTGCATGACCTGTCGTTGCCATAGTAAATAGTTGAAACCCACTAGCATGTGTAGGAGTTGATTGAAGCCATTGTTGTGTTCCTACCATGCCATGCCTGCTATTGCTTAGAGTGTGTCAGGTCTGATTCATTGGGAATGAATTGGAGTGTTACGATATGTTCTGATGCTGAGAGTGAAGTGTGTGAACACGATTTGGTAAAGGTAGCGGTGAGAGGCCATGTAGGAGTACATGGTGGGTTGTCTCACTGGAACCGTCCTTAAGCATTGAGTTCTGTGTATGTTGTCCAATGACCAGCTACTACCACACATTGGAATACTTAAGTGCCCCTCTCGACTTATTAACCAACTTGATCTCTGTCCAGGAGTCGCAACTAGTTTCTGGTGTTTGTAGGTAGTGTTAGTAGTCTACCAAGTGGCACCCGACCAGGTGGGCTTGGGACAGACTAGGCACAGTGGCACGGTGTACCAAGTGGCACCCGGATGGTGGGCTTGGGAACCCTGCTCACATCGTTTGGGGCCGTGAGCGACACCCCGGCCGGATCTCCTTGCGGATGGAACCCGAATAGGCGATAAACCTGGACTAGAGTCTTGTGTGGTTAGTCAGGTCGTGGCCGACACCCTCGCCAGGCTTCCGCTTGAAGGTTGCCGAGATACATGACGTGTACATGGCAGTAAGTGGCGAGAGCGTGTGTGAAGAAGTACACCTATGCAGGGTTAACATGATCTATTCGAATAGCCGGGTCCGTGGTTATGGACTTCTTGGATGCTTACATGGTACATAGACAACTTGAAGTGGATACTCTAAAATGCTCAAGACAAGTGTGAGTGCTATGGATGGCATTCTCGTAGGGAGACAGGGATGAATCCATAGTAGTGTATTGTGTGGTGATTAGTGGACTCGTGTGCGCCATATCACCTCAAAGATGTTCTGGTAGTCGTAGAACAGGATAGCCACAGAGTCAAAGCTGGCTTGCTGCAACTAAACCCCACATTACCCTCTTGATACAAATGCATGTATGATAGGATCTGATGTAAGTCTTGCTGAGTACCTTTGTACTCATGTTGCTTTATTTATGTTTTTGCAGCGGAGACTTCGGTCTTACTAGTGTTCTCGTGGACTTCGACAAGTAGCTTGTACCTCAGCTACGATCTTGATCGGATATTGTAGTTAGTCAGGCTCTTCAGCCTTTTTCATTTGTAGATGTCTGTACCCAGACATGTAATGCTTCCACCTGTTGCTTGTTTGCTCTATATGTTGGGTCATGTGACCCCTGTTTGTAATAAATGATATGATGGCTCTTTTGAGCCTTATCTATATAAGTTGTTGAGTTATGCTGTGATGCCATGTTGTACAACACATACTTGCATGTTATGCGTACGTGTAATGTGTATTGCTATGTGTGGGATCTGACTATCTAGTTGTTTATCCTTAGTAGCCTCTCTTACCGGGAAATGTCTCCTAGTGCTTCCACTGAGCCCTGGTAGCTTGCTACTGCTCCGGAACACTTAGGCTGGCCGGCATGTGTCCTTCTTCGTTCCTGTGTCTGTCCCTTCGGGGAAATGTCACGCGGTGTCTACCGGAGTCCTGTTAGCCTGCTACAGCCCGGTTTACCGGAGTCCTGCTAGCCTAGTTGCTACAGCCAGACAGCTTTGGTATCAGAGCCTGACAGCTTTGGTATCAGAGCTTGACTGCCTGTAGGATTACCAAGCCAAACTGGTCGAAGTTGAGTCTAGAAATTCTTTAGTTATGTAGGGGAATTGATTGTGGGTGGGAACATAAGGCTCTTTTTACTCCTTATACCTTATGCCCTTCTGATCTGAGTCAACCTCTTCTCTTCTATGGGGATTAAGAACTAGGCTTCTCATCTTTCTATCAGGATCATGTGTTACTAATCCGTAGACCTATAGGAGTGATGGCTCTAAACTTGAGTTCAGCTCCTACTATCTTCTGTATGTTCATAGTTGATCTCAGAACCTTGATATTATGATGATCGAGTGGTTATGCCACCATTTTTGTAGCATGTCTCAAATCTTTTGAGCATTTACAGCCGTTATGCTGTCCGAGTCATCCCAGGTTTCTAAATAATCTGATGCAATTGCAAAATCCTTCCCTCTGTTTCGATGTCCTTTCTGGCCGGGATAACCACACTAATCAGTGAGTTGAGGTGCTCTGTTGCCTTAACATATATGTAGGAGCTATTATTATGACCTAAGATGTCTTAGGGGATCATCTAGTAATCTAGCCATGATTTGTGTTCCCAGTGTGATGATTCTGGCCACCATCCTCGAAAGCATCCCGTGATGCAACTTAGTTAGTAGGCATTCTATTCCTGGGTTTTGAACCCGAGATTCACCCTACTTACTTCATGTTGATAGTAATTGCTAGCTCCCTTAGGTTATTAGTAACCTTTGCGTTAGTCCTCGAGGTCTGTGGTATTTCCTTCTTCCAAATACCATGAACTGCCTATGGCAGAAGTTCTTTTGAACCAAAAGATCACAACCAGAGTGCTCTTGATGAGTTCTCGATTCCATGTTGTGACTCTGCCAGTTCTACTTTTCTGCATGGGTTATCCAGAAGAAACATGTTGAACTTGTTCGACATGCTAATCTATGCATCCACAACCCAGAAAATCATATGTTCTTTTGAGTTGTCCCTCTTTAGTTGTTTTCTGGCCCTTGTCTATCAATTGATAGTCAGGAGTGATTATGCATTCGTCAATGCCTATTACTCTTGTGGTCCGTCGAGCCATTCTATTCCGGAATGACTAGGAGAAACAAACTCCAGTACCTCATCCATGTCTAGGATTAGGTCAAAGTAGTCATACTCCGCAGACCAAAATACTAATCCAGTTTTTGTTCTGTTCTACCCTGAAGTATTACCCTCTTTATATTAAGGTTATCATGGGAATTGCACACCATCCGATGAACTCTTGATACAGTGATACTTCTCGCCATCGATATTCATTCCTTGGTTCCCATATTATTATAACCGGAACGCCGACAAGTGAATCGTGATGTGTGAAATCTATACTCCTAGCAACTCGGTTGCTTGGTAGTTAATGGACAATACTCTCATTCTTAGCGTGTTGGTTATGGAATCGTCATCCTAAGATTGATCGTGCTACCTAGTCCTTATTTCCGGTGCACTCTCCGATCAATGAGTTAGGATTGAGTCAATCCCTCGCTCTATTGTTCATATCGTCTTGCTCTGAAAGGCAAGATTGTTCTCGAGCATATTAACATACCGGTGGTTCATGATTCTCCGAATATCTTCTCGGAAGTATCACCAGGTTGTCACCTGACCGCTATGTTGAGTTCGTGATCAAGTTGGTTCCTTGTAACCACCCCTTCTCCAAGAATCTATGTTGGGTACCCCTGAGCTAGTTGGTTAAGCTAAACAACAACTTGGAGAGTTAGAAGATGGAAGCTTGTCCGATTTAGTTCATTTTAAGGGATATCTTGTATGTGTGTTGAAGAAAGATGATATCTTCATCGATTGATCCTCGTGATCAGTTGTTGGACCTATTGTCTTGCCAAAACTTTGATTTGAGTGTGGGCTATCCTCAAATCAAATCAGAACCAACGATGTGCATAATGTTGTCTTACTTGTGGTTGTTTCCTCGAGCATACACCATTATATCTTTTGGGTCTGACCAATGCTATCACCGTGTTCACATGATGGTGGAAGTCCAATGATATGGAAATTCCGATGAGTTGCTGTTGAGCCCATCAGCAACATTTTGTCTCCCCCATGATTCATGTTGAACATAAACCTAGTGTTGGAAACTTTGTAAGCAATGCCTTCATATTCCGTTCATGAAGCATATGTTCGGATGAAAGAAGTGACTCCCTTTAATTCATGTGCATTTGATGCAAGTTGTCGCCGTGAATTCAAGGAAGTCAATGTTTGTTTCCTTTGGAATCATCCCAAGTTAGTCACACATGTGCAAAGTATACTATGGTTTGGTAGATTAATTACCTCCACTCCATATGTATTCCATAGCACCCCAAGCCACTGACTGATTTGTTCAGGAAAAAGGAGTTAAGTGCTAATCCATGGTAATGCACAAGACTCTGATATCCCCGATGATGGTTCCCTACCAGAACTCGGTAGTGTTTTATTGTAAGACTACCATGTGATCATGTTTGTCTGGGACAACATGTTCACATGTGTGTAGCAGAACCAGCTCATGTTTTGGAGCTTGCTATCGTAGTTCATTTCCCGAGAATCTCGCAACGTCATCTCGTCGATTTGTGTTGCAAACTTTCATTTTTCTTCCTAGACTCGATGAGTTTGGATTATTCTGACACCAACCAGATCTGAATCTCAGGCAGATATGATGGTTGAAACATTTCCCAAGAACTATAATAATGGTCTCTCTGTAACCGGTAAAGTGGATGTCATGGCTAACTCACCCAGCCGGAAGACCTATTATTGTAGTATCTTGATTGAGGAAGTTGGCCACCTCCCCATAAGGATTTCGTAGGATCTATTCCCTAGTTGTTACTTATGTATTTTTGTGTTCCCGAAGTCCGACCTTTTACTTGATGTTCTAGATATCAACCCAGTTTAATAAATGGGTTGCGCTAGCACATCAAGGAGAACATTAGAAGCGGAGTGCTAAATGTCTCTCGGTCGATCATCCAGATTTTGCCCCTTGGCTCCGCCAAGGTGAACTCTGAGAAAGTGTTATCTCCTTTTTGCATCTGCATCGTCCATCACCATTCATCATGGTAGTATGTTGTGTTGCCAGGATCCTTGACACAGATATTGGTAAAACCTTGATGAATATGGAAATGCTCAAGTTCTTGAGAGCACACGCAAGTGCTAGGTTTTATCGTCGGCATTAATTGCGTAGTGCTCTCAGTTTCCTCGGTTATGCTATAACCTTTTCAAATAGTGGACTCACCCTCTACTATTAAGCTTCTCCCTAGTTACTAAAATTATCACTTGTGTTGTCTTCAACAAGGTAATCCACATCATCCATTCTAGTATGAGTATGCCATTCCTTCGAACTCCGCCAATCGATTGTTGTGATTTGCCTTAGGCTGATATAGAGAGTCTCAATGATCTCTATATCAAAGGTAATTCTTTTTGCCAGTTAAGGTAATAATCTACGAATCACCCTCCTCCAGGATGTCCCGCTGTGGCATCATGGCAACTCAACTCCTCGCTACGTTGAAAACCATTCACCACCCCTTTAAGCGTGGAATTGTTGTCTACCTAGTGAACCCTTATCACCTGTTCCACTCCATCCCTCTAGATGTGTGTTTTGCCTCTCAGCTCAAGAGATGTTCAACGTCTCATTCCGTGAGTTGATGTTGAGTGTTCCATCTTCGAGGAGATCGTTTTCTATAGAGTCTCTTTTGTCGTCATCGAATTGGATAAAGATCTTGAAAGAGGAAGACATCCAGACAATGATGGTGATCGAATCAATGTTCTTATGAAGGGCAACCTGGATCGTGAAGATTGTGCTAGGTTGCGTTTCCCTTCGTCTTACCCTACGCTTGAATCTTGGGTCGAGATTCTTGTTTAGTGGGGGTGAGTTGTCACATCCCCAGTTCAGGCCTTGCTTGTTTTTACTTTAGCATCCATGCATCATGTTTAAATTTTTTTATGAAACTTGAAATGGGGGCTGATAAACCCTAGTAGCTAATGAATTCAACTAGGGTCAAAATAAAATCTTTTTCAATAAACCCAAAATGCCCTCTGGAAATGTTCATGATTTCTGGTAAAGGTTAAAACCTCTGCCAAAAATGATGCACATATTTTTAGGCCATTCTGGATTTTTGAATTAAATCATTACTTATTTGCATTTGGGCATTTAAATACTATAAAATATTTTAAATGCTCAAATAATCCCAAACTGAAATGTTTACTGTAGGATATATTTCTAACAGTGGTCATGAGCAGTTGCATGTTTTTTGGGATTGATTTAATATTTTTAATAAAGCCACAAAGCTGCAGAAAAATAGAAAACAGGAAAAGAGAGAGAGATAGTTAGTACCTGGCGCTTACCTAAAGCCCACAGGCCCAACACTGTGCAGCCTAGGAGCTGGCCCAGCCCACCTCCTCCTGTCGTCTTCCTCCCCTCGCCCCGAAGCAACTCGGTGGCAAGCGCTGGCGATGCCGTGGCCTCCTCCCTGCCTGCCTCACGCCCTCGAGGCCCTTCCAGCGCCACGGAGACGGCCACGCCCCCTGGACCCCTCGACCTTTTTCCTCACTCCCTGGATCTCTCTCCCTCTCTGGTTTCTCTCCTCGCAGCCGCCCGAGAGTGACCGCCGCCGCCGTTCGCCGCCATCGTGCCCAGAGCCACCCCCCTCACCTTCCGCCATGCCCCAAGGCTCCACCTAGACGCCAAGGAGCCCCAAGATGAAGCTCGCGCCTGCGGGACGCGCGAAGCGACGCCACCATCGTCGTCTTAGGCCTCGGCCGCCGTGGATCACCGTCGTCGTATTCGCGGCAACCAAAGCTTCCCCGAGCCCATTGAGCTGCTCTGCGAGTCCGCCGTGAGCCCCTCTTCCTTTCCCCTCACCTCTCTCTCTCTCGCGCGTGCCCTGTAGCCGCTGCCCCGCGAGCGCCCGAAGCCGCCGTCCGCCATGGCCGACTCCAGGTTTATCGCCTATTCGGGTTCCATCCGCAAGGAGATCCGGCCGGGGTGTCGCTCACGGCCCCAAACGATGTGAGCAGGGTTCCCAAGCCCACCATCCGGGTGCCACTTGGTACACCGTGCCACTGTGCCTAGTCTGTCCCAAGCCCACCTGGCCGGGTGCCACTTGGTAGACTACTAACACTACCTACAAACACCAGAAACTAGTTGCGACTCCTGGACAGAGACCAAGTTGGTTAATAAGTCGAGAGGGGTACTTAAGCATTCCAATGTGTGGTAGTAGCTGGTCATTGGACAACATACACAAAACCCAGTGCTTAAGGACGGTTCCAGTGAGACAACCCACCATGTACTCCTACATGGCCTCTCACCGCTACCTTTACCAAATCATGTTCACACACTTCACTCTCAGCATCAGAACATATCGTAACACTCCAATTCATTCCCAATGAATCAGACCTGACACACTCTAAGCAATAGCAGGCATGGCATGGTAGGAACACAACAATGGCTTCAATCAACTCCTACACATGCTAGTGGGTTTCAACTATTTACTATGGCAATGACAGGTCATGCAGAGGAATGGGTTCAACTACCGCAGCACAAAGTAGCAGTTGAATCGTTGTTGTCCTAATGCAATAACTGAGAGCATGAGCGAGAGAGTAGGATTGTATCAGAATGAACAAGGGGGTTTGCTTGCCTGGTAGATCAATAAGGGAGGCACTGCTTCACAGACAAGTACTCTGGAACGGACTCCGGAGCAGGACCTATCGAGAGGGAACAGTGTCGGCAACCAAAACACAAGCATATACAACAAAATGATGCATGAACATGGCATGAAGATGTGATGCTGTTTGAGCTAATGCAACTAGTATTCAAAATGAATGAAGTCCATTTGAATCAAGGGTTCAAATGCAACTCCAAATTAAGCTCTTATAAATGCCATTTACATGTTTTCACTTATACAGTAGGTATAAGTTGTTTTTTCATGCATGAAACTGGTACAGATGGAAATATTGCATTTTTTTGATAATTTTTCATATATAAATAATTTTAATCTGAGTTACGGTTGAATTTCTATGATTTTTTGAAGTTTTGCTAATTTTCTGGAATTCCTGATTAATTTAAATCCAGAAAATAAATAATTGCGTCAGCACAGCGTCATGCTTGCGTCAGCAAGTCAACAACGCTGACTGGTCAAACCTGACGTTTGGGGTCCACACGTCAGTGACACGGGTTAAACAGGGGGGTTAGTTTATCTTAATTAAAGATTAGGGGGCACTGGGGCCCACATGTCAGTGTCAGGGTTAGGTTAGTTGGTGATTAGCTTAAGCTAATCACCTGACGGCGGGGTCCACCTGTCAGGCCGGCGAGGTCGTCGCCGGCGACCACGGGACACAGCGGTGTCCGCGTTACAGGCCACGGGGACGGCGCCTGAGAGCACCGGGGCGTAGCCCGGGCTCTCACGCATCTGGTGGAGCAGGTGGGAGGAGCTGGGGGGGCCGGAGCTCGCCGGAGCGAAGCTCACGGCGGCGGCCGGAGCTCGGGCTCGAGCGGGCATGCGGCTGCGGTGTGCGGGGGAGAGAACGGAGAGGGGGAGGAGGAGCGGCAGCTCACAGCGGTTACAGTAGGCGTCGAAGCGGGCTCGGGGACGACCGAACGACGACGTGCGGGCGGTGGAGATCCACGGCGGCCGGCAGTGAAGAAGACGACGGTGGCGGCGATGGAGCGCGCCCCTGGTCGCTTGGCTCGTCGAGGACGATGAAGGCGATGAGGCGGAGCTTCTGGACTCGGTCAGAGGGCGAAGAGGTGGCTCTGGCCGTGGCAGCAGCGAGCGGCGGCGACCGGCGCATTCGGCCGCGAGAGAGAGAGCAAGGGAGAGTAGAGGAGAGGACCGGGGGAGAGTGAGAGGGTCAGGGGGGGGGGCGCGTGGCGAGGTGCGGGTCATCCAGAGCGACGAGGGGGAGGGGACAGGCAGGCAGGGAGGAGCTGGTGGCGCGGCCGCGGCATGCCGGCCATGCAGCTGCTCCTACTGGCAGGAGCTTGAAGAAGCTCCTGTCAGTTGGGCTGGGCCGCTGCTGGGCTGGCCACTTGGGCCGCCAGGTGGCTGCACAGGGAAGTAAGCCCAGGTAAGCTCCCTTTTTCCCATTTTCTTTTATTTCTATTTTTCTGACATTTGTTTTGATTTAATAATAATATTAAATCATTTTATTTACTTATGCCAATTTTTGTAGGAACTAGTGGTATTATTCCAGACCTCCTCAACAAATGGCATAATTTTTGGACATATATTATATATATAACAAATATATATCCAATGCAACTAATTATGCATTAATTCCAAATGCCCAAAATAAATACTTATGAGCTCCTAAAAATATTGGTTTGATTTTTTTATCTCTGTCCAATATTTTCAGAGAGCAACATGAGCATTTTCTTGGACCTTTTTGGAGCAATTTTTATTTGGGTCATTTCCAGAAATGATTCTGAGGGTTTCACAAATCCCCATTTCAAATTTAAATGGAATTTAAACACGATGCACAAATGACTAGCTAGCCTAGGTCATACCAGAACTAGGGATGTGACAACTCTCCCCCACTTGAAAGAATCTCGTCCCGAGATTCAGGGGTCGACGGAAAGAAAGCGAGGTACTCCAGTCGAAGACGATCTTCTTGCTCCCAAGTAGCTTCTCTCTCAGAATGATGAGACCACTGAACCTTGAGAAACTTGATGTTATGACGTCGAGTGACACGCTCTGCTTGATCAAGAATGCGAACCGGGTATTCTCGATATGTGAGGTTATCTTGGAGATCAAGCGTTTCGTGGTCCACTCCGCGGATAGGATCCGAGAAGCAACGCCTGAGTTGAGAGACGTGGAAGACATCGTGCACTTTGGAAAGATGTGGGGGTAGTTCCAACTGGTAGGCAACCTCTCCTCGTTTAGCGAGAATACAAAAAGGACCAATGTAACGAGGAGCCAACTTGCCCTTGATACCGAAACGATGGGTACCCTTCAAAGGAGTAACCCGAAGGTAAGCTTTGTCGCCAACTTCATAAGTCATATCCTTATGATGACGATCATACTGGCTCTTTTGATGAGACTGGGCTGTTTTCAAATTCTCACGAATGATGCGAACTTGCTCTTCTGCCTCCTGGATCATGTCCGGTCCAAAAAATTGTCTTTCACCGGTTTCTGACCAGTTCAGAGGTGTTCGACATCTTCGTCCATAGAGAACCTCAAAAGGAGCTTTCTTGAGACTGGATTGATAGCTATTGTTATAAGCAAACTCGGCGAAAGGAAGACATTTCTCCCAATCCATACCGAATGAGATAACGCAAGCTCTAAGCATGTCTTCGAGAATTTGGTTGACCCTTTCCACCTGACCACTCGACTGAGGGTGGAAAGCGGTACTGAAGGAAAGATGGGTTCCCATGGCAGTTTGGAAACTCTCCCAGAAATGAGAAGTGAAAAGACTACCACGGTCTGAATTGATCTCTAGTGGAACACCATGAAGTGACACTATTCGAGAAATGTATAAGTCAGCGAGCTGACTAGCAGTGATACAGTCCCGAACAGGAAGGAAGTGAGCCACTTTGGAGAGACGATCAATGACTACGAAGATAGCATTATTCCCTTTCTTGGTCCTGGGAAAGCTGGTGATGAAGTCCATACCAACTTTATCCCATTTCCACTCAGGAATAGCTAAAGGCTGAAGAGTGCCAGCAGGCCTTTGATGCTCTGCCTTAACGCAACGACAAATGTCACATTTAGCAATGAACTCAGCGATTTCTCTCTTCATCCTAGTCCACCAGAACCTCTGGCGTAGGTCCTGATACATCTTAGTACTACAGGGATGAATCGTGAGAGGGGATTCATGTGCCTCCTTAAGAATCAATTCTCGCAGATGTTGATTTTTGGGAACCACCAAGTGATTCTCAAAGAAAACAACACCTCGATCATCCATAGAAAAACATCCACCAACTCCCTTCTTAATGTTTCTCTTGATGCGGATAACACCCCTATCAAACTTCTGGTCAGTAATGATCTGATCCTCGAGGGTAGGTTTTGCCACCAAGGTATAAAGGAATCCGTGAGGAGCAATGTGAAGGTTAAGCTTACAGAATTCCTCATGGAGAAGTGGTTGGCCTTGCTGCAACATGAGATTGTTGCAATAGGATTTACGGCTTAGAGCATCAGCCATGACATTGGCTTTGCCTGGGGTGTAGGTAATCCCTAGATCATAATCTGTGATCAACTCCAACCAACGTCTTTGCCTAAGGTTCAGATCTCGTTGGGTGAAGATATACTTGAGACTCTGGTGATCGGTGTAGATCTCGCAACGTTTACCAAGGAGGTAATGTCGCCAGGTCTTGAGTGCATAGACTACGGCTGCAAGCTCTAGATCATGTGTAGGATAATTCTCCTCATGTGGATGAAACTGTCGAGATGCATAGGCAATCACATGACGATCCTGCATAAGAATGCAACCTAGTCCCTGTCGTGAGGCATCGCAGTAGATAACAAAGTCTTTAGTGAAATTCGGTGGCACAAGTATGGGAGCAGAAGTCAGGCGTCTTTTCAGTTCCTGAAAACTGTATTCACACTGTAGGGACCACTCAAACTTTTTATCTTTCTTGAGAAGTTCCGTGAGGGGTTTGGCTACTTTGGAGAAGTTTTCAACAAAGCGGCGACAATAGCTGGCTAGACCAAGGAAACTCCTAACTTGTTTAACGGTTTCAGGTGGAGTCCAATCAAGAACGGCCTTAACTCTCTCGGGGTTGACAGCAATGCCCTTACCAGAGATTACGTGGCCTAGGTAGGTCACTTCTGGCAACCAAAATTCGCACTTGGAGAACTTGGCATAAAGGCGGTGCTCTCTGAGTTTTTCTAACACAAGTCTAAGATGTTCGGCATGCTCTTCCTCGTTCTTCGAGTAAATAAGAATATCATCGAGGTAAACCACGACGAACTTATCTAAGTACTCCATGAAGATCGAGTTCATCAAGCGGGAGAATGTGGCTGGAGCGTTGGTTAGACCGAAGGACATGACGGTGTACTCGTACTGACCATAACGAGTGACAAACGCCGTTTTAGGGATGTCCCCGTTTCTGATCTTGATTTGGTGGTAGCCTAACCTCAAATCCATCTTGGAGAAGACTGAGGATCCAGCGAGCTGATCATACAGATCGTTGATCCTGGGGAGCGGATATTTGTTCTTTATCGTGACAAATTAACGGGACGATAATCTACAACCATCTGATCCGTACCATCCTTCTTCTTGACAAAGAGGACGGGGCAAGCCCAAGGAGAAGAACTAGGACGGATGAAACCCTTTTGCAAGGACTCATCAAGTTGTTTCTTAAGCTCGGCTAGTTCTAAGGGTGCCATCTTGTAAGGTCTCCTAGAGATTGGAGCGGTTCCTGGGATAAGATCTATGACGAACTCTACATCTCTGTCAGGTGGAACACCTGGTAGTTCCTCTGGAAAGACATCCGGAAAGTCACGGACTACCGGGATATCTTCAAGGTCTGGAAGAGGGCTGGCATTAAGAGAATAGAGCTGACGCCTTGCAACTCTAGTGGAGACAGTGACTATCTTGCCAGATGGGTGTGTAAGCTGAACGGACCTGGTGTAACAATCAATCTTGGCATAATGAGCTGTCATCCAGTCCATACCCAAGATGATGTTAATATCTGTAGACTTGAGGGCTATAAGTGAGGCAAGGAATACAAGTCTGTCAACAAGGATTTCGTTACCATGGCTTACACTAGAGGTTTGCCATTTGGATCCAGGAGTTTGAATGACTAGTGGAGAGGGCATATCACAAAATGACATGTTGTGCAAGTTAGCATAGCTTTCAGAAATGAAGGAGTGAGATGCTCCAGTATCGAACAGAACCGATGCTGGATGACAATTGACAAGGAGTGTACCAAGAACGACATCCGGATCATCATGAGCGTCTTTAGCTGAGACGTGAAGCACACGTCCATGTTCAGTGCGAGCTGGCTTGGCACTGATCGTCTTGCGTGATGGCTTACCATGGCCAACAGACTTCTCGGGCTGGGGTGGAGCATAACTAGTCTGAGAGCAGTCACGTGCATAGTGTCCTGGCTTCCCGCATGTGAAGCAAGTCCCTAAAGTTGGACGTGGACCCGCACTGACAAGTGGTCTACCAGTAGGCCTGGGTGGAACATACTGCTGAACTGGATGAGGTGCCACATAAGATGGCCTCGGTACATATTTGGGTGGAAGAGCGGAGTTTGGAACCCAAATCTGGCGCTTCTGAGAACCAGAACCGGAGGAAGATCCCAAATCACGGGTGTGCTTACGAGACTCCTCGTAAGTGAGCTGAGCTGTCTCTGCATTAATGGCCTTGTTTAGCAGAGCTTGGAATGTATCACAATGATGTAGGTGGAGATCACGACGCAACTTGGGGTTGAGACCCTTCCGGAACCTAGCCTGCTTCTTGGCGTCTGTGGACACCTCTTCTGAAGCATAGCGGGCAAGGTTCTCAAACTCTCTACTATAAGCATCAACAGCCATCTTACCCTGGGTGAAACTACAGAACTCTTCTCTCTTGCGATCGATGAGGGCCTGGGGAATGTGATGCTCGCAAAAAGCCTCAATGAAATCCCTCCAGGTAGGAATCTGACCAGCTGGAAGCATAGCCTCATAGTTCTGCCACCAAAGACTAGCAGGACCTTCCAGGTGGTATGTGGCATAGGTGACCTTGTCATCTTCAGCTATGTTCGCGGAACGCAGCTTATGAGTGATGCTACGGAGCCAGTCATCTGCATCGAGTGGCTCAATGGAATGATGAAAGGTGGGTGGGTGCAAGCGGATAAAGTCATGAATGGTCACAGATCCTTTGAATTGATGTGCAGTGTTCTCCTCGATACGTGCCAACAAGCGGTTGGACTCACGCTTGTTCCTCTCCATCTCTAGCATGAACTCTGACAACGAAGGCTGGTCGGGAGGATCCTCATCCCTACCATCTCCGTGGTTCTGGCTACGGGCAACAGAACTTCGCTTAGCTGATGACATTCTGAGAAACGAAACCAAGGACGGAATCAGCATCAACTATAGACTATAGAATGTAGGACAAGGAAATTAGTAACTCTCGAACTCCTAGGGAAATTCCGGCAGCATAACGACAGTAGAATGCTCAGAATGAGACATCCTGCAAACAATGGGGTAGTAGAACAACTCAACATCACCACTCAAGGTTCTGGGATAGTACTAAACAGACTACACCGGAAGTACTCGAAACTGGGATATGACTCTGATCAACCAATCCTATGGGACTACGGAGTAGTAACACATGATCCTGATAGACGGAAGAGAAAGCCTAGTTCCTTAACCCCGCAGGACAGATAGGATGACTCAGATCAGAAGGCCATGAGGTATAAGGAGTAAAAAGAGCCTTACGTTCCTTCCCACAATCAATTCCCTTACATAACTAGAGAATTTCTAGACTCAACTTCGACCAGTTTGGCTTGGTAATCCTACAGGCAGTCAGGCTCTGATACCAAAGCTGTCATAGATAACACTCAGTCCAACCTACATCATGTCCTTAAATAAATTATATATGAAAAATGATCAGAAAAATCTAATCTATCCATCTGTATCATTTTCATGCATGTTAGAGCAACCTAACCTTGCTGTTTAGATGAAACAAGTTAATGCACCTTTATGACTTCATAAAATGGGTTTGCATTTGAATCTTTGGTTCAAATGGACTCATTCCAATCTGTTCTAGCTTGCATTAGCCCAAAACACATTCATTTTGCCATGTCATGATCATGCATCATATTGTGCATTGCATTGATTGTGTTTCTTCCTTATTTGTCGGTATTTGTCCCCTCTCAGTAGATGATGTTCCGACGATGAGTTCGATGACACCGATGAAGAGCTATATTATCTTCGGAAGTGCCAGGCAAGCAAAACCCCCTTGTTCATTCCGATACAATCCCGCTCTCTCGCTCCTGCTCTATTTTACTGCATTAGGACAACAACGATACAACTATTATTTGCTGCGGTAGTTGAACCCCTTTATCCTCTGCATGACCTGTCATTGCCACAGTAAATAGATGAAACCCACTAGCATGAGTAGGAGTTGTTTGAGCCCTGATGTGCCTACTCATTCATGATTGTTGTCATGCCTGCTATTGCTTAGAGTTGTGTCAGGTCTGATTCATCGTGGATGAATCGGAGGTGTGTGAACATGTCCTACTGTTGTGAGCTAAATGTGTGAACACGATTTGGTAAAGGTAGCGGTGAGAGGCCATGTAGGAGTACATGGTGGGTTGTCTCATTGCAGCCGTCCTCAGGAACTGAGTTCTGTGTTTGTGATCCATGAACAGTTACTACCACACATTGGGCTCCAGGCGCTCCAAGCTCTCTCGACTTATTAATCAACTTGATCTCTGTCCAGGAGTTGCAACTAGTTTCTGGTGTTTGTAGGTAGTGTTAGTAGTCTACCAAGTGGCACCCGGTATAGGTGGGCTTGGGACAGACTAGGAACAGTGGCCCGATGTACCAAGTGGCACCCGGATGGTGGGCTTGGGAACCCTGCACACATCGTTTGGGGCCGTGAGCGACACCCCGGCCGGATCTCCTTGCGGATGGAACCCGAATAGGCGATAAACCTGGACGAGAGACTTGTGTGGTTAGTCAGGTCGTGGCCGACACCCTCGCTGGCCCAGTCAGGCACGACCTGACTAACCACAACGTCGGTATCATGTCAAATAGTTCTTCATCGGTGTCATCGATCACATCGTCGGTATCACGTCTATCGAGAGGGGTCAAATACCGGCAACACAGAAGGAAACACAATCAATGCAATGCACAATATGATGCATGCCCATGACATGGCAATATGCTTATGATTTGAGCTGATGCAACTAAAACCATATTAAATGAAGTTGGTTTGAATCAAAGATTCAAATTCAAACTCCATATGTGATTTATTACATGCCATTTAATTGAATTGTCCTAAACAGTGAACAAAAGTTGTTCTAACATGCATGAAAATGGTACAGATGGATAGATTGGATTTTTCTGATCATTTTTCATATATAAATTATTTCATTCTGAGCTACGGTTGAATTTATATGAATTTTGGAAGTTTGGGATATTTCCTGGAATTTCCTGGATTATTTTTATTCCAGAAAATGATTAATTGCGTCGGCACTACGTCACTGTGACGTCAGCGGTCAACGGGCTGGTCCAGGTCAAACCTGACCAATGGGGTCCACTGGTCAGTGACTCAGGGCTAGTTAGAGTCGCTGACATGTGGGCCAGGTCAAAGTCCACGTCAGCTTGGTCAAAACTGACGTGTGGGCCTACTGTTTTAAATAACTAATCTAGTTATTTTTGTTAAGCAATAAACTAACAGGTGGGTCCCACTGTCAGCGTCTAGTGTTAGACTAACAGGGTTAGTTAGCCCTAATCTAATGACTGCCACGCGAGCTAACCGGCGATTAGCCGCCGGTGCTAAGCAGGGTGCGGCGGCGCTCCTCGTCCGGCCATCTCCGGGGACTAGAGTTCACGCGGCTGGGCTCTACGGATGCAGCACATCAAGGTGCATCGGTTGGTGGCCGTGGGTGGTGCCGGGGTGGACTACAGCGGCGACGGCAAGGACGACAGCGGCGGCCGGAGCTCGGCTAAGCGCGGGCGCGGTGCTGTAGCTCGTAGGCGAGTGAATGGAGCTGCTAGGCAGCACCTAAAGGGCAGCAGGAGCATGTCGGAGCTACTACGCGAGGCGGAGGTGCTTGGGGGCACGGAGCTCGCCGGCCATGGCGGACGGCGGCTTCGGGCGCTCACGGGGCAGCGGCTACGGGGCACACGCGAGAGAGAGAGGTGAGGGGAAAGGAAGAGGGGCTCACGGCGGACTCGCAGAGCAGCTCAATGGGCTCGGGGAAGCTTTGGTTGCCGCGAATACAACGACGGCGATCCATGGCGGCCGAGGCCTAAGACGACGATGGTGGCGTCGCTTCGCGCGTCCCGCAGGCGCGAGCTTCGTCTTGGGGCTCCTTGGCGTCTAGGTGGAGCCTTGGGGCATGGAGGAAGGTGAGGGGGGTGGCTCTGGGCACGATGGCGGCGAACGGCAGCGGCGGTCGCTCTCGGGCGGCTGCGAGGAGAGAAACCAGATAGGGAGAGAGAACTAGGGAGTGAGGAAAAAGGTCGAGGGGTCCAGGGGGGGGGGCGTGGCCGTCTCCGTGGTGCTGGAAGGGCCTCGAGGGCGTGAGGCAGGCAGGGAGGAGGCCACGGCATCGCCAGCGCTCACCACCGAGCTGCTTCGGGGCGAGGGGAGGAAGACGACAGGAGGAGGTGGGCTGGGCCAGCTCCTAGGCTGCACAGTGCTGGGCCTGTGGGCTTTAGGTAAGCGCCAGGTACTAACTCTCTCTCTCTCTTTTCCTGTTTTCTATTTTTCTGCAGCTTTGTGGCTTTATTAAAAATACTAAATCAATCCCAAAAAACATGCAACTGCTCATGACCACTGTTAGAAATATATCCTATAGTAAACATTTCAGTTTGGGATTATTTGAGCATTTAAAATATTTTATAGTATTTAAATGCCCAAATGCAAATAAGTAATGATTTAATTCAAAAATCCAGAATGGCCTAAAAATATTTGCATCATTTTTGGCAGAGGTTTTCACCTTTACCAGAAATCATGAACATTTCCAGAGGGCATTTTGGGTTTATTGAAAAAGATTTTATTTTGACCCTAGTTGAATTCACTAGCTGCTAGGGTTTATCAGCCCCCATTTCAAGTTTCATAAAAAAATTTAAACATGATGCATGGATGCTAAAGCAAAAACAAGCAAGGCCTGAACTGGGGATGTGACAACTCACCCCCACTAAACAAGAATCTCGACCCGAGATTCAAGCGTAGGGTAAGACGAAGGGAAACGCAACCTAACACAATCTTCACGATCCAGGTTTCCCTTCATAAGAACATTGATTCGATCACCATCATTGTCTCGATGTCTTCCTCTTTCGAGATCTTTATCCAATTCGATGACGACAAAAGAGACTCTATAGAAAATGATCTCCTCGAAGATGGAACACTCAAGATCAACTCACGGAATGAGACGTTGAACATCTCTTGAGCTGAGAGGCAAAACACACATCTAGAGGGATGGAGTGGAACAAGTGATAAGGGTTCACTAGGTAGACAACAATTCCACACTTAAAGGGGTGGTGAACGGTTGTCAACGTAGCGAGGAGTTGAGTTGCCATGATGCCACAACGGGACATCCTGGAGGAGGGTGATTCGTAGATTATTACCATAAGTGGCAAAAAGAATTACCTTTGATATAGAGATCATTGAGACTCTCTATATCAGCCTAAGGCAAATCACAACAATCGATTGGCGGAGTTCGAAGGAATGTCATACTCATACTAGAATGGATGATGTGGATTACCTTGTTGAAGACAACACAAGTGATAATTTTAGTAACTAGGGAGAAGCTCAACAGTAGAGGGTGAGTCTACTATTTGAAAAGGTTATAGCATAACCGAGGAAACTGAGAGCACTATGCAATTAATGCCGACGATAAAACCTAGCACTTGCGTGTGCTCTCAAGAACTTGAGCATTTCCATATTCATCAAGGTTTTACCAATATCCGTGTCAAGGATCCTGGCAACACAACATACTACCATGATGAATGGTGATGGACGATGCAGATGCAAAAAGGAGATAACACTTTCTCAGAGTTCACCTTGGCGGAGCCAAGGGGCAAAATCTAGATGATCGACCGAGAGACATTTAGCACTCCGCTTCTAATGTTCTCCTTGATGTGCTAGCGCAACCCATTTATTAAACTGTGTTGATATCTAGAACATCAAGTAAAAGGTCGGACTTCAGGAACACAAAAATACATAAGTAACAACTAGGGAATAGATCCTACGAAATCCTTATGGGGAGGTGGCCAACTTCCTCAATCAAGATACTACAATAATAGGTCTTCCGGCTGGGTGAGTTAGCCACGACATCCACTTTACCGATTACAGAGAGACCATTACTATAGTTCTTGGGAAATGTTTCAACCATCATATCTGCCTGAGATTCAGATCTGGTTGGTGTCAGAATAATCCAGACTCATCGAGTCTAGGAAGAAAAATGAAAGTTTGCAACACAAATCGACGAGATGACGTTGCGAGATTCTCGGGAAATGAACTACGATAGCAAGCTCCAAAACATGAGCTAGTTCTGCTACACACATGTGAACACGCTGTCCCAGACAAACATGATCACATGGTAGTCTTACAATAAAACACTACCCAGTTCTGGTAGGGAACCATCATCGGGGATATCAGAGTCTTGTGCATTACCATGGACTAGCACTTAACTCCTTTTCCTGAACAAATCAGTCAGTGGCTTGGGGTGCTACGGAATACATATGGAGCGGAGGTAATTAATCTACCAAACCATAGTATACTTTGCACATGTGTGACTAACTTGGGATGATTCCAAAGGAAACAAACATTGACTTCCTTGAATTCACGGCAACAACTTGCATCAAATGCACATGAATTAAAGGGAGTCACTTCTTTCATCCGAACATATGCTTCATGAACGGAATACGAAGGCATTGCTTACAAAGTTTCCAACACTAGGTTTATGTTCAACATGAATCATGGGGGAGACAAAATGCTGCTGATGGGCTCAACAGCAACTCATCGGAATTTCCATATCACTGGACTTCCACCATCATGTGAACATGGTGATAGCATTGGTCAGACCCAAAAGATATAATGGTGTATGCTCGAGGAAACAACCACAAGTAAGACAACATTACACACATCGTTGGTTCTGATTTGATTTGAGGATAGCCCACACTCAAATCAAAGTTTTGGCAAGACAATAGGTCCAACAACTGATCACGAGGATCAATCGATGAAGATATCATCTTTCTTCTACACATACAAGATATCCCTTAAAATGAACTAAATCGGACAAGCTTCCATCTTCCAACTCTCCAAGTTGTTGTTTAGCTTAACCAACTAGCTCAGGGGTACCCAACATAGATTCTTGGAGAAGGGGTGGTTACAAGGAACCAACTTGATCACGAACTCAACATAGTGGTCAGGTGACAACCTGGTGATACTTCCGAGAAGATATTCGGAGAATCACAAACCACCGATATGTTAATATGCTCGAGAACAATCTTGCCTTTCAGAGCAAGACGATATGAACAATAGAGCGAGGGATTGACTCAATCCTAAGTCATTGATCGGAGAGTGCACTGGAAATAAGGACTAGGTAGCACGATCAATCTTAGGATGACGATTCCATAACCAACACACTAAGAATGAGAGTATTGTCCATTAACTACCAAGCAACCGAGTTGCTAGGAGTATAGATTTCACACATCACGATTCACTTGTCGGCGTTCCGGTTATAATAATACGGGAACCAAGGAATGAATATCGATGGCGAGAAGTATCACTGTATCAAGAGTTCATCGGATGGTGCGCAATTCCCATGATAACCTTAATATAAAGAGGGTAATACTTCAGGGTAGAACAGAACAAAAACTGGATTAGTATTTTGGTCTGCGGAGTATGACTACTTTGACCCAATCCTAGACATGGATGAGGTACTGGAGTTTGTTTCTCCTAGTCATTACGGAATAGAATGGCTCGACGGACCACAAGGGTAATAGGCATTGACGAATGCATAATCACTCCTGACTATCAATTGATAGACAAGGGCCAGAAAACAACTAAAGAGGGACAACTCAAAAGAACATATGATTTTCTGGGTTGTGGATGCATAGATTAGCATGTCGAACAAGTTCAAGATGTTTCTTCCGGATAACCCATGCAGAAAAGTAGAACTGGCAGAGTCACAACATGGAATCGAGAACTCATCAAGAGCACTCTGGTTGTGATCTTTTGGTTCAAAAGAACTTCTGCCATAGGCAGTTCATGGTATTTGGAAGAAGGAAATACCACAGACCTCGAGTACTAACGCAAAGGTTACTAATAACGTAAGGGAGCTAGCAATTACTATCAACATGAAGTAAGTAGGGTGAATCTTGGGTTCAAAACCCAGAATAGAATGCCTACTAACTAAGTTGCATCACGGGATGCTTTCGAGGATGGTGGCCAGAATCATCACACTGGGAACACAAATCATGGCTAGATTACTAGATGATCCCCTAAGACATCTAAGGTCATAATAATAGCTCCTACATATATGTTAAGGCAACAGAGCACCTCAACTCACTGATTAGTGTGGTTAACCCGGCCAGAAAGGACATCGAAATAGAGGGAAGGATTTTGCAATTGCATCAGATTATTTAGAAACCTAGGATGACTCGGACATCATAACGGCTGTAAATGCTCAAAAGATTTGAGACATGCTACAAAAATGGTGGCATAACCACTCGATCATCATAATATCAAGGTTCTGAGATCAACTATGAACATACAGAAGATAGTAGGAGCTGAACTCAAGTTTAGAACCATCACTCCTATTGGTCTACGGATTAGTAACACGTGATCCTGATAGAAAGATGAGAAGCCTAGTTCTTAATCCCCGTAGAAGAGAAGAGGTTGACTCAGATCAGAAGGGCATAAGGTATAAGGAGTAAAAAGAGCCTTACATTCCCACCCACAATCAATTCCCCTACATAACTAAAGAATTTCTAGACTCAACTTCGACCAGTTTGGCTTGGTAATCCTACAGGCAGTCAAGCTCTGATACCAAAGCTGTCAGGACCCCGACTCAATGCCACATCGATCTAGCATGTAACACTTCATATCACTTTGCGGCCTCACGCACAGTATCCCCATGGGTGTCGCCTTACCTTTGCCCGGGACCATTTGCGTCTTTTGGCACACGTATATGATAGTGTCGCTAGCATCCATATGATAAGGAGCCCTGGCTGACATGGCTAGTCGTAAACCCAAAGTGGCACAAACTTACAGGGACATGCATCCATGACCCAGCATCGAACGTGTCGGTCATCAGCGAGTGAATCCAGGCTGTAGCACTGGGCTAACAGGACTCCGGTGAACCGGGCTGTAGCGGGCTAACAGGACTCCGGTATTCATCGCGTGACATTTCCCCGAAGGGACAGACACAAGAACGAAGAAGGACACATGCCGGCCAGCCTAAGTGTTCCGGAGCAGTAGCAAGCTACCATGGCTCAGTGGAAACACTAGGAGACATTTCCCGGTAAGAGAGGCTACTAAGGATAAACAACTAGATAGTCAGATCCCACACATACCAAGCATTTCAATAACATACACACAATATGCTCGATATGTGCAAATACAACATGGCATCACAACATGACTCTACAAGTCAAGTATTTATTCAATAGGCTCCGAGGAGCGAGATATTACAAACATGGGTCTCATGACCCAGCATTCAGAGCACACAAGTCAAGCACAAGCGAAAGCTTAACATGTCTGAGTACAGACATCTACAAATGAAAAAAAAGCTGAGAAGCCTGACTATCTACCAGATCCTGTCGAGGGCACAAGATCGTAGCTGAGGTAACAAGCTAAACGTTGAAGTCCACGCGGTACTACTAGCGAGACTGAAGTCTCTCTGCAAAAACATAAATTAAGCAACGTGAGTACAAATGTACCCAGCAAGACTTATATCAGATCTATCTACATATGCATCAGTATCAACAAAGGGGTGGTGGGGTTTAACTACAGCAAGCCAGCTTTGACTCGGTGGCTAACCTGAACTACGACTGCAAGTAACTCTTTTGAGGTGGCGCACATGAGTCCACATATTCACCATATCAATACACCACTATGGATCCGCTCCCGTCTCCCTACGAGAACGCCATCCATAGCACTCACGCTTATCTTGCGTATTTTAGAGTATCCACTTTCACTTGTCTATGAACTTTATAGGCAACCCAGAAGTCCTTTACCGCGGACACGGCTATTCGAATAGATCATATTAACCCTGCAGGGGTGTACTTCTTCACACACGCTCTCACCACTTACCGCCGTTTACACGACATGTACTCGGCAACCTTCAAGCGGAAGCCCAGCGAGGGTGTCGGCCACGACCTGACTAACCACACAAGTCTCTCGTCCAGGTTTATCGCCTATTCGGGTTCCATCCGCAAGGAGATCCGGCCGGGGTGTCGCTCAAGGCCCCAAATGACGTGTGCAGGGTTCCCAAGCCCACCATCCGTGTGCCACTTGGTACACCGGGCCACTGTGCCTAGTCTGTCCCAAGCCCACCTGTACCGGGTGCCACTTGGTAGACTACTAACACTACCTACAAACACCAAAAACTAGTTGCAACTCCTGGATAGAGATCAAGTTGATTAATAAGTCGAGAGGGGCACTTAAGCATTCCAATGCGTGGTAGTAGCTGGTCATGGATCATAAACACAGAACTCAGTTCCTGAGGACGGCTGCAATGAGACAACCCACCATGTACTCCTACATGGCCTCTCACCGCTACCTTTACCAAATCGTGTTCACACACTTAGCTCACACACAGTAGGACATGTTTACACACCTCTGATTCATCCCCGATGAATCAGACCTGACTCAACTCTAAGCAGTAGCAGGCATGACAAACAAGCATAAATGAGTAGGCACATCAGGGCTCAAACAACTCCTACTCATGCTAGTGGGTTTCATCTATTTACTGTGGCAATGACAGGTCATGCAAAGGATAAAGGGGTTTAGCTACCGCAGCAAATAACAGATGAATCGGTGTTGTCCTAATGCAGTAAAAGAGAGCAGGGGCGAGAGAGTGGGATTTTATCGGAATGAACAAGGGGTTTTTGCTTGCCTGGCACTTGAGAAGATAGTATAGCTCTTCATCGGTGTCAACGAACTCATCGTCGGTACGTCGTCTACTGAGAGGGGACAAACACCGGCAAACAAGGAAGAACACAATCAATGCAATGCACAATATGATGCATGATCATGACATGACAATATGCTATGGTTTGAGCTAATGCAACTAGCAACAAGTTAAATGAAGTTGGTTTGAATCAACGATTCAAATTCAAACTCCATATGTGATGTTTTAAATGCCATTTGATTGAATTGTCCTAAACAGTAGTCATAAGTTGTTCTAACATGCATGAAAATGGTACAGATGGATAGATTGGATTTTTTTGATCATTTTTCATATATAAACTATCTCATTTGGAGTTACGGTTGATTTTATATGATTTTTAGAAGTTTATACTATTTCCTGGAATTTCCTGGTTTAATTAAAATCCATAAAATCACTTACTGCGTCAGCATGACGTCACCCTGATGTCAGCAGGTCAACTGGGCGCCTCCAGGTCAAACCTGACACGTGGGACACATCAGTCAGTGACTCAGGGGTTAATTAAGGTTAAAACTAATCGTAACCAAAACTAATAATGGTCTGGGGCCCATATGTCAGTGAGAGAGGGGTTTAATTAGCAGGGTCATTAGTGGCTAATGACGGCGCCACGTCACCAGCCACCGAAGTTAGACGCCGGCGACCTCAAGCCGCGGCGGAAGGTCGCCGGAGCGGTGCTACGGGCGGCAATGGGTCAAGCCAAGGGCACTAGGGGGTTGCCCTCGCTCGCCCGCATCCAGGGGAAGCACCGGCTGGTCGCGGGGCGATCTGTAGCGGCGGCGGCGGCAAGTTGGACGGCGGCCAGAGTTCGGCCAGTTCCGGCTCGGCGCTAGGGTGCACGGTAGGTCTAACTGAGCACGGGGCAACGCTCAGACGCGAGTGGCAGCAGCTGTGGCCGCGGCGGCGCCATGGACGGCAGCAGCAAGCTCGAGGGAGGCCGGACGGCGATGTGGCGTTGCCGGGGATCTCAGGCGCTGGAGGTTGAAGACGATGGTGATGGCGGCATTGCAGGGGCTCCCGGGGTGCGGTTGCTTGGCGAGGAGGGGGAGGTGGTCAAGGTGGAGCTCCTTGGTGCGTTGGAGAGGCGTGGCAGTGGCCCTGGCCGCGGTGAATGGCGGTGTGGCCACGGCGGCTTCGGCCATGAGGGGAAAAAGAGTGAGGGAGCGAGAGGGAGAGAGAGAGGAGGGTCCAGGAGGTGCCGTGGCGTCCGCAGCGGCATCGCGGAAGGGGGCAGGCAGGCAGCTGCGTGCCGGCACGCGCGGGTGCCGTGCTCGGCTTGCCTCTGCCAGTAGGCAGAGGTTGAAGACAGGTATGCCCCTGGTGGGCTGGGCCGCACAGTAGTGGGCATCTGGGCTATAGGTAAGCGCCAGGTAGTCCTTCTCTCTCTCTCTCTTTTATTTGTTTTAGTTTTCTATTTCTTCTGTAGCTTTAGGGCTTTATTTAAAATACCAGAACAAACCCAAAAATCAAGGAACTGCTCATGGATACTGTTAGAATATTACCAACAGCAAACATTTTAGTTCATGATTATTTTGACATTTAAAATATTTTATAGCATTTAAATGCCCAAATGCAGATAGAGTATGATTTAATCCAGAGCCCAAATATGTCATGGAAAAATGTGCATCACCTCTGGTTACTGTTTCCAGCATTTTCGAAGAATGATGAACATTTTTGGAAGCCATTTGGATTCACTAAAAATATTTTTAGGTTGAACCTATTTGAATTCCATTGGTGCTAGGGTTTGAAGATCCCCATTTCAAATTTCCATGAAAGTTAAACATGATGCTAGCAAGATGCAAACACTAGGCAGCACCAGAAGCTAGGGATGTGACAACTCACCCCTACTAAACAAGAATCTCATCCCGAGATTCAAGCATAGGGTAGGATGAAGGGGGAACGCAAACTAACATAATCTTCATGATCCAGGTGGCACTTCATCAGAATGTTGAATCGATAACCATCTTGTCTCGTCGTCTTGCTCTGAGAACTCCAACTAACATGACAAGAAGAGGAAAGGAAAACTCTAGAAGAATCGATCTTCTCGAAGACCAATCAACTTAGGATCAACTCACAAAGTGAGTCATAGCAACATCTCTCGAGCTGAGACACGAAGCGTACATCTAGAGGAATGGAGTGGAATGGATGATGAAGGTTCACTAGGTAGACAACAATTCCACACTTATGTGGGTGGTGAATGGTTGTCAACGTAGCAAGGAGTTGAATTGCCATGATACCATAACGAGACATTTTAGAGGAGGTGACTCATGGAGTCATCCCTTAAGTGGCAAAAGAATTACCTTTGATTCAAAGATCATTGAAACTCTTTATACTGGCTTAAGGCAAATCACAAATGATCATTTGGAAGAGTTCGAAAGAGTGGCATACTCAGTTTGGAAAGGAAACTAGAGTTATAAGACAACTCGGCAAATGGAAGGCACAATCCAATGGATACCGGGGATATAACCTAGTGACTGAGCGTGCTCTCAAGAACTTGAGCATTTCCATATTCATCAGGGTCTTACCAACATCCATGTCAAGGATCCTGACAACACAACATACTACCATGATGAATGGTGATACCAAAGCTGTCAGGGATGGCACAACCTACAGAGCTTGGAATTTCTATGACAATGCTCCAGCTACATTCTCCCGCTTGATGAACTCGATCTTCATGGAGTATTTAGATAAGTTCGTCGTGGTTTACCTCGATGATATTCTTATCTACTCGAAGAACGAGGAAGAGCATGCTGAACATCTTAGACTTGTGTTAGAAAAACTCAAAGAGTACCGCCTTTATGCCAAGTTCTCCAAGTGTGAATTTTGGTTGCCAGAAGTGACCTACCGAGGCCACGTAATCTCTGGTAAGGGCATTGCTGTCAATCCCGAGAGAGTTAAGGCCGTTCTTGATTGGACTCCACCTGAAACCGTTAAACAAGTTAGGAGTTTCCTTGGTCTAGCCAGCTATTGTCGCTGCTTTGTTGAAAACTTCTCCAAAGTAGCCAAACCCCTCACGAAACTTCTCAAGAAAGATAAAAAGTTTGAGTGGTCCCCACAGTGTGAGTACAGTTTTCAGGAACTAAAAAGACGCCTGACTTCTGCTCCCATACTTGTGCCACCGGATTTCATTGAAGACTTTGTTATCTACTGCGATGCCTCACGACAGGGACTAGGTTGCATTCTTATGCAGGATCGTGATGTGATTGCCTATGCATCTCGACAGTTGCATCCACATGAGGAGAATTATCCTACACATGATCTAGAGCTTGCAGCTGTAGTCTATGCACTCAAGACCTGGCGACATTACCTCCTTGGTAAACATTGCGAGATCTACACCGATCACCAGAGTCTCAAGTATATCTTCACCCAACCGGATCTGAACCTTAGGCAAAGATGTTGGTTGGGGTTGATCATAGATTATGATCTAGGGATTACCTACACCCCAGGAAAAGCCAATGTCATGGCTGATGCTCTAAGCCGTAAATCCTATTGCAACAACCTCATGTTGCAGCAGGGCCAACCACTTCTCCATGAGGAATTCTGTAAGCTTAATCTTCACATTGCTCCTCACGGATTCCTTTCCACCTTGGTGGCGAAACCTACTATTGTGGATCGTATCATAGAAGTCCAGAAGCATGATACATGAATCTCCTGAATCAAGAAAGATATCTCCAAGGGAGTAGCTGGTTGTTTCTCTATAGATGAACGAGGTGTTGTTTACTTTGGGAACCGCTTGGTGGTTCCCAAGAGTCAGCAGATGCAACAGTTGATTCTTAAGGAGGCGCATGAATCTCCTCTCACGATTCATCCCGGTAGTACTAAGATGTATCAGGACCTACGCCAGAGGTTCTGGTGGACTAGGATGAAGAGAGAGATTGCTCAGTTCATTGCTAACTTTGACGTTTGTCGTCGCGTTAAGGCAGAGCATCAAAGACCTGCTGGCACCCTTCAGCCTTTAGCTATTCCTGAATGGAAATGGGATAAAGTTGGTATGGACTTCATCACCGGCTTTCCCAGGACCAAGAGAGGGAATAATGCTATCTTCGTAGTCATTGATCGTCTCTCCAAAGTGGCGCACTTCCTACCTGTTCGAGAGAGTATCACCGCTAGTCAGCTCGCTGACTTATATATTTCTCGAATAGTGTCACTTCATGGTGTTCCACTAGAGATCAATTCAGACCATGGTAGTATTTTCACTTCTCATTTCTGGGAGAGTTTCCAAACTGCCATGGGAACCCATCTTTCCTTCAGTACTGCTTTCCACCCTCAGTCGAGTGGTCAGGTGGAAAGGGTCAACCAAATTCTCGAAGACATGCTTAGAGCTTGCGTTATCTCATTCGGTATGGATTGGGAGAAATGTCTTCCTTTCGCCGAGTTTTCTTATAATAATAGCTATCAATCCAGTCTCAAGAAAGCTCCTTTTGAGGTTCTCTATGGACGAAGATGTCGAACACCTTTGAACTGGTCAGAAACCGGTGAAAGACAATTCTTTGGACCGGACATGATCCAGGAGGCAGAAGAACAAGTTCGCATCATTCGTGAGAAGTTGAAAACAGCCCAGTCTCGTCAGAAGAGTCAGTATCACCGCCATCATAAGGATATGACTTATGAAATTGGCGACAAAGCTTACCTTCGGGTCACTCCTTTGAAGGGTACCCATCGTTTCGGTATCAAGGGCAAGTTGGATCCTCGTTACATTGGTCCTTTTCTCATTCTCGCTAAACAAGGAGAGGTTGCCTACCAGTTGGAACTACCCCCACATCTTTCTCGAGTTCATGATGTCTTCCACGTCTCTCAACTCAGGCGTTGCTTATCGGATCCCATCCGCGGAGTGGACCACGAAACGCTTGATCTCCAAGATAACCTCACATACCGAGAGTACCCGGTTCGCATTCTTGATCAAGCAGAGCATGTTACTCGACGTCAGAACATCAAGTTTCTCAAGGTTCAGTGGTCTCATCACTCCGAGAGAGAAGCTACTTGGGAGCGAGAAGATCGTCTTCGACTGGAGTACCCCACTTTCTTTCCGTCGAACCCTGAATCTCGGGACGAGATTCTCTCAAGTGGGGGCGAGTTGTCACATCCCTAGTTCTGGTATGACCTAGACTAGCTAGTCATTTGTGCATCATGTTTAAATTCCATTTAAATTTGAAATGAGGATTTGTGAAACCCTCAGAATCATTTCTGTAAATGACCTAGATAAAAATTGCTCCAAAAATGTCCAAGAAAATGCCCATGTTGCTCTCTGAAAATATTGGACAAAGATAAAAATCAAACCAATATTTTTAGGAGCTCATAAGTATTTATTTTGGGCATTTGGAATTAATGCATAATTATTTGCATTGGATATATATTTGTTATATATAATATATATGTCCAAAAATTATGCCATTTGTTGAGGAGCTCTGGAATAATAGCACTAGTTCCTACAAAAATTGGCATAAGTAAATAAAATGATTTAGTATTTTTATTAAATCAAAACATATGTCTGAAAATAGAAAAAGAAATAGGATAAGGGAACCTACCTAGCGCTTACCTCCCTGTGTAGCCCGTTACTGTGCAGCCCAGCAGCAGCCCAGCCCGCCTCCTCCTCTGTCGTCTTCCTCCCCCTCGCCCAAGCAGCTGCGTGCCCGCGCCGCAGCCGGCCGCGGCCATGCGCCCGGCCACCTCCTGCTTCCCCCTCGTCGCTCCGGATGACCCGGACAACGCCACGCGACGCCCCGCACCTCTCTCCCACTCTCTCATTCCTCCCCCTCCCCTGGTCTCTCTCCCACGCGCACGGCCGAACGCCACCCGTCGCCGCTGACGAGCACCACCGCGGCCATCGTCGTCCCCTCGCCCCTCCGTCGTGCCCAGAAGCTCCGCTGCGTCTCCCTCGTCCTCTCCGACGAGCCAAACAAGCTGTAGCGCCCTGCAACGCCATCCTCGACGCCTTTTCCAACCGCCGGCCGCCGTGGATCTCTGTCGCTGCTCGCCGCCGTCAGTGCCTCCCTCGAGCTCGCTGTCGTCTCTTCCGGTCCCTTGTGAGCCCTCCCGCGTCGGTTCCCCTCCTCTCCTGCCTCCCAGTGCGCCGTAGCCGCACGCCCGCTTGAGCCGAGCTCCGGCCGCCACCGCGAGCCCCGCTCCAGCGAGCTCCGGCGCCCCCGCGGCTTCCCGTCTGCTCCCCTGGATGCGGACGAGCCCGGGCTACGCCACGGTGCCCTTAGCCGCCGCCCCCGTGGCCTGTAACGCGGACGCCGCCGCGTCCTGAGGTCGCCGCCGACGACCTCGCTGGCCTGACGGGTGGGCCCTATCAGCCAGGTGATTAGCTTAGTGCTAATCACCGCCTAATTAACCACTGACACTGACCAGTGGGCCCCGGCCCCCTAATCCTTTCAATTAAGGAAATAACCCCCTGTTTAACCCCGTGTA
This sequence comes from Triticum aestivum, assembly GCF_018294505.1. Lineage (NCBI taxonomy): Eukaryota > Viridiplantae > Streptophyta > Magnoliopsida > Poales > Poaceae > Triticum > Triticum aestivum. Next base: position 282,516,089 of record NC_057804.1, on the reverse strand, counting down.
ACTGACGTGTGGACCCCACATGTCAGGTTTGACCCCAGTCAGCCGCAGTTGACTTGCTGACGTCATGCTTACTCAATGCTGACGTAGTAATGCAATTTTCTGGATTTATTCTTATTCAGGAATTTCCAGAAAATGCCCAAAACTTCAAAAATTCATAGAAATTCAACCGTAGCTCAGATTGAAATAATTCATATATGAAAAATTATCAGAAAATGCAATCTATCCATCTGTACTAGTTTCATGCATGACTAACCAACTTATACCTACTGTATAAGTGAAAACATGTTAATGGCATTTATAAAGAGTTAACTTGGAGTTGCATTTGAACTCTTGGTTCAAATGAACTCCAACCAAATGATTGCTAGCTGCATTAGCTCAAACAGCATCACATCTTCATGCCATTTTCATGCATCATATAGTTGCATATGCTTGTGTTTTGATTGTCGACACCGTTCCTTCTCGATAGGTCCTGCTCCGGAGAGTTTTCCAGAGCACCTGTCCAAGGAGCAGTGCCACCCTGTTGATCTATCAGGCAAGCAAACCCCCTTGTTCATTCCGATACAATCCTACTCTCTCGCTCCTGCTCTCAGTCATTGCATTAGGACAACAACGATTCATCTGCTACTTTGTGCTGCGGTAGTTGAACCCATTCCTTTGCATGACCTGTCATTGCCACAGTAAATAGTTGAAACCCACTAGCATGTGTAGGAGTTGATTGAAGCCATTGTTGTGTTCCTACCATGTTATGCCTGCTATTGCTTAGAGTGTGTCAGGTCTAATTCATTGGGAATGAATTGGAGTGCAGTGTTCTATGTTCTGATGCTGAGAGTGAAGTGTGTGAACACGATTTGGTAAAGGTAGTGGTGAGAGGCCATGTAGGAGTACATGGTGGGTTGTCTCACTGGAACCGCCCTTAAGCACTGAGTTCTATGTATGTTGTCCAATGACTCGATACTACCACACATTGGGTTCCGGTAAGTCGGCCCCTCTCGACTTATTAACTAACTTGATCTCTGTCCAGGAGTCGCAACTAGTTTCTGGTGTTTGTAGGTAGTGCTAATTTTCTACCAAGTGGCACCCGGCAGGGTGGGCTTGGGACAGACTAGGCACAGGTGGCACGGTGTACCAAGTGGCACCCGGATGGTGGGCTTGGGAACCCTGCTCACATCGTTTGGGGCCGTGAGCGACACCCCGGCCGGATCTCCTTGCGGATGGAGCCCGAATAGGCGATAAACCTGGACTAGAGTCTTGTGTGGTTAGTCAGGTCGTGGCCGACACCCTCGCCAGGCTTCCGCTTGAAGGTTGCCGAGATACATGACGTTTACATGGCGGTAAGTGGCGAGAGCGTGTGTGAAGAAGTACACCCCTGCAGGGTTAACATGATCTATTCGAATAGCCGGGTCTGTGGTTATGGACTTCTTGGATGCTTACATGGTACATAGACAACTTGAAGTGGATACTCTAAAATGCTCAAGACAAGTGTGAGTGCTATGGATGGCCTTCTCGTAGGGAGACAGGGATGAATCCATAGTAGTGTATTGTTTGGTGATTAGTGGACTCGTGTGCGCCATATCACCTCAAAGAAGTTCTGGTAGTCGTAGAACAGGATAGCCACAGAGTCAAAGCTGGCTTGCTGCAACTAAACCCCACATTACCCTCTTGATACAAATGCATGTATGATAGGATCTGATGTAAGTCTTGCTGAGTACCTTTGTACTCATGTTGCTTTATTTATGTTTTTGCAGCGGAGACTTCGGTCTTACTAGTGTTCTCGTGGACTTCGACAAGTAGCTTGTACCTCAGCTACGATCTTGATCGGATATTGTAGTTAGTCAGGCTCTTCAGCCTTTTTCATTTGTAGATGTCTGTACCCAGACATGTAATGCTTCCGCTTGTTGCTTGTTTGCTCTGATTGTTGGGTCATGTGACCCTATTTGTAATAAATGCTACGATGGCTCTTTGAGCCTTATCTTTATGAGTTGTTGAGTTATGCTCTGATACCAAAGCTGTCAGGACCCTAATTCTATGCCACACCGACCTAGCATGTAACACCTCATATCACTTTGCGGCCTCACGCACGGTATTCCCACGGGTGTCGCCTTACCATGCCCGGGACCGTTTGCGCCTTTTGGCACACGTATATGATAGTGTCGCTAGCATCCATATGACAAAGAACCCGGGCTGACATGGCTAGTCGTAAACCCAAAGTGGCACAAACTTATAGGGACAGGCATCCATGACCCGGCATCGAACGTGTCGGTCATCAGCAAGCTACCATAGCTCAGTGGAAGCACTAGGAGACATTTCCCAGTAAGAGAGGCTACCAAGGATAAACAACTAGGTTGTCAGATCCCACACATACCAAACATTTCAATAACATACACACAATATGCTCGATATGTGCAAATACAACATGGCATCACAACATGACTCTATGACTCAAGTATTTTATTCAATAGGCTCCGAGGAGCGAGATATTACAAACATGGGTCTCGCGACCCAACATTCAAAGCATACAAGTCAAAGCACATGCGGAAGCTTAACATGTCTGGGTACAGACATCTATAAATGAAAAAGGCTGAGAAGCCTGACTAACTATCAGATCCTGCCGAGGGCACAAGATCGTAGCTGAGGTAACAAGCTAAACGTCGAAGTCCACGTGGAACTACTAGCGAGACTGAAGTCTCTCTGCAAAAACATAAATTAAGCAACGTGAGTACAAATGTACCCAGCAAGACTTACATCAGATCTAACTACATATGCATCATTATCAACAAGGGTATGGTGGGATTTAACTACAGCAAGCCAGCTTTGACTCGGTGGCTATCCTGAACTACGACTGCAAGTAACTCTTCTGAGGTGGCGCACACGAGTCCACATATTCACCATATCAATACACCACTATGAATCCGCTCCCGTCTCCCTACGAGAACGCCATCCATAGCACTCACACTTATCTTGCGTAATTTAGAGTATCCACTTTCACTTGTCTATGAACTGTATAGGCAACCCAGAAGTCCTTTTCCACGGACACGGCTATTCGAATAGATCATATTAACCCTGCAGGGGTGTACTTCTTCACACACGCTCTCACCACTTACCGCCGTTTACACGACATGTACTCGGCAACCTTCAAGCGGAAGCCCAGCGAGGGTGTCGGCCATGACCTGACTAACCACACAAGTCTCTCGTCCAGGTTTATCGCCTATTCGGGTTCCATCCGCAAGGAGATCCGGCCGGGGTGTCGCTCACGGCCCCAAACGATGTGTGCAGGGTTCCCAAGTCCACCATCCGGGTGCCACTTGGTACACCGGGCCACTGTGCCTAGTCTGTCCCAAGCCCACCTGTACCGGGTGCCACTTGGTAGACTACTAACACTACTTACAAACACCAGAAACTAGTTGCAACTCCTGGACAGAGATCAAGTTGATTAATAAGTCGAGAGGGGCACTTAAGCATTCCAATGCGTGGTAGTAGCTGGTCATGGATCACAAACACAGAACTCAGTTCCTGAGGACGGCTGCAATGAGACAACCCACCATGTACTCCTACATGGCCTCTCACCGCTACCTTTACCAAATCATGTTCACACACTTAGCTCACACACAGTAGGACATGTTTACACACCTCTGATTCATCCCTGATGAATCAGACCTGACACAACTCTAAGCAATAGCAGGCATGACAACAAAGCATGAATGAGTAGGCACATCAGGGCTCAAACAACTCCTACTCATGCTAGTGGGTTTCATCTATTTACTGTGGCAATGACAGGTCATGCAAAGGATAAAGGGGTTTAGCTACCACAGCAAATAACAGATGAATCGGTGTTGTCCTAATGCAGTAAAAGAGAGTAGGGGCGAGAGAGTGGGATTTTATCGGAATGAACAAGGGGGTTTTGCTTGCCTGGCACTTCTGAAGATAGTATAGTTCTTCATCGGTGTCATCGAACTCATCGTCGGAACAACGTCTACTGAGGTGGGGGGGGGGGGACAAACACCGGCAACAGAGAAAGAACACAATCAATGCAATGCAACAATATGATGCATGCTCATGACATGGCAATATGATGTGGTTTGAGCTAATGCAACTAGTAGCAGGTTAAATGAAGTTGGTTTGAATCCAGGATTCAATTCAAACTCCATATGTGAAGGTTTAAATGCCATTTATATGACTTGTGCTAAACAGCAGCTATAAGTTGTTCTAACATGCATGAAAATTGTGCAGATGGATAGATTGGATTTTTCTGATCATTTTTCATATATAAATTATTTCATTTGGAGTTACGGTTGAATTTCTATGAATTTTAGAAGTTTTAGACATTTTCTGGAATTACTGAGTTATTTTTAATCCAGAAAATGATTTACTGCGTCAGCCTGACGTCAGTGTGACGTCAGCAGGTCAACAGGTCGGGTCCAGGTCAAACGTCACGCGTGGGTCCCGCGTGTCAGTGTCAATAGTTTAACTAACTAAATTAACATTAGATTAACTCCTAATCTAGGTTTGACCAGGGGCGGGGCCCACATGGACAAATGGGTCAAACCCACCGGCAACATGACGCCGGCGAGGGCCGAGATGGCAGCGCGGTTCGGAAACGCAGCACAAGCGACGAAACGAGCGGCGGTTTGGCTTGGCGAGAAGCTGGTTCTCGTCCGCATCCAACGGAGCCATCAGCTCGCGCCGGAGTTGACTAAATCAACGACGGTGACAACTTTTGCGGCGGCCGGAGTTCGTGCAATCATGGGCTAGACGCGGGGATCTGTTTCCGGACGAGCTAGTGGGTTTGGTAGGCTCCTGGGAGCACGAGGAGTGCGGTGGTGTGCTTCGCTGCAAGCTGCAGTGGCTGTAGCCACGACGGCGACATGGCTGTGCAGCGGCGAGCTTCGGGCACGACGGTGTTAGCGCTAGAGGACGTGTGGGGTGACGGGGACAGGGGCGAAATGAAGAGGGGCTCACCCCGGGTCGGTTGGAGGCGTGAGCGAGCTCGGGGGAGGCCGGACGGCGATGTGGCGTTGCCGGGGATCTCAGGCACTGGAGGTTGAAGACGACGGCGATGGCGGCGTTGCAGGGGCTCTCGGGGTGCGGTTGCTTGGCGAGGAGGGGGAGGTGGTCAAGGCGGAGCTCCTTGGTGCATCGGAGAGGCGTGGCACTGGCCCTGGCCGCGGCGAACGGTGGTGTGGCCATGGCGGCTTCGGCCATGAGGGGAAAAAGAGCGAGGGAGCGAGAGGGAGAGAGCAGGGGGGCAAGGGAGTGGCGAGGGGGTGTGCTGACCGTTTCCCAGGAGCAAGAACAGGCGAGGGGGAAGTAGGAGGTGGAAGCAGGAGGTCGAGCTCGGGCGCGCGCGCGTCGACACGCCTCTGCCTACTGGCAGAGGTTGAAGACGGTGGGGAGTTGGGCTGGCCTCAGCCACAGTGCTGGGCCAGGTGGGGCGCTAGGTGGGCTCAAGGTAAGTCCAGGTAAACCTTTTCCTCCTTCTTTTCTTCTTTGCTTTCTGTTTTGTTTCTTTGTTTTAAACTTTGCCACTGTTTAAATTCCAAAACAGATTCTAAGCAGTGCCAAATATCCTCTGGGTATTTCTATGTTGCTGAATGGACTAATCCAAAAGCACATAAAATGTTCCAGGGTATTTGAAAATATATTCTATATATATTATGAATATAATTCCAAATGCAAATAGAATAATGATTTAAATTCAGTGCCCAAAATATTCCTCAAAAATGTTCATTATTTTTGGTTTGGTGCAAAACCTTTGCCAAAATATAACTAGCATTATTTAAGGCCATTTTGGAAACATTGAATGCATTTTCCAGGGTTCTTTGGCCTTCTCTTAAAATTTGTGAGGCTTGGAAAATTCCCTCAGTTCAAATTCTGAGAAATTTAAACATGATGCAAGCAAGATGCAAACACTAGGCAGCACCAGAAGCTAGGGATGTGACAACTCGCCCCCACTGAACAAGAATCTCGTCCCGAGATTCAAGCGTAGGGTAGGATGAAGGGGGAACGCAAACTAACATAATCTTCATGATCCAGGTGGCACTTCATCAGAACGTTCAATCGATAACCATCTTGTCTCGTCGTCTTGCTCTGAGAACTCCAACTAACATGACAAGAAGAGGAAAGGAAAACTCTAGAAGAATCGATCTTCTCGAAGACCAATCAACTTAGGATCAACTCACAAAGTGAGTCATAGCAACATCTCTCGAGCTGAGACACGAAGCGTACATCTAGAGGAATGGAGTGGAACGGATGACGAAGGTTCACTAGGTAGACAACAATTCCACACTTATGAGGGTGGTGAATGGTTGTCAATGTAGCGAGGAGTTGAATTGCCATGATACCATAACGAGACATTTTAGAGGAGGTGACTCGTGGAGTCATCCCTTAAGTGGCAAAAGAATTACCTTTGATTCAGAGATCATTGAAACTCTTTATACCGGCTTAAGGCAAATCACAAATGATCATTTGGAAGAGTTCGAAAGAGTGGCATACTCAGTTTGGAAAGGAAACTAGAGTTATAAGACAACTCGGCAAACGGAAGGCACAATCCAATGGATACCGGGGATATAACCTAGTGACTGAGCATGCTCTCAAGAACTTGAGCATTTCCATATTCATCAGGGTCTTACCAACATCCGTGTCAAGGATCCTGACAACACAACATACTACCATGAGGAATGGTGATGGACGATGCAGATGCAAAGGAAGATAACACTTTCTCAGATTTCACCTTAGCGAGGCCAAGGAAACAAAATCTGGATGATCGACCGAGAGACATTTAGCACTCCACTTCTAATGTTCTCCTTGATGTGCTAGCGTAACCCATTTACATGGTTTGGTATCTATAACATCAAGTAAAAAGCCGGACTTCGGGAGCATAAGAATCCATAAGGAACAACTACTGGGGTAAACCCAAAGAGATCCTTATGGGGAGGTGGACAACTTCCTCAATCAAGACACTACAATAATAGGTCTTCCGGCTGGGTGTGTTCTCCGTGACATCCACTTAACCGGTTACAGAGAGACCAATATTATAGTTCTTGGGAAACGTTCCAACCATCATATCTTCCTGAGATTCAGATATGATTGGTGTTGGAATATTCCAGAATCATCGAGTCTAGAAAGAAAAATGAAAGTTTGCAACGCAATTCGACGAGATGATGTTGCGAGATTCTCAGGAAATGAACTACAATAGCAAGCTCCAAAACATGAGCTAGTTCTGCTACACACATGTGAACACACTGTCCCAAACAAGCATGGCCACGTAGTAGCCTTATAATAAAACACTACCGAGTTCAGGTGAGGAACCCTCAGCGAGGATATCGAAGTCTTTACGCAAGTCCATGGATTAGATCCCAAGCATAGACTTCTCTTCCTTGAACAAGTCAATCAGTGGCTTGGTGTGCTAGGGACATATATAGAATGGAGGTAGCGAGCCTATCAAACCATAGCATACTTCGCACATGCATGACTGACTTGAGATGATTCCAGAGGAGGCAAGACAAACTTTCTCGAATTCACGGCGGCAACTTTCACCAAGTACACGTGAATCAGAGGTAGTCACTTCTTTCATGCAAACATATGCTTCATGAACGAAACACGAAGAAATGCTTACACAAGTTTCCAACACTGGCTTGATGTCCGACAAAATCATGGAGAGGATAAGGATGTTGTTGATGGGCTCAACAACAATTTATCAAAATTTCCATAAAATGGAATTCCACGACTAGGTGAACAAGGTGATAGCATTGGTCAGACCAAAAGATGTAATGGTGTATGCTCGGGGGTTCAACCACGAATAAGACAACATTACGTACATCATTGGTTCTGATTTGATTTGAGAATATCCCACACTCAAATCAAAGTTTTGACAAGACAACAGATCCAACAACTGATCACGAGGACCAATCGATGAGAATATCATCTTTCTTCAACACACACACAAGGATATCCCTTTGGAATGAACTGAGTCGGACAAGCTTTCATCTTCCAACTCTCCAAGTTGTTTTTTAGCTTAACCAACTAGCTCAGGGTATCCAACATGAATTCTTGGAGAAAAGGTTGGTTTCAAAAACCAACTTGATCACGAGCTCAACATAGCGGTCAGGTGACAACCTGGTAACACTTCCGAGAAGACATTCGGAACATCACGAACCACCGAAATGTTATTAAGCTCGGGAGCAATCTTGCTGATCAGAGCAAGACGAGATGATCACAAGAGCAAGGGATTGGCACAATCCTAACTCATTGATCGAGGAGTGCACCGGAAATAAGGACTAGGTAGCATGATCTATCTTAGAACGATGATTCAAGAACGAATACGCTAAGAATGAAATTATTGTCCTTTAACTACCAAGCAACGGGGTTGCTAGCAGTATTGATTTCACACATCACGATTCACTTGTCGGCACTCCGGCTCAACAACACGGGGACCGAGGAATGAATAATGATGGCGAGAAGTATCACTGCACCAAGAATTCATAAGATGATGTGTAATTCCTATGACTTTCTTGACATAAAGAGGGTAATACTTCAGGGTAGAACAGAACAAAAACTGGATTAGTATTTGATCTGCGGAGTATGACTACTTTGACCCAATCCTAGATATGGATGAGGTACTGGAGTTCATTTCTCCTAGTCATTCTGGGATAGAATGGCTTGACGGAACACAAGAATAATAGGCATCAATGAGCACGATGGCACACATACTCTTGACTATCAATTGATAGACGAGGGCCAAAAAATAACTAAAGAGGGACAACCCAAAGGAACATATGATTTTCAGAGCTGTGGATGCATGGTTTAGCATGTTTGAACAAGTTCAACATATTTCTTCCGGATAACCCATGCAGAAGAAGAATGACCGGCAGATTCACAATTTGAATGGAGAACTCATCGAGAGCACTCTGGTTGTGATCTTTTGATCCAACAAACTTCTGTCATAAAGTGGTTCATAGTATTTGGAAGAAGGAAATACCATGAACCTCGAGGACTATCACAAAGGTTACTAATATCCTAAAGGGACTAGCAAACACTATCAACATGAAGTAAGTAGGGTGAATCTCGTACTGACCATAAAGAGCATCAGTGGAAGCACTAGGAGACATTTCTCGGTAAGAGAGGCTACTAAGGATAAACAACTAGATAATCAGATCCCACACATACCAGCATTTCAATAACATACACACAATATGCTCGATATGTGCAAATACAACATGGCATCACAACATGACTCTACGACTCAAGTATTTATTCAATAGGCTCCGAGGAGCGAGATATTACAAACATGGGTCTCATGACCCAACACTCAGAGCATACATGTCAAAGCACAAGTGGAAGCTTAACATGTCTGAGTACAGACATCTACAAGTGGAAAAGGCCGAGAAGCCTGACTATCTACCAGATCCTGCCGAGGGCACAAGATCGTAGCTGAGGTAACAAGCTAAACGTCGAAGTCCACGCGGTACTACTAGCGAGAGTAAAGTCTCTCTGCAAAAACATAAATTAAGCAACGTGAGTACAAATGTACCCAGCAAGACTTACATCAGATCTAACTACATATGCATCATTATCAACAAAGGGGATGGTGGGGTTTAACTACAGCAAGCCAGCTTTGACTCGGTGGCTATCCTAAACTACGACTGCAAGTAACTCTTTTGAGGTGGCGCACACGAGTCCACATATTCACCATATCAATACACCACTATGGATCCGCTCTCGTCTCCCTACGAGAACGCCATCCATAGCACTCACGCTTATCTTGTGTATTTTAGATTATCCACTTTCACTTGTCTATGAACTGTACAGGCAACCCAGAAGTCCTTTACCGCGGACACGGCTATTCTAATAGATAATGTTAACCCTGCAGGGGTGTACTTCTTCACACACGCTCTCACCACTTACCGCCATTTACACGACATGTACTTGGCAACCTTCAAGCGGAAGCCCAGCGAGGGTGTCGGCCGCGACCTGACTAACCACACAAGTCTCTCGTCCAGGTTTATCGCCTATTCGGGTTCCATCCGCAAGGAGATCCGGCCGGGGTGTCGCTCACAGCCCCAAACGATGTGTGCAGGGTTCCCAACCCCACCATCCGAGTGCTACTTGGTACACCGGGCCACTGTGCCTAGTCTGTCCCAAGCCCACCTGTACCGGGTGCCACTTGGTAGACTACTAACACTACCTACAAACACCAGAAACTAGTTGCAACTCCTGGACAGAGATCAAGTTGATTAATAAGTCGAGAGAGCTTGGAGCGCCCGGAGCCCAATGTGTGGTAGTAGCTGTTCATGGATCACAAACACAGAACTCAGTTCCTGAGGACGGCTGCAATGAGACAACCCACCATGTACTCCTACATGGCCTCTCACCGCTAACTTTACCAAATCATGTTCACACACTTAGCTCTCAATAGTAGGACATGTTCACACACCTCCGATTCATCCCCGATGAATCAGACCTGACTCAACTCTAAGCAGTAGCAGGCATGACAAACAAGCATGAATGAGTAGGCACATAAGGGCTCAAACAACTCCTACTCATGCTAGTGGGTTTCATCTATTTACTGTGGCAATGACAGGTCATGCAGAGGATAAAGGGGTTCAGCTACCGCAGCAAGTAACAGATGAATCGTTGTTGTCCTAATGCAGTAAAAGAGAGCAGGAGCGAGAGAGTGGGATTGTATCGGAATGAACAAGTGGTTTTTGCTTGCCTGGCACTTCTGAAGATAGCATTGAGTCTTCATCAGTGTCAACGATCTCATCATCGGAGTCACATCTATCGAGAGGGGACAACACCGACAAACAAGGAAGAACACAATCAATGCAATGCACAATATGATGCATGATCATGACATGGCAATATGATGTGGTTTGAACTAATGCAACTAGCAGCAAGTTAAATGGAGTTGGTTTGAACCCTAAGTTCAAATTCAAACTCCATATGTGGATATTCATATGCCATTTAATTGAATTGTCCTAAACAGTAGTCATAAGTTGTTCTAACATGCATGAAAATGGTACAGATGGATAGATTGGATTTTTCTGATCATTTTTCATATATAAATTATTTAATTTGGAGTTACGGTTGAATTTCTATGAATTTTAGAAGTTTAGATCATTTTCTGGAATTTCCTGAATTATTTTAAATCCAGAAAACAATTACTGCATCAGCATTGCGTCATTGTGACGTCAGTGGTCAATGGGGCTGGTCCACGTCAAACTGACCGGTGGGACCCGCGTGTCAGTGTCTAGGCTAATTAACAGAGTTTGTTAACGCTAAACTAATCCTAAACCTAGGTAATTAGCAGGGGCTGGCCCCACATGTCAATGACCCAGGGGAGGTCAAACCCCTGGTCAACAGTGCCTGACACGCCGGCGGCTCGTCGCCGGTGATGACAGAGACGGCGGGGCAGCTCAGAAATGCTCCTCTGACGACCAAATCGGCGACGGAGATGTGCTACGTGTAGCTGGAAAAGCGCCGCATCCAGTGGTGCAAGTGGTTGGACACGGGGATACCGGAAACGACGCCAGCGAGCTCGACAGTGGCGGCTGGAGTTTGTACGTTGACGTAAACGGGGCTACGGGGAACTAGGGGAGGAGCTGGTGAGTGCAACGTGCTCCTAGGGGTGCGCTGAGCGCGTTGATGAGCTCGTACACGGGTGGCAACAGCTGTGGCCGCGGCGGCGCCATGGCCGGCGGCGGTGAGGTTTCGGCTCCCACGGCTAACACGGCTAGGAGACAAAATCGAGATCGGAGAGGAGGGGAAAAGACGGCGGGGCTCACTGGGGGGTCAGAGGAGAAGGCCAGCGGCTCGGGGACGCGCCAGAGCGGAAGCACGGTCGTCGGCGATCTCGGTGACCAGAGGAAGAAGAAGACGTCGGGGTCGGGGCTCTAGGGCTCTTCCCATCGCGTGGATCGGTGGAGACGGCGTAGGGGTCGACGGCGGAGCTCAAAGTCACGTCGGAGAGGCATGGGGGAGGTTGTGGTCGTGGCAACGGCGAGCGGTGGCGTCGGCTGCGCTTGGTGGCGCTGCGGGGAAGAGAAAACAGAGGAGGGGAGGAGCACGGGGAGAGTGAGAGGGGGTCAGGGGTGTCGTGGCGCTCGGGGCCGTCTCCAGCAGCGAGCACACAGGCAGGAGGTGGCCTTGCGCGTGGACGCGCGCGCCGAGCACGCGCCTTCGTCCTCCTGGCAGGGGAGGAAGACGATAGGGAGGAGGCCAGTGGGCTGGGCCGCCAGGTGGGCGGGCCAGCTGGGCCGCGACAGGTAGGTGGCCAGGTAACTTCTCTCTCTCTCTCTCTCTCTCTCTCTCTTCTAATTTAGTTTCTGTTTTCTATTTTTTTTCTGCAATTGTTTTGACTTAGTTAAAATGCTAAGGCATTTTCAAAAACACTGAAAATAATTGTGGGCTCTATTTGGAATATTTCCAACAGCCCCCACTTAAGTTCAGAATTATTTGGACTTTAAAAATATTATATAGCATTTAATTGTCCAAATTCAAATACGTATGAATTAACTCCAAAATCCAGAAATGTCCTAGAAATGTGTGCACCATTTTTGGGAGAGGTTCTAGACCAATGCAAAAATGATGAACTTTTCTGAAGGGCATTTTGGGTTCATTGAGAATATTTTTATTTGAACCTAGTTGATTCATTAGCTGCTAGGGTTTATCAGCCCCCATTTCAAGTTTCATAAAATTTAAACATGATGCATGGATGCTAAAGCAAAAACAAGCAAGGCCTGAACTAGGGATGTGACAACTCACCCCCACTAAACAAGAATCTCGACCCGAGATTCAAGCGTAGGGTAAGACGAAGGGGGAACGCAAACTAACACAATCTTCACGATCCAGGGTGCACATCATAAGAGCGTTGATTCGATCACCATCATTGTTTCGTCGTCTTGCTCTGAGAACTCCAGCCAACATGACAATGAGTGGATAGGGAATCTCTAGAAGAATCGATCTTCTTGAAGACCGAACAACTCAGGATCAACTCATGGGATGAGACATAGCAACATCTCCCAAGCTGAGACACGAAGCATACATCTAGAGGGATGGAGTGGAACGGATGATGAGGGTCACTAGGTAGACAACAATTCCACACCTAAGAGGGTGGTGAACGGTTGTCAACGTAGCGAGGAGTTGAGTTGCCATGATACCATAATGGGGCACCTTAGGGAAGGTGACTTGTAGAAATATCCCCTTAAGTGGCAAAAATAATTACCTTTGATTCGGAGATCATTGAAACTCTTTATACCAGCCTAAGGCAATTCATGAGCGATCGTTTGGAGGGGTTTGGTAGAATGGCATACCCGAATTAGAATGGATGATGTGGATTACCTTGTTGAAAACAACACAAGGAATGATTTTAGCAACTGAGGAGAAGCTCAACAGTAGGGAGTGAGTCCACTGTTTGAGAAGTTATAGCATAACCGAGGAACTGAGAGCAAGCCCAGTTAGTGCCGATGATAACACCTAGCGCTTGTGCGTGCTCTCAAGAACTTGAGCATCTCCATATTCATCAAGGTTTTACCAATATCAGTGTCAAAGATCCTGGCAACACAACATACTACCATGATGAATAGCGATGGACGATGCAGATGCAAAGGAAGACAACACCTTCTCAGATTTCACCTTAGCGAGACCAAGGGCACGAAATCTGGATGATCGACCGAGGGACATTTAGCACTCCGCTTCTAATGTTCGCCTTGACGTTCTAGGTACCACGATCATGCTTAAAAGCATCAACATGGCCATCAAGTAAAGGTCAGACTTCGGAATACAAAGGATCCATAAGGAGCAACTTCTATAATAAGTCACTCGAAATCCTCATGGAGAAGATGGTCAAAGTGCTCATTCAAGATACTACAATGATAGATCTTCTGGCTAGGCGTGTCGGCCAGAACATCAACCTTGTCAGGACCTACATCATAGATCTTGGAAAGGTTCGAACCATCATATCTGCCTGAGATTCAGATCTGGTTGGTGTCAGAATATTCCAGATCCATCAAGTCTAGAAAGAAAAATGAAAGTTTGCAACACAAACCGACGAGATGACGTTGCGAGATTCTCGGGAAATGAACTACGATAGCAAGCTCCAAAACATGAGCTGTTTCTGCTACATACATGTGAACACGCTGTCCTAGACAAGCATGACCACATAGTAGTCTTATAATAAAACACTACCGAGTTTAGGTTGGGAACCATCATTGAGGATAATGAAGTCCTAACATAAGTCATGATTAGCTCTTATGAAGGAACTTCTTGTCCTTGAACAAATCAGCCAGTGGCTTGGTGTGCTAGGAAACCCATATAGAATGGAGGCGGCCAACCTGCAAACCATAGAGTACTTCACACATGTGCATGACCAACTTGGGGCGATTCCATAAAAGCAAAAACAATCTTTCTTAGATCCACGGCGGCAACTTACATCAAGTGCACATGAATTAGAGGAAGTCTCTTCTTCCATCCAAGCACAAGCTTCATGAACGGAACACAAAGGCATTGCTTACAAAGTTTCCAACACTAGGTTCATGTTCAACATGAATCATGGAGGAGACAGAATGCTGCTGATGGGCTCAACAACAATTCATCCAGGTTTCCATATTAGTGGAATTCCACCCTCAGTCGAGTGGTCAGGTGGAAAGGGTCAACCAAATTCTCGAAGACATGCTTAGAGCTTGCGTTATCTCATTCGGTATGGATTGGGAGAAATGTCTTCCTTTCGCCGAGTTTGCTTATAACAATAGCTATCAATCCAGTCTCAAGAAAGCTCCCTTTGAGGTTCTCTATGGACGAAGATGTCAAACACCTTTGAACTAGTCAGAAACCGGTGAAAGACAATTCTTTGGATCGAACATGATCCAGAAGGCAGAAGAGCAAGTTCGCATCATTCGTGAGAATTTGAAAACAGCCCAGTCTCGTCAGAAGAGCCAGTATGATCGTCATCATAAGGATATGACTTATGAAGTTGGCGACAAAGCTTACCTTCGGGTTACTCCTTTGAAGGGTACCCATCGTTTCGGTATCAAGGGCAAGTTGGCTCCTCGTTACATTGGTCCTTTTCGCATTCTTGCTAAACGAGGAGAGGTTGCCTACCAGTTGGAACTACCCCCACATCTTTCCAGAGTGCACGATGTCTTCCACGTATCTCAACTCAGGCGTTGCTTCTCGGATCCTATCCGCAGAGTGGACCACGAAACGCTTGATCTCCAAGATAACCTCACATATCGAGAGTACCCGGTTCGCATTCTTGATCAAGCAGAGCGTGTCACTTGATGTCATAACATCAAGTTTCTCAAGGTTCAGTTAGTCTCATCATTCTAAGAGAGAAGCTACTTGGGAGCGAGAAGATCGTCTTCGACTGGAGTACCCCACTTTCTTTCCGTCGACCCCTGAATCTCGGGACGAGATTCTTTCAAGTGGGGGCGAGTTGTCACATCCCTAGTTCTGGTATGACCTAGGCTAGCTAGTCATTTGTGCATCATGTTTAAATTCCATTTAAATTTGAAATGGGGATTTGTGAAACCCTCAGAATCATTTTTGGAAATGACCCAAATAAAAATTGCTCCAAAAAGGTCCAAGAAAATGCTCATGTTGCTCTCTGAAAATATTGGACAGAGATAAAAAAATCAAACCAATATTTTTAGGAGCTCATAAGTATTTATTTTGGGCATTTGGAATTAATGCATAATTATTTGCATTGGATATATATTTGTTATATATATAATATATGTCCAAAAATTATGCCATTTGTTGAGGAGGTCTGGAATAATACCACTAGTTCCTACAAAAATTGGCATAAGTAAATAAAATGATTTAATATTATTATTACATCAAAACAAATGTCAGAAAAATAGAAATAAAAGAAAATGGGAAAAAGGGAGCTTACCTGGGAGTACTTCCCCGTGCAGCCACCTGGCGGCCCAAGTGGCCAGCCCAGCAGCGGCCCAGCCCAACTGACAGGAGCTTCTTCAAGCTCCTGCCAGTAGGAGCAGCTGCGTGGCTGGCATGCCGCGGCCGCGCCACCACCTCCTCCCTGCCCGCCTGTCCCCCCCTCGTCGCTCTGGATGACCCGCACCTCGCCACGCGCCCCCCGGACCCTCTCACTCTCCCCCGGTCCTCTCCTCTCCTCTCACTTGCTCTCTCTCTCGCGGCCGAACGCGCCGGTCGCCGCCGCTCGCTGCTGCCACGGCCAGAGCCACTTCTTCGCCCTCCGGCCGAGTCCAGAAGCTCCGCGTCGTCGCCTTCATCGTCCTCGACGAGCCAAGCGACCAGGGGCGCGCTCCATTGCCGCCACCGTCGTCTTCTTCACCGCCGGCCGCCGTGGATCTCCACCGCCCGCACGTCGCCGTTCGGTCGTCCCCGAGCCCGCTTCGACGCCTGCTGCAACCGCTGTGAGCTGACGCTCCTCCTCCCCCTCTCCGTTCTCTCCCCCGCACACCGCAGACGCATGCCCGCTCGAGCCCGAGCTCCGGCCGCCACCGTGAGCTTCGCTCCGGCGAGCTCCGCCCCCCCAGCTCCTCCCACCTGCTCCACCAGATGCGCGAGAGCCCGGGCTACGCCCCGGTGCTCTCAGGCGCCATCCCCGTGGCCTGTAACGCGAACACCACCGTGTCCCGTGGTCGCCGGCGACGACCTCGCCGGCCTGACAGGTGGACCCTGCCGTCAGGTGATTAGCTTAAGCTAATCACCAACTAACCTAACCCTGACGCTGACATGTGGGCCCCAGTGCCCCCTAATCTTTAATTAAGATAAACTAACCCCCCTGTTTAACCCGTGTCATTGACGTGTGGACCCCACACGTCAGGTTTGACCAGTCAGCGATGTTGACTTGCTGACGCAAGCATGACACAGTGCTGACGCAATTATTTATTTTCTGGATTTAAATTAATCAGGAATTCCAGAAAATTAGCAAAACTTCAAAAAAATCATAGAAATTCAACCGTAACTCAGATTGAAATAATTTATATATGAAAAATTATCAGAAAAATGCAATCTTTCCATCTGTACCAGTTTCATGCATGAAAAACCAACTTATACCTACTGTATAAGTGAAAACATGTAAATGGCATTTATAAAGATCTTACCTGGAATTGCATTTGAATCCTTGATTCAAATGGACTTCATGCAAATATAGTGCTAGCTGCAGTAGCACAATCAGCATCACATCTTCATGCCATGTTCATGCATCATATTGTTGCATATGATTGTGTATTGATTGTTGGCACCGTTCCTTCTCGATAGGTCCTGCTCCGGAGACCGTTCCAGAGTACCTGTCTGTGAAGCAGTGCCTCCTCTTGTTGATCTACCAGGCAAGCAAACCCCCTTGTTCATTCCGATACAATCCTACTCTCTCGCTCCTGCTCTCAGTTATTGCATTAGGACAACAACGATTCAACTGCTACTTTGTGCTGCGGTAGTTGAACCCATTCCTCTGCATGACCTGTCATTGCCACAGTAAATAGTTGAAACCCACTAGCATGTGTAGGAGTTGATTGAAGCCATTGTTGTGTTCCTACCATGCCATGCCTGCTATTGCTTAGAGTGTGTTAGGTCTGATTCATTGGGAATGAATTGGAGTGTTACGATATGTTCTGATGCTGAGAGTGAAGTGTGTGAACACGATTTGGTAAAGGTAGCGGTGAGAGGCCATGTAGGAGTACATGGTGGGTTGTCTCACTGGAACCGTCCTTAAGCACTGAGTTCTGTGTATGTTGTCCAATGACCAGCTACTACCACACATTGGAATGCTTAAGTGCCCCTCTCGACTTATTAACCAACTTGGTCTCTGTCCAGGAGTCGCAACTAGTTTCTGGTGTTTGTAGGTAGTGTTAGTAGTCTACCAAGTGGCACCCGGCCAGGTGGGCTTGGGACAGACTAGGCACAGTGGCACGGTGTACCAAGTGGCACCCGGATGGTGGGCTTGGGAACCCTGCTCACATCGTTTGGGGCCGTGAGCGACACCCCGGCTGGATCTCCTTGCGGATGGAACCCGAATAGGCGATAAACCTGGACTAGAGTCTTGTGTGGTTAGTCAGGTCGTGGCCGACACCCTCGCCAGGCTTCCGCTTGAAGGTTGCCGAGATACATGACGTGTACATGGCGGTAAGTGGCGAGAGCGTGTGTGAAGAAGTACACCCCTGCAGGGTTAACATGATCTATTCGACTAGCCGGGTCCGCGGTTATGGACTTCTTGGATGCTTACATGGTACATAGACAACTTGAAGTGGATACACTAAAATGCTCAAGACAAGTGTGAGTGCTATGGATGGCCTTCTCGTAGGGAGACGGGGATGAATCCATAGTAGTGTATTGTGTGGTGATTAGTGGACTCGTGTGCGCCATATCACCTCAAAGAAGTTCTGGTAGTCGTAGAACAGGATAGCCACAGAGTCAAAGCTGGCTTGCTGCAACTAAACCCCACATTACCCTCTTGATAAAAATGCATGTATGATAGGATCTGATGTAAGTCTTGCTGAGTACCTTTGTACTCATGTTGCTTTATTTATGTTTTTGCAGCGGAGACTTCGGTCTTACTAGTGTTCTCGTGGACTTCGACAAGTAGCTTGTACCTCAGCTACGATCTTGATCGGATATTGTAGTTAGTCAGGCTCTTCAGCCTTTTTCATTTGTAGATGTCTGTACCCAGACATGTAATGCTTCCGCCTGTTGCTTGTTTGCTCTGTATGTTGGGTCATGTGACCCCTGTTTGTAATAAATGCTATGATGGCTCTTTTGAGCCTTATCTATATAAGTTGTTGAGTTATGCTGTGATGCCATGTTGTACAACACATACTTGCATGTTATGCGTACGTGTAATGTGTATTGCTATGTGTGGGATCTGACTATCTAGTTGTTTATCCTTAGTAGCCTCTCTTACCGGGAAATGTCTCCTAGTGCTTCCACTAAGCCCTGGTAGCTTGCTACTGCTCCGGAACACTTAGGCTGGCCGGCATGTGTCCTTCTTCGTTCCTGTGTCTGTCCCTTCGGGGAAATGTCACGCGGTGTCTACCGGAGTCCTGTTAGCCTGCTACAGCCCGGTTTACCGGAGTCCTGCTAGCCCAGTTGCTACAGCCCGGATTCACTCGCTGATGACCGACACGTTCGATGCTGGTTCATGTATGCCTGTCCCTGTAAGTTAGTGTCACTTTGGGTTCACGACTAGCCATGTCAGGCCGGGTTCTTCGTCATATGGATGCTAGCGACACTATCATATACGTGTGCCAAAAGGCGCAAATGGTCCCGGGCATGGTAAGGCGACACCCGTGGGAATACCGTGCATGAGGCCGCAAAGTGATATGAGGTGTTACATGCTAGATCGGTGTGGCATAGAATCGGGGTCCTGACAGCTTTGGTATCAGAGCCTGACTGCCTGTAGGATTACCAAGCCAAACTGGTCGAAGTTGAGTCTAGAAATTCTTTAGTTATATAAGGGAATTGATTGTGGGATGGAACGTAAGGCTCTTTTTACTCCTTATACCTTATGCCTTCTGATCCGAGTCATCTTATCTTTCCTACGGGGTAAGGAACTAGGCTTTCTCTTCTTTCTATCAGGATGACGTGTTACTTATCCGTAGACTTATAGAAGTTTGTTGGACTTAAGCCTAGGTTCAGTTCCTACTACTTCCGTATGTTAACTGTCGATCCCGGAACCTTGATATTGTGCTTCTAGGTGGTTATGCCACCATTTTTGTAGCATGTCTCCAGTCTTTCGAGCATTTATAGCCGTTATGCTGTCCGAGTCATCCCAGGTTTCTTAATAGTTTGATGCATTTGCAAATCCCTTCCTCCTGTTCCCGTTGTGCCTTTGGTCAGATTAATCACATAAATCAGTGAGTTGAGGTACTTTATTGCCTTGACATATATGTTGGAATTTGTATTATGACCCTAGGTGTCTTAGGGGATCATCTAGTAGTCTAGCCATGTTTTGTGATCCCAGTGTGATGATTCTGGCCTTTATTCTCGAAAGCATCCCGTGATGCCACTTAGTAGTAGGTATTCTATTCCTGGGTTTTGAACCCGAGATTCACCGTACTTACTTCGTGTTGATAGTGTTTGCTCGTTCCTTTAGGTTATTAGTAACCTTTGCATTAGTCCTCGAGGTCCGTGGTATTTCCTTCTTCCAAATACTATGAACCATTTTGGCAGAAGTTCCTCGCGGAACCAAAAGATCACAACCAGAGTGCTCTTGATGAGTCCTCCATTCATAGTTGTGAATCTGCTAGTCCTTCCTCTTCAGCATGGGTTATCCGGAAGAAATATGTTGAATTTGTTCGACATACTAACCTATGCATCCACAACTCAGAAATATATATGTTCCTTTGAGTTGTCCCTCTGTAGTTGTATTTCGATCCTTGTCTATCAGTTGATAGTCAAGTTCATGTCGTGCATTCGTGTTCACCGATGCTCGTTATTCTTGTGGTCCGTCAAGCCGTTCTAGTTCAGAATGACTAGGAGAAACAAACTCCGGTACCTCATCCATATCTAGGATTGGGTCAAAGTAGTTGTACTCCGCAGATCAAAATGCTAATCCAGCTTTTGTACTGTTCTACCCTGAAGTATTACCATCTTTATATTCAGAATATCATGGGAATTGCACACCATCCTATGAACTCTCGATACAGTGATACTCTCTCCATCATTATTCATTTCTCGGTTGCCGTGTTGTTGTAACCGGAATGCCGACAAGTGAATCATGATGTGTGAAATTTATACTCCTAGCAACTCCGTTGCTTGGTAGTTAAATGGACAACAACCTCATTCATAGCGTGTTGATTTTTGAATCATCATTCTAAGATTGATCATGCTACCTAGTCCTTATCTCTGGTGCACTCCTGATCAATGAGTTAGGATTATCCAATCCCTTGCTTATTTCACCATATCATCTTGCCCTGAAAAGCAAGATTGTTCTCGAGCTTAGTGACATATCGGTGGTTCGTGATTTTCCGTATATCTTCTCGGAAGTATTACTAGGTTGTCACCTGACCGCTATGCTGAGCTCGTGATCAAGTTGGTTTCTTGTAAACCACCCCTTCTCCAAGAATCCGTGTTGGATACCCCTGAGCTAGTTGGTTAAGCTAAACGACAACTTGGAGAGTTGGAAGATAAAAGCTTACCTAACCTAGTTCATTTCAAAGGGATATCCTGGTGTTGGTGTGTTAGTTGAAGAAAGATGATATCTTCATCGATTGGTCCCTGTGATCAGTTGTTGGACCTATTATCTTATAAAAACTTCGATTTGAGTATAGGCTATCGTCAAATCAAATTAGAACCAACGATATTCGTAATGCTGTCTTACTCGTGGTTAATTCCTCGAACATACACCATTACATCTTTTGGTCTGACCAATACTATCACCGTGTTCACTTAACTATGGAATTCCTCTTATATGGAAACCTAGATGAATTGTTGTTGAGCCCATCGACAACATCCTTATCTCCCCCATGATTTTGCTGGACATTAAGCTGGTATTGGAAACTTTTGTAGGCATTTTCTTCATGCCCCGTTCATGAAGTATATGTTTGGATGAAGAAGTGACTTTCTCTGATTCACGTGCATTTGGTGCAAGTTGCCGCCATGAGTTCAAGACAGATTGTTTTTGTTTTCTCTGGAACCATCCCGAGTCAGTCATGCATGTGCGAAGTATGCTATGGTTTGATAGGCTCGCTACCTCCATTCTATATGTGCCCCTAGCACACCAAGCCACTAATTGATTTGTTCAAGGAGAAGGAGTTCCTTCATAAGAGCTAGACTTATGTAAGGACTTTGATATCCTCGATGATGGTTTCCCACCGGAACTCGGTAGTGTTTTATTGTAAGACTACCATGGGATCATGTTTGTCTAGGACAACGTGTTCACATGTTTGTAGCAGAACCAGCTCATGTTTTGGAGCTTGCTATCTTAGTTCATTTCCTGAGAATCTCGCAACATCATCTCATCGGTTTGTGTTGCAAACTTTCATTTTTCTTTCTAGACTCGATGAGTCTAGATTATTCTGACACCAACCAGATCTGAATCTCAGGCAGATATGATGGTTGGAACGTTTTCCAAGAATTATAATATTGGTCTCTCTGTAACTGGTAAAGTGGATGTCGTGGCCAACACGCCCAACCGGAAGACCTTGTAGTGTCTTGATTGAGGAAGTTGGCCACCTCCCCATAAGGATTTCGTAGGATCTACTCCCTAGTTGTTACTTATGTATTTTTGTGTTCCCGAAGTCCGACCTTTTACTTGATGTTCTAGATATCAAACCATAATTATCTATGGATTACGCTAGCACATCAAGGAGAACATTAGAAGCGGAGTGCTAAATGTCTCTCGGTCGATCATCCAGATTTTGTTTCCTTGGCCTCGCTAAGGTGAAATCTGAGAAGCTGTTATCTTCCTATGCATCTGCATCGTCCATCACTATCCATCATGGTAGTATGTTGTGTTGCCAGGATCCTTGACACGGATGTTGGTAAAACCTTGATGAATATGGAAATGCTCAAGTTCTTGAGAGCACGCGCAAGCGCTAGGTGTTATCATCGGCACTAACTGGGTTTGCTCTCAGCTTCCTCGGTTATGCTATAACTTTTCAAACAGTGGACTCACTCTCTACTGTTGAGCTTCTCCCCAATTACTAAAATCATTCCTTGTGTTGTTTTCAGCAAGGTAATCCACATCATCCATTCTAATCTGGGTATGCCATTCTACCGACCCCCTCCAAACGATCGCTCGAGAATTGCCTTAGGCTGGTATAAAGAATCTCAATGATCTCTAAATCAAAGGTAATTCTTTTTGCCACTTAAGGGGATATTTCTACAGGTCACCTTCCCTAAGGTGCCCCGTTATGGTATCATGGCAACTCAATTCCTCGCCACATTGACAACCGTTCACCACCCTCTTAAGTGTGGAATCGTTGCCTACCTAGTGAACCTTCGTCATCCGTTTCACTCCATCCCTTCAGATGTATGGTTCGTGTCTCAGCTCGAGAGATGTTGCTATGTCTCATTCCATGAGTTGATCCTAAGTTGTTCGACCTTCGATAAGATCGATCCTTCTAGAGTCTTTCTTTCCTTCTTGTTGTCATGTTAGTTGGAGTTCTCAGAGCAAGACTTCGAGACAATGACGGTGATCGAATCAACGCTCTTATGAAGTGCACCCTGGATCGTGAGGATTATACTAGTTTGCGTTTCCCCTTCATCTTACCCTACGGTTGAATCTCGAGACGAGATTCTTGTTTAGTGGGGGTGAGTTGTCACATCCCTAGCCTCACCTTGCACTAGGCTAGCACTTGTCTGTTGCATCATGTTCAAATTCTTTTGAAACTTGAAATGGGGGATGTTCAAACCCTAGCATTAAAGGAATTCACTAGGTTCACCTAAAATATTTTCAGTAAGTCCAAATGGCTTTCAAAAATGTTCATCATTTCTGGATAATGCTAGAAACCATAACCAAAGGTGTTGCACATTTTTCCATGACATATTTGGTCACTGAATTAAATCATTTAGTATTTGCAATTGGGCATTTAAATGCTACATATTATTTTAAGTGCTCAATTAATTCTGAACTTAAGTGTGGGCTATTAGGAATAATCCCAACAGAGCCCACAATTATTTGCAGGATTTTTGGAAACGTTTTAGTATTTTTAATAAAGCCCAACATTTACAGAAAAATAGAAAAGCAAACTAAATTTAAAAAGAGAGAGAGAGAAAGGCCAGGAGGCCACTTACCTGGCTGGGCCGGCCCACCTGGCCCGTGCCAGTCACCCTCCTCCCTGCGCCAGAAGGACGCCGGTGTGTCGACGCGCGCGCCCCCGAGCTCCACCTCCTGCTTCGCGCCGTCGACGCCTCCTGCGTCCTCGTCTTGCATCGTGGAAACGCCTGGACGCCCTGGACTTTATCCCTCTTCCTCTGCTCACCTTTTCCCCTCTCTCCCTTGCTCCCCACCTCATGGCCGATGCCGCCATGGCCACGCCGCCGCTCGCCACCACCGCAGCCACTGCCTCCCCCTCGACCTTCTGAGCCGACCACGAGCTCCGTCACTCCATCCTCGACCTCCTCACCAAGCCAAGCATCGCCGGACGCCCTGCATCACCGGCATCTTCCTCGTTTCAAGCTTCGGCAATGCCGACCATCGCCGTCGATCCGCAGCAACTGGAGCGTCCCCGAGCCCCTGAGCTACCCTGCCGCCTCCCTGTGAGCGCCCGCTTCGACTCCCCCTCTTCCCCGGCCTCTCCGCGTCCTTTAGGCCGTAGTTGCACAGACGCCGAAACTCTGGCCGCCGCCGTTTTGGTCGCCGCCATTGGTCCTAGCCACCGCAGCTCCGGCCACCACCACTGGTCGACGCAGCTCGCTCCCAGGAACACGTAGGAGCAAACCCCGCCTCAAACGGTGTAGCACAGCGGTTTTCCGAAGCGCCTGCCGCCGCGACACCTCGCCGGCGGCCTAACTCCGGCGAGAACGCCATTAGGCACTAATCTAATGACCCTCTGGGTCACTTACATGTGGGCCCATGCTTCACTGACACTTTTTAGTTAGGACAAAATTAGCACTAACAGCCTCTGTTAATTAACTAGGACACTGACATGTGGGGCCCACCCTCAGGTTTGACCTGGACCCGGTCTGTTGACTGCTGACATCACCATGACGCGATGCTGATGCAATAAATCATTTACTGGATTTATTCTTATATAGAAAATTCCAGAAAATTGTATAAACTTCTAAAATTCATAGAAATTCAACCATAACTCCAAATCAAATAATTTATATATGAAAAATGATCAGAAAAATCCAATCTATCCATCTGTACCATTTTCATGCATGATAAAACAACTTATGACTTAAATGGCATTTAAATAACCACATGTGGAGTTTGAATTTGAATTTGGATTCAAACCAACTTCATTTAATCTGGTTTTAGTTGCATTAGCACAAACCACATCATATTGCCATGTCACATTCCTGCATCATATTGTTGCATTGCATTGATTGTGTTCTTTCTCTGTTGTCGGTGTTTGTCCCCCCCCCCCTCAGTAGACGATGTTCCAACGATGAGTTCGATGACACCGATGAAGAGCTATATCATCTTCAGAAGTGGCAGGCAAGCAAAGCCCCCTTGTTCATTCCGATAAAATCCCACTCTCTCGCCCTGCTCTCTTTTACTTCATTAGGACAACACCGATTCATCTGTTACTTGCTGCGGTAGCTGAACCCCTTTATCCTTTGCATGACCTGTCATTGCCACAGTAAATAGATGAAACCCACTAGCACGAGTAGGAGTTGTTTGAGCCCTGATGTGCCTACTCATTCATGCTTGTTATCATGCCTGCTATTGCTTAGAGTTGTGTCAGGTCTGATTCATCGGGGATGAATCGGAGGTGTGTGAACATGTCCTACTGTTGAGAGCTAAGTGTGTGAACACGATTTGGTAAAGGTAGCGGTGAGAGGCCATGTACGAGTACATGGTGGGTTGTCTCATTGCAGCCGTCCTCAGGAATTGAGTTCTGTGTTTGTGATCCATGACCAGCTACTACCACGCATTGGAATGCTTAAGTGCCCCTCTCGACTTATTAATCAACTTGATCTCTGTCCAGGAGTTGCAACTACTTTCTGGTGTTTGTAGGTAGTGTTAGTAGTCTACCAAGTGGCACCCGGTACAGGTGGGCTTGGGATAGACTAGGCACAGTGGCCCGGTGTACCAAGTGGCACCTGGATGGTGGACTTGGGAACCCTGCACACATCATTTGGGGCCATGAGCGACACCCCGACCGGATCTCCTTGCGGATGGAACCCGAATAGGCGATAAACCTGGACTAGAGACTTGTGTGGTTAGTCAGGTCGTGGCCGACACCCTCGCTGGGCTTCCGCTTGAAGGTTGCCGAGTACATGTCGTGTAAACGGCGGTAAGTGGTGAGAGCGTGTGTGAAGAAGTACACCCCTGCAGGGTTAATATGATCTATTCGAATAGCCGTGTCCGCGGTAAAGGACTTCTGGGTTGCCTGTACAGTTCATAGACAAGTGAAAGTGGATACTCTAAAATACGCAAGATAAGCGTGAGTGCTATGGATGGCGTTCTCGTAGGGAGACGGAAGCGGATCCATAGTGGTGTATTGATATGGTGAATATGTGGACTCGTGTGCGCCACCTCAAAAGAGTTACTTGCAGTCGTAGTTCAGGATAGCCACCGAGTCAAAGCTGGCTTGCTGCAGTTAAACCCCACCATCCCCTTGTCGATAATGATGCATATGTAGTTAGATCTGATGTAAGTCTTGCTGCGTACATTTGTACTCACGTTGCTTAATTTATGTTTTGCAGAGAGACTTCAGTCTCGCTAGTAGTACCGCATGGACTTCGACGTTTAGCTTGTCACCTCAGCTACGATCTTGTGCCCTCGGCAGGATCTAGTACATAGTCAGGCATTCTCAGCCTTTTTCATTTTTAGATGTTTGTACTCAGACATGTTAAGCTTCTGCTTGGGCACTGAATTTAAATCATTATTCTATTTGCATTTGGAATTATATTCATAATATATATAGAATATATTTTCAAATACCCTGGAATATTTTATGTGCTTTTGGATTAGTCCATTCAGCAACATAGAAATACCCAGAGGATATTTGGCACTGTTTAGAATCTGTTTTGGAATTTAAACAGTGGCAAAGTTTAAAACAAAGAAACAAAACAGAAAGCAAATAAGAAAAGAAGGAGGAAAAGGTTTACCTGGACTTACCTTGAGCCCACCTAGCGCCCCACCTGGCCCAACACTGTGGCTGAGGCCAGCCCAACTCCCCACCGTCTTCAACCTCTGCTAGTAGGCAGAGGCGTGTCGACGCGCGCGCGCCCGAGCTCGACCTCCTGCTTCCACCTCCTGCTTCCCCCTCACCTGTTCTTGCTCCTGGGAAACGGTCAGCACACCCCCTTGCCACTCCCTTGCCCCCCTGCTCTCTCCCTCTCGCTCCCTCGCTCTTTTTCCCCTCATGGTCGAAGCCGCCATGGCCACACCGCCGTTTGCCGCGGCCAGGGCCACTGCCACGCCTCTCCAACGCACCAAGGAGCTCCGCCTTGACCACCTCCCCCTCCTCGCCAAGCAACCGCACCCCAAGAGCCCCTGCAACGCCGCCATCGCCGTCATCTTCAACCTCCAGCGCCTGAGATCCCCGGCAACGCCACATCGCCGTTCGGCCTCCCCCGAGCTCGCTGACGCCTCCAACCGACCCGGGGTGAGCCCCTCTTCGTTTCGCCCCTGTCCCCGTCGCCCCACA
Organism: Triticum aestivum; assembly: GCF_018294505.1. Taxonomy (NCBI): domain Eukaryota; kingdom Viridiplantae; phylum Streptophyta; class Magnoliopsida; order Poales; family Poaceae; genus Triticum; species Triticum aestivum. The sequence continues at coordinate 282,488,847 of NC_057804.1, read as the reverse complement.
CGTCCTCTAGCACTAACACCGTCGTGCCCGAAGCTCGCCGCCGCACAGCCATGTCGCCGTCGTGGCTACAGCCACTGCAGCTTGCAGCGAAGCAGACCACCGCACTCCTCGTGCTCCCAGGAGCCTACCAAACCCACTAGCTCGTCCAGAAACAGATCCCCGCGTCTAGTCCGTGATTGCACGAACTCCGGCCGCCGCAAAAGTTGTCGTCGTCGTTGATTTAGTCAACTCCGGCGCGAGCTGATGGCTCCGCTGGATGCGGACGGGCACCAGCTTCTCGCCAAGCCAAACTGCCGCTCGTTTCGTCGCCTGTGCTGTGTTTCCGAACCGCGCCGCTGTCTCGGCCCTCGCCGGTGTCATGTCGCCGGTGGGTTTGACCCATTTGTCCATGTGGGCCCCGCCCCTGGTCAAACCTAGATTAGGAGTTAATCTAATGTTAATTTAGTTAGTTAAACTAATGACACTGACACGCGGGACCCACGCGTGAGGTTTGACCTGGACCCAACATGTTGACCTGCTGATGTCACACTGACGTCAGGCTGACGCAGTAAATCATTTTCTGGATTAAAAATAACTCAGTAATTCTAGAAAATGTCTAAAACTTCTAAAATTCATAGAAATTCAACCGTATCTCCAAATGAAATAATTTATATATGAAAAATGATCAGAAAAATCCAATCTATCCATCTGCACCATTTTCATGCATGTTAGAACAACTTATAGCTGCTGTTTAGCACAAATCATATAAATGGCATTTAAACCTTCACATATGGAGTTTGAATTGAATCCTGGATTCAAACCAACTTCATTTAACCTGCTACTAGTTGCATTAGCTCAAACCACATCATATTGCCATGTCACGAGCAAGCATCATATTGTTGCATTGCATTGATTGTGTTCTTTCTCTGTTGCCGATGTTTGTCCCTAAGCTGTCAGGACCCCGATCCTAAGTCACACCGATCTAGCATGTAACACATCATATCACTTTGCGACCTCACGCACGGTATTCCCACGGGTGCCACCTTACCTGGCCCGGGACCGTTTGCGCCTTTTAGCTCACGTATATGATAGTGCCGCTAGCATCAATATGACAAAGAACCCGAGCTGACATGGCTAGTTGTAAACCCAAAGTGGCACTAACTTACAGGGACAGGCATACATGACCCAACAACGAATGTGTCGGTGATCAGCGAGTGAATCCAGGCTGTAGCACTGGGCTAGCAGGACTCCGGTGAACCGGGCTGTAGCGGGCTAACAGGACTCCGAAATTCATCGCATGACATTTCCCCGAGGGGACAGACACAGGAACGAAGAAGGACACATGCCGGTCAGCTTAAGTGTTCCGGAGCAGTAGCAAGCTACCATGGCTCAGTGGAAACACAAGGAGACATTTCCCGGTAAGAGAGGCTACTAAGGATAAACAACTAGATAGTCAGATCCCACACATACCAAGCATTTCAATAACATACACACAATATGCTCGATATGTGCAAATACAACATGGCATCACAACATGACTCTACAACTCAAGCATTTTATTCAATAGACTCCGAGGAGCGAGATATTACAATCATGGGTCTCATGACCCAACATTTAGAGCAAAAAAGTCAAGCACAAGCGGAAGCTTAACATGTCTGAGTACAGACATCTACAAAAGAAAAAGGCTGAGAAGCCTGACTATCTACCAGATCCTGCCGAGGGCACAAGATCGTAGCTGAGGTAACAAGCTGAACGTCTAAGTCCACGCGACACTACTAGCGAGACTGAAGTCTCTCTGCAAAAACATAAATTAAGCAACGTGAGTACAAATGTACCCAGCAGGACTTACATCAGATCTAACTACATATGCATCATTATCAACAAGGGGTGGTGGGGTTTAACTGCAGCAAGCCAGCTTTGACTCGGTGGCTAGCCTGAACTAGGACTGCAAGTAACTCTTTTGAGGTGGCGCACATGAGTCCACATATTCACCATATCAATACACCACTATGGATCCGCTCCCGTCTCCCTACGAGAACGCCATCCATAGCACTCACGCTTATCTTGCGTATTTTAGAGTATCCACTTTCACTTGTCTATGAACTGTACAGGCAACCCAGAAGTCCTTTTCCGTGGACACGGCTATTCGAATAGATAATGTTAACCCTGCAGGGGTGTACTTCTTCACACACGCTCTCGCCACTTACCGCCATGTACACCTCGTGTATCTCGGCAACCTTTAAGCGGAAGCCTGGCGAGGGAGTTGGCCACGACCTGACTAACCACACAAGTCTCTCGTCCAGGTTTATCGCCTATTCGGGTTCCATCCACAAGGAGATCCGGCCGGGGTGTCGCTCACGGCCCCAAACGATGTGATCAGGGTTCCCAAGCCCACCATCCGGGTGCCACTTGGTACACCGTGCCACTGTGCCTACTCTGTCCCAAGCCCACCTGTACCGGGTGGCACTTGGTAGACTACTAACACTACCTACAAACACCAGAAACTAGTTGCAACTCCTGGACAGAGATCAGGTTGATTAATAAGTCGAGAGGGGCACTTAAGCATTCCAATGCGTGGTAGTAACTGTTCATGGATCACAAACACAGAACTCAGTTCCTGAGGACGGCTGCAATGAGACAACCCACCATGTACTCCTACATGGCCTCTCACCGCTACCTTTACCGAATCGTGTTCACACACTTAGCTCTCAATAGTAGGACATGTTCACACACCTCTGATTCATCCCCGATGAATCAGACCTGACTCAACTCTAAGGAGTAGCAGGCATGACAAACAAGCATGAATGAGTAGGCACATCAGGGCTCAAACAACTCCTACTCATGCTAGTGGGTTTCATCTATTTACTGTGGCAATGACAGGTCATGCAGAGGATAAAGGGGTTCAGCTACCGCAGCAAGTAACAGATGAATCGTTGTTGTCCTAATGCAGTAAAAGAGAGCAGGAGCGAGAGAGTGGGATTGTATCGGAATGAACAAGGGGGTTTTGCTTGCCTGGCACTTCTGAAGATAGCATTGAGTCTTCATCAGTGTCAACAATCACAACGTCGGTACAACGTCTACCGAGGGGAAACAACACCGGCACATAGAGAAGAAACACGATCAACGCAATGCACAATATGATGCATGAAGATGACATGGCAATATGCTGTTGATTGGCCTAATGCACCTAGCAACAAGTTAAATGGCGTTGGTTTGAACACTAGGTTCAAATTCAAACTCCATATGTGAGAGTTTAAATGCCATTTAATTGATTTGACCTGATCAGCAGGTATAAGTTGTTCTAACATGCATGAAAATGGTACAGATGGATAGATTGGATTTTTCTAATCATTTTTCATATATAATTTATTTGATTTGGAGTTACGGTTGAATTACTATGAATTTTGAAGTTTAGGCAATTTTCTGGATTTTCCTGAATTAAATTAAATCCAGAAAATGACTTATTGCGTCAGCTCTGCGTCACTGTGACGTCAGCTGGTCAACTGCGGCTGACCCGGTCAAACCTGACCAGTGGGGTCCACTGGTCAGTGACACAGTGTTGTTCAGTGTCAATAAAAGGTGGGGCCTGGTCAACATGTGACGTGGCCGGGTCAACCTGACCTGTGGGGCCCGTGTGGTTAGTTTAATCTAAACAAAAGCTAAACCATAGTTAATTAAGCAGCGGGGCCCACATGTCTATGAGTATGTGTTCATTAGCTTAATACTAACTAGTTGTTAGGCTGGCGTTTAGACGCCGGCGACGAGCAGAGGCGGCAGCGAGGCTCGGGTTTCGCCTACGGGCTGCGGTTCGAGCCGCGGTTGGTCTCTACGGCTAGCTGGAGCTCGCCGCATCTATCGCTGGCAGTGGGAGGGCGCTAGGTGGCCGGAGTTGAGCATGGCGTCGACCTCGGCGGCGGCCGGAGTTCGGGTTAGTTTGAGCTCGACGTTAGGGTGCTCGGGAGGAGGAGCCGGTGGGAGCGGCGTGCTCCTGGGAAGGAACTGAACGCGTTGACGTGCTCAGGCGCGAGCTGTGGTGGCTAAAACGACGGCGGCATCATGGCCGGCAGCGATGAGCTCTCGGCTCCGACGGGCATCGGTGTTAGAGGAAGAAAATGAGCCAGGGGAGAGGGGGAAACGACACAGGAGCTCACAGCGGGTGCAGCGGTGGCCTCGGCGAGCTCGGGGAGGCACCGGAGCGAGTGGAGCATCGAGGGGGATCTCCGGCGGCCGGCGATGGAAACAAAGACGGTGGCATCGATTCAGGTGTCCCGCGGGTGCGTGGCTCGGTGAAGGGGTTGAGGACGAAGTGGCGGAGCTTCTGGGCGCAGTGGCAGGGCGAGGGGTAGCCGGTGGTCACGGGGTTGCTCGTCGTCGTTCTCGGGCGGTCACGGCGATCGCGGGAGAGAGGGACAGAGGAGGAGATGGGGACGAGGGAGAGTGCGAGGGGGTTCCAGGGGGTGGCGTGGAGCTGCGGGAGATGTCCAGGGAGAGGAGGAGGCAGCCAGGCAGGGAGGAGCTGGCCTCCTCGGCCGCGCGCATGCGAGCACGCAGCTGCTTCTACTGGCAGGAGGAAGACGACAGGGAAGGAGGCGGTGGTGGGCTGGGCCAGCACAGGCTACAGTGCTGGGCCGCACAGTAGGTTGCCAGGTGAGTGTCTCTCTTTCTTTTATTTGTTTCTGTTTTCTATTTTCTGCAATTGGTTTTGATTTGATTTAAAATATCAAATCATTTTTTTAAAACTTTCTGTAAATTATATGTGAGCTCAGGAACTAGTCCAAGGTCACAGGAAACTTACAAAAATATTTGAACTTTATTTCTTATATGATAGAAATAAATTCAACTCAAATATGTCATCGTTTTAAGTCAAAGGCCCTAAAATAAATAATTCTTTGATTTCAACAATATTGGTTTGAATTTTACCTCTTACCAATATTTTCACAGAGTAACAGGAACATTTCTTTGGACTCATTTGATGAGATTTAAATGTTGGTTATTTTTAGAGGTCTTCTGAGGCTTTTGAAAATTCCTCAATTCAAATTTCATTTGAATTAAAACATGATGCTCACACTAAGGTCTAGCCTAGTGCATAACAGGACCAGGGATGTGACAACTCACCCCCACTAAACAAGAATCTCATCTCGAGATTCAAGCGTAGGGTAAGTTGATGGGGGGACACAAACTAACACAATCTTCACGATCCAGGGTGCACTTCATAAGAGCGTTGATTCGATCACCATCATTATCTTGATGTCTTGCTCCGAGAACTCCAACCGACATGACAACGAGAGGAGAAAGAAAACTCTAGAAGGATCGATCTTCTCGAAGGTCGAACAACTCAGGATTAACTCACGGAATGAGACATAGCAACATCTCTCGAGCTGAGAGACGAAGCACACCTCTAGAGGAATGGAGTGGAGCAGATGACGGAGGTTTACCAGGTAGACTACAATTCCACATTAAGAAGGTGGTGATCGGTTGTCAACATAGCGAGGAGTTGAAATGCCATGATATCATAACGAGACATCTTAGAGGAGGTGACTCGTAGAATTATCCCCTTAAGTGGCAAAAAGAATTACCTTTGATTCAGAGATCATTGAAACTCTTTATACCAACATAAGGCAATTCACAATCGATCATTAGAAGGAGTCCGAAAGAATGACATTCTCGGACCGGAATGGATGATGTGGATTACCTTGTTGAAGACAACACAAGGGTTGATTTTTCTTATCACCGAAAATGGATGGGACCCAAGGTAGGATGGCACAATGACGGTGCAAGCTGGGAACGAAACACAAATGATGAAAATGATTCTAGTAACTGGGAAGAAACTCAACAGCAGAGAGTGAGTCCACTGTTTGAAACTTTATAGCATAACCGAGGAAGCTACGAGCAATCTAGTTATGACGATAATAACACCTAGTGCTTGTGCGTGCTCTCAAGAACTTGAGCATTTCCATAATCATCAAGGTTTTACCAACATCCATGTCAAGGATCCTTGCAACACAACTTACTACCATGATGAATGGTGATGGATGATGCAGATGCAAAAGAAGATAACACCTTCTCAGATTTCACCTTGGCAGAGCCAAGAAAACAAAATCTGGATGATTGACCGAGAGACATTTAGCACTCCTCTTCTAATGTTCTCCTTGATGTGCTAGCGTAATCCACTCATAGATATGGTTTGATATCTAGAACATTAGGTAAAAGGTCGGACTTCGGGAACTCAAAAATCCATAAGGGTCAACTAGGGAGTAAATCCCACGAAATCCTTATGGGGAGGTAGCCAACTTTCTCATTCAAGAGCCTACAATAATGGTTCTTCCGGCTAGATGTGTTGGCCACGACATCCACTTTACCGGGTTACAAAGAGACCAATATTATAGTTCTTGGGAAAACGTTCCAACCATCACATCTGCCTGAGATTCAGATTTGGCTGGTGTCAAGATATTCTAGACTCTTCAAGTCTAGAAAGAAAAACGAAAGTTTGCAACACAAATCGACGAGATAAATTTGCGAGATTCTCGGGGAATGAACTACGATAGTAAGCTCCAAAATATGAGCTGGTTCTGCTACAAACATGTGAACACGTTGTCTCAGACAAGCATGATCACATCGTAGTCTTACAATAAAACACTACCAAGTTCAGGTGGGAAACCATCATCGAGGATAACAAAATCTTGTACAAATCCGTCTGGTACCTTCAGGACTAGCACTTAGAACTTATTATCCTTGAATAGATCAATCAGTGGCTTGGTGTGCTAGGGACACATATAGAATGGAGGTAATTAATCTACCAAACCATAGAATACTTTGCACGAATGCGTGACTGACTTGGGATGATTCCGAAGGAAGCAAAACAAACCTTTCTCAAATTCATGGCGGCAACTTGCACCAGATGCACATGAATTCGAGGAAGTCACTTCTTCCATCCAAGCATAGGCTTCATGAACGGAACACGAAGGCATTGCTTACAAAGTTTCCAACACTAGGTTGATGTTCAACATGAATCATGGGGGAGACAAAATGCTGCTGATGGGCTCAACAACAACTCATCGAAATTTCCATATCACTGGACTTCCACCATCATGTGAACAATGTGATAGTATTGGTCAGACCCAAGAGATATAGTGGTGTATGCTCGAGGAATCAACCACGAGTAAGACAACACTACAAACATCGTTGGTTCTGATTTGATTTGACGAAAGCCCATACTCAAATCAAGTTTGATAAGACAATAGGTACAACAACTGGTCACGAGAATCAATCGATGAAGATATCATCTTTCTTCAACACACATAGAAGATATCCCTTAAGAATGAACTGAGTCGGACAAGCTTTTACCTTCCAACTCTCCAAGTTGTTGTTCAGCTTAACCAACTCGCTCGGGGTATCCGACACAAATTCTTGTAGTAAGGGTGGTTTACAAGAAGACCAACTTGATCACGAACTCAACATAATAGTCAGGTGACAACCTGGTGATACTTCCGAGAAAATATTCGGAAAATCACGAACTACCGATATGTTACCAAGCTCGAGAACAATCTTGCTTTTCAGGGCAAGACGATATGATCAAACAAGCAAGGATTGACACTATCCTAACTCATTGATTGAAAAGTGCACCAGGAATAAGGACTAGGTCGCACGATCAACCTTAGGATGATGATTCAATAACCAACATGCTAAGGATGAAATTATTGTCCTTTAACTACCAAGCAACAAGGTTGCTACGAGTATTGATTTCACACATCACGATTCACTTGTCGGTATTCCGGTTGCGACAACACAGAACCGAGGAATGAGTAATGATGGCGAGAAGTATCACTACGTCAAGAATTCACAAGGGCTGGAGCAATTCTCATGAAAATCCTGACATAAAGGGGGCGATACTCCCGGGTAGAACAGAATCAAAAGCTGGATTGCATCTGATCTGCGGAAGACAACTGCTTTGACCCAATCCTAGAAATGGATGAGGTACTGGAGTTTGTTTCTCCTAGTCATTCTGAACTAGAATGGCTTGACGTACCACAAAAGTAATAGGCATCGATGAGCTCGAGTGCACAACTACTCTTGACTATCAATTGATAGACGAGGGTCGGAAGACAACAAAAGTGGGACAACTCAAAGGAACATACGGTTTTCTGAGTTGTGGATGCATAGATTAGTATGTTGAACCAAGTTCAACAAGTTTCTTCTGGATAACCCATGTAGAAAAGTAGAACTGGCAGAGTCGCAATATAGAATGGAGAACTCAACAAGGGCACTCCTGTTGTGATCTTTTGATCCAACAAACTTCTGCCATAAAGTGGTTCATAGTATTTGGAAGAAGGAAATACCACGAACTTCGAGGACTAACGCAAAGGTTACTAATAACCTAAGGGAACTAGCAATTACTATCAACATGAAGTAAGTAGGGTGAATCTCGGGTTCAAAAACCCAGGAGTAGAATACCTAACTAAATGGCATCACGGGATGCTTTCGAGAATAAAGTCCAGAATCATCACACTAGGACTCAAATCATGGCTAGATTGCTAGATGATCCCCTGAGACACCTAGGGTCATAATATTAACTCCAACATATATGTCGAGGCAATAAAGTACCTCAACTCACTAATTTGTGTGATTAATCTGACCAAGGGACATCGGGAACGGTAAGAAGGGATTTGCAAATGCATCAGACTGTTTAGAAACCTGGGATGACTCGGACAGCATAACGGCTGTAAATGCTCAAAAAGATTGGAGACATGCTACAAAGATGGTGGCATAGCCACTCAGAAGTACAATATCAAGGTTTCAAGATCAACAGTTAACATACGGAAGTAGTAGGGACTGAATTAAGGCTTAAAACCAACAATCTTATAAGTCTATGGATTAGTAACACGTGATCCTGATAGAAAGAAGAGAAAGCCTAGTTCCTTAACCCCGCAGGAAAGATAGGATGACTCAGATCAGAAGGGCATGAGGTATAAGGAGTAAAAAGAGCCTTACGTTCCATCCCACAATCAATTCCCTTACATAACTAAAGAATTTCTAGACTCAACTTCGACCAGTTTGGCTTGGTAATCCTACAGGCAGTCAGGCTCTGATACCAAAGTTGTCAGGACCCTGACTCAATGCCACATCGATCTAGCATGTACACCTCATATCACTTTGCGGCCTCACGCACGGTATTCCCACGGGTGTCGCCTTACCTTTGCCCGGGACCGTTTGCGCCTTTTGGCACACGTATATGATAGTATCGCTAGCATCCATATGATAAGGAGCCTAGGCTGACATGGCTATTCGTAAACCCAAAGTGGCACAGACTTACAGGGACAGGCATCCATGACCCAGCATCGAACGTGTCGGTCATCAGCGAGTGAATCCGGGCTGTAGCACTGGGCTAGCAGGACTCCGGTGAACCGGGCTGTAGCGGGCTAACAGGACTCCGGTATTCATCGCGTGACATTTCCCCGAAGGGACAGACACAGGAACAAAGAAGGACACATGCCGGCCAGCCTAAGTGTTCCGGAGCAGTAGCAAGCTACCAAGTGGAAACACTAGGAGACATTTCCCGGTAAGAGAGGATATTAAGAATAAGCAACTAGATAGTCAGATCCCACACATACCAAGCATTTCAATAACATACACACAATATGCTCGATATGTGCAAATACAACATGGCATCACAACATGACCCTATAACTCAATTATTTTATTCAATAGGCTCCAAGGAGCGAGATATTACAAACATGGGTCTCTCGACCCAGCATTCAGAGCATACAATTCAAAGCACAAGCAGAAGCTTAACATGTCTGAGTACAGATGTCTACAAATGAAAAAGGCTGAAAAGCCTGACTATCTACCAGATCCTGCCGAGGGCACAAGATCGTAGCTGAGGTAACAAGCTAAATGTCGAAGTCCACGTGGAACTACTAGTGAGACTGAAGTCTCTCTGCAAAAACATAAAATAGGCAAATGTGAGTACAAATGTACCCAGCAAGACTTACATCAGAACTATCTACATATGCATCATTATCAACAAAGGGGGTGGTGGGGTTTAACTGCAGCAAGCCAGCTTTGACTCGGTGGCTATCCTGAACTACGACTGCAAGTAACTCTTTTGAGGTGGCGCACACGAGTCCACATATTCACCATATCAGTACACCACTATGGATCCGCTCCCGTCTCCCTACGAGCACGCCATCCATAGCACTCACGCTTATCTTGCGTATTTTAGGGTATCCACTTTCACTTGTCTATGAACTGATATAAGTAACCCAGAAGTCCTTTACCGCGGACACGGCTATTCGAATAGATGATGTTAACCCTGCAGGGGTGTACTTCTTCATACATGTTTCCACCACTTAGCGTCTGCACACGACATGTGCTCGGCAGACTTCAAGCGAAAGCCGACGTGGGTGTAGACCACGACCTACCTAAACACTCAAGTCTCTAGTCCAGGTTTATCGCCTATTCGGGTTCCATCCATGAGGAGATCCGGCCGGGGTTTCGCTCACAGCCCCAAACGATGTGAACAGGGTTCCGTGACACCAAACGGGCACCCGGTATACCCGGCCACGTGCCTACCGCATCACAGCCCACCCCTCCGGTCAGCGCTGTACACGGCCTCCAGCATACTACAAACACCAGAAACTACTTGCAACTCCTGGACAGAGGACAAGGGTGATTAAGAAGTCGAGCGGGGTCATATTTCAGGGCCCAATGCATGGTAGTAGCTGAATCATGGATCACAAACATAGAACTCAGTTCCTGAGGACGGCTTCAATGAGACAACCCACCATGTACTCCTACATGGCCTCTCACCGATACCTTTACTGAATCGTGTTCACACACTTAGCTCACACATAGTAGGACATGTTCACACACCTCTGATTCGTCCCCGATGAATCAGACCTGACTCAACTCTAAGCAGTAGCAGGCATGACAAACAAGCATGAATGAGTAGGCACAACAGGGCTCAAACAACTCCTACTCATGCTAGTGGGTTTCATCTATTTATTGTGGCAATGACAGGTCATGCAGAGGATAAAGGGGTTCAGCTACCGCAGCATGTAACAGTTGAATCATTGTTGTCCTAATGCAGTAAAAGAGAGCAGGAGCGAGAGAGTGGGATTGTATCAAAATGAACAAGGGGGTTTTGCTTGCCTGGCACTTCTGAAGATAGCATTGAGTCTTCATCAGTGTCAACGATCACAACGTCGGTACAACGTCTACCGAGGGGGAACAACACCGACACACAGAGAAGAAACACGATCAATGCAATGCACAATATGATGCATGAAGATGACATGGCAATATGCTGTTGATTGGCCTAATGCACCTAGCAACAAGTTAAATGGGGTTGGTTTGAACACTAGGTTCAAATTCAAACTCCATATGTGAGAGTTTAAATGCCATTTAATTGATTTGACCTGATCAGCAGGTATAAGTTGTTCTAACATGCATGAAAATGGTACAGATGGATAGATTGGATTTTTCTGATCATTATTCATATATAATTTATTTAATTTGGAGTTACGGTTGAATTACTATGAATTTTTAAAGTTTAGGCAATTTTCAGGATTTTCCTGAATTAAATTAAATCCAGAAAATGACTTATTGCGTCAGCTCCGCGTCACTGTGACGTCAGCTGGTCAACTACGACTGACCCGGTCAAACCTGACCAGTGGGGTCCACTGGTCAGTGACACAGTGCTGTTCAGTGTCAATGACAGGTGGGGCCTGGTCTACGTGTGACGTGGCCGGGTCAAACTGACCTGTGGGGCCCGTGTGGTTAGGTTAATCTAAACAAAAGCTAAACCAGAGTTAATTAAGCAGCGGGGCCCACATGTCTATGAGTCGGTGGTCATTAGCTTAATACTAACTAGTTGTTAGGCTGGCGTTTAGCCGCCGGCGATGAGCAGAGGCGGTGGCGAGGCTCGGGTTTCGCCTACAGGCCGCGGTTCGAGCCGCGGTTGGTCTCTACGGCTAGCTGGAGCTCGCGCGCATCTATCGGTGGCAGTGGGAGGGTGCGAGGTGGCCGGAGTTGAGCACGGCGTCGACCTTGGCGGCGGCCGGAGTTCGGGTTAGTTTGAGCTTGGCGTTAGGGTGCTCGGGAGGAGGATCTGGTGGGAGCGGCGTGCTCCTGGGAAGGAACTGAACGCGTTGACGCGCTCAGGCGTGGGCTGTGGTGGCTAAAACGACGGCGGCATCATGGCCGGCGGCGATGAGCTCTCGGCTCCGACGGGCATCGGTGTTAGAGGAAGAAAATGAGCCAGGGGAGAGGGGGAAATGACACAGGAGCTCACAGCAGGTGCAGCGGTGGCCTCGGCGAGCTCGGGGAGGCACCGGAATGAGCGGAGCATCGAGGGGGATCTCCGGCGGCCGGTGATGGAAACGAAGACGGTGGCATCGATTCAGGCGTCCCGCGGGTGCGTGGCTCGGTGAAGGGGTCGAGGACGAAGTGGCGGAGCTTCTGGGCACAGTGGCAGGGCGAGGGGTAGCCGGTGGTCACGGGGTTGCTCGTCGGCGTTCTCGGGCGGTCACGGCGATCGCGGGAGAGAGGGACAGAGGAGGAGATGGGGACGAGGGAGAGTGCGAGGGGTTCCAGGGGGTGGCGTGGAGCTGCGGGAGACGTCCAGGGAGAGGAGGAGGCAGCCAGGCAGGGAGGAGCTGGCCTCCTTGGCCGCGCGCGTGCGAGCACGCAGCTGCTCCTACTGGCAGGAGGAAGACGACAGGGAAGGAGGCGGTGGTGGGCTGGGCCAGCACAGGCTACAGTGCTGGGCTGACGTGCCTGACTGGTAGCATGTAACCACGAGTGTGCTTACGAGACTCCTCGTAAGTGAGCTGAGCTGTCTCTGCATTAATGGCCTTGTTCACCAGAGCTTGGAATGTATCACAATGATGTAGGTGGAGATCATGACGCAACTTGGGGTTGAGACCCTTCCGGAACCTAGCATGCTTCTTGGCGTCCGTGGACACCTCTTCTGAAGCATAGCGGGCAAGGTTCTCAAACTCTCTACTATAAGCATCAACAGCCATCTTACCCTGGGTGAAACTACAAAACTCTTCTCTCTTGTGATCGATGAGGTCCTGGGGAATGTGATGCTCGCGAAAAGCCTCAATGAAATCCCTCCAGGTAGGAATCTGACCAGCTGGAACCATAGCCTCATAGTTCTGCCACCAAAGACTAGCAGGACCTTCCAGGTGGTATGTGGCATAGGTGACCTTGTCATCTTCAGCTACGTTCGCAGAATGCAGCTTATGAGTGATGCTACGGAGCCAGTCATCTGCATCGAGTGGCTCAATGGAATGATCAAAGGTGGGTGGGTGCAAGCGGATAAAGTCATGAATGGTCACAGATCCTTTGAACTGATGTGCGGTGTTCTCCTCGATACGTGCCAACAAGCGGTTGGACTCACGCTTGTTCCTCTCCATCTCTAGCATGAACTCTGTCAACGAAGGCTGGTCGGGAGGATCCTCATCCCTACCATCTCCGCGGTTCTGGCTACGGGCAACAGAACTTCGCTTAGCTGATGACATTCTGAGAAACGAAACCAAGGACGGAATCAGCATCAACTATAGACTATAGAATGTAGGACAAGGAAATTAGTAACTCTCGAACTCCTAGGGAAATTCCGGCAGCATAACGACAGTAGAATGCTCAGAATGAGACATCCTACCAACAATGGGGTAGTAGAACAACTCAACAGGACAGATGGACGGAAGAGTAGTAACACGTGATCCTAATAGACGGAAGAGAAAGCCTAGTTCCTTAACCCCGTAGGACAGATAGGATGACTCAGATCAGAAGGCCATGAGGTATAAGGAGTAAAAAAGAGCCTTACGTTCCTTCCCACAATCAATTCCCTTACATAACTAGAGAATTTCTAGACTCAACTTCGACCAGTTTGGCTTGGTAATCCTACAGGCAGTCAGGCTCTGATACCAAATCAACATCAGAAACGGGGACATCCCTAAAACGTCGTTTGTCACTCGTTATGGTCAGTACGAGTACACCATCATGTCCTTCAGTCTAACCAACGCTCCAGCCACATTCTCCCGCTTGATGAACTCGATCTTCATGGAGTACTTAGATAAGTTCGTCGTGGTTTACCTCGATGATATTCTTATTTACTCGAAGAACGAGGAAGAGCATGCCAAACATCTTAGACTTGTGTTAGAAAAACTCAGAGAGCACCGCCTTTATGCCAAGTTCTCCAAGTGCGAATTTTGGTTGCCAGAAGTGACCTACCTAGGCCACGTAATCTCTGGTAAGGGCATTGCCGTCAACCCCGAGAGAGTTAAGGCCGTTCTTGATTGGACTCCACCTAAAACCATTAAACAAGTTAGGAGTTTCCTTGGTCTAGCCAGCTATTGCCGCCGCTTTGTTGAAAACTTCTCTGTCAGGACCCCGACTCGATGTCACATCGATCTAGCCGGTAACACCTCATATCACTTTGCGGCCTCACGCACGGTATCCCCACGGGTGTCGCCTTACCTTTGCCCGGGACCGTTTGCGCCTTTTGGCTCACGTATATGATAGTGTCGCTAGCATCCATATGATAAGGAGCCCGGGCTGACATGACTAGTCGTAAACCCAAAGTGGCACACACTTACAAGGACAGGCATCCATGACCCAGCTTCGAACGTGTCGGTCATCAGCAAGTGGGTCCGGGCTGTAGCACTGGGCTAGCAGGACTCCGGTAAACCGGGCTATAGCGGGCTAGCAGGACTCCGGTACTCAATGCGTGACATTTCCCGAAGGGACAGACACCGGAACGAAGAAGGACACATGCCGGCCAGCCTAAATGTTCCAGAGCAGTAGCAAGCTACCATGGCTCAGTGGTAACACTAGGAGACATTTCCCGGTAAGAGAGGCTACTAAGGATAAACAACTAGATAGTCAGATCCCACACATACCAAGCATTTCAATCATACACACAATATGCTCGATATGTGCAAACACAACAAGGCACCACAACATGACTCTATGACACAAGTACTTTATTTAAGGCTCAGGGAGCCATACATAACATACACAAAGGTACGGGTCACACGACCCAGCATTCAAGTCATACAAACCAGCAGCGGAAGTAACTTGTCTGAGTACAGACAAATAGAAAAATAAAAGAGGCTTGGAAAGCCTAGCTATACTACGTGGTCCTTCACAAGCTCAGGATCACCACCTGGGCCTTAGCCTACTCATTGATGTCAACGTCTACGTAGAACCCATCAGAAGGGGTTGCAGCGTCTTCTGTAAAAATGTAAATTATAGCAACATGAGTACAAAGGTACTCAGCAAGACTTACATCAGATCCTACATACATGCAGATTATCAAGAAGGGTTGGTGGAGTTGTTGCAGCAAGCCAGCTTTGACTCTTGGCTAGGCTAACCTACGAGACTCCAACTTGAAATGGTTTTGCGTACACGAGTCCACTACTCACCAATTCAATACACTACCGAGGATCCACCTCCGTCTTCCTACGGAAGAGCCATCCTCGGCACTCACACTTATCTTGAGGCTTTTAGTAGTTTCCATTTACTTGTCTATGAACTGTATAGGTAACCAAGTAGTCCTTTACCGCGGACGCGGCTATTCGAATAGTTCATGATAACCCTGCAGGGGTGTACTTCTTCATACACGCTCCCACCACTTACCGTCGTTTACACGACATGTACTCGGCAACCTTCAAGCGGAAGCCCAACGTGGGTGTCGGCCACGACCTACCTAATCACCTAAGCCTCCAGTCCAGGTTTATCGCCTATCCAGGTTCCATCCGTAGGGAGTCCGGCCGAGGTTTCCCATACGGCCCCGAATGATGTGAACAGGGTTCCCGAGATACCTAATGGGTATTCGGTACACCCGGCCACGTACCTACCGCATCACAGCCCACCCCTACGGTCAGCGCTGTCCACGGCCTCCAGTAGGCTACAAACACCAGAAACTACTTGCAACTCCTGTACGGAGAACTAGGGTGAATAAGAAGCCGAGAGGGTCCATTGGTTTCGGGCCCAATGCATGGTAGTAGCTGATTCTTAAATCACACATACAGATCTCAGTGCTTAAGGTCGGCTTCAATGAAACAACCCACCATGTACTCCTACATGGCCTCTCATCGATACCTTTACCAAATCATGTTCACCACACCACTCTCATTACCGACATAATCATTTCACTCTAGCCCATCACCCAGATGAACCAGACCTGACACGACTCTAAGCATAGCAGGCATAGCAAGGTAGGAACAACACATACATATGGCTCAATCAACTCCTACACATGCTAGTGGGTTTCATCTAGTTACTGTGGCAATGACAGGTCATGCAGAGGAAGTGGGTTCAACTACCGTAGCACACAGCAGTTTGAAACGCGTTGTCTTAATGCAGTAAAAGAGAGCAGGAGCGAGAACATGGGATTGTATCGATATGATCAAATGGTTGGTTGCTTGCCTGATGGTTCGATGCACTAATACGGTTCTTCGTTAGGGTAATCACGGTACTCCTCGGAGGCAGAACCTGCCGCAAGAACACCGATACACAACCATCACCAAACAATGTGCAACAATATGATGCATGCATGAAACATAGCAATATGAGTGTGTTGGGCTAATGCAACTAAGACCAGAAGGGTTTGTACCAATTTGAATCAAAGATTCAAATTTCAAACTCAAATATGGTCCTTTAAAGTGTTTTTCCTTGTTCTGCATTAAACATCAAGTTAACTTGTTTAGTCATGCATGAAAATAGTACAGATGGATAGATTGGATTTTTCTGATCATTTTTCATATATAATTTGTCTGATTTGGAGTTACAGAATAAAAGTTATGAATTTTTAAAGTTTAAACTATATTCTGGAATTTCCTATATTAGATTAATTCCAGAAAATCAATTATTGCGTCGGCCTGATGTCAGTGTGACGTCAGCAGGTCAACGGGACATGTCCAGGTCAAACCTGACAGTGGGTCCCGCATGTCAGGGTGATTAATTTAATTAAAGTTTAGATAAAACTAAACCTGTTTAATTAACAGGGCTGGGCCCCACCTGTCATTGACTCAGGGGAGTCAACCAGGGCCCACCCGTGGTCAAACCCAGGTCGGCTGCACCGGTGTTTAGCCGCCGGCGAGCCCGACGCGGCGGCGGAAGTGGTTTTGGCTGTTTCGGCCACCAAATGGGTCACGGAGACCACCGGAGTGGAGCTGAGGACGAGCCGCTGCTCTTGGTGGAGTCCGTTGGGGTCGGGGTGGCCGGAGTTGGCGCCGGCGACGACTTTGGCGGCCACCGGGGTTCGGCCGAAGACGAACTTGACGCTAGAGGGGTCGGTGAGGCTCGGGGAGTAGCTAGCTAGGTGCTACGGGACACGGTGAGTATGATGGACACCGTGGAGTGGTCGGAGGGTGACCAGGAGCACGTCGGCGACGAGCTCCACGGCGGTGGGTGCGGTTGAGCTCCGGGAGGTCGCTACACGGCTCGGGAGCAAGAAAAGGAGGGGGGGAAAGACGGCTAAGCTCACAGTGAGTGCGACGAAGCCCTTGGTGTGGCCGGAGATGGACCGGAGCGATGACGGTGTTGAAGGGGAACTCCGGCGACGGCGGTTCGGGCGAGGTCGTTGCGGTGGACTCGGGCGTTGCGAGCGCTCGGGGCTCGGCTTGCTCGATGGAGTGGACAGCGGCGGAGCTCCTGGACACGATGAGAGGACGCACGGGTGGCGAGGAGCACGGCTACGACAAAGGCACGACGATGGTGGCGTCG